>NW_011888782.1:37424917-37463755 GCF_000151845.1 Pteropus vampyrus | reverse complement strand
GCTGGGAAGGACATCAAGAACAAGGGAGAGATCTTAGCCTTACTTGAAGCCATATAGATGCCTAAGACTCTTGCTATTGTTCTTTGTAAAGGGCACCAAAAAGGGAATAGTCCTGAGGCTGAGGGAAACCGACGAGCCAATGCAGAGATAAGAATAGTGGCTACAAGGCCAGTGGGGCCCGCACCACATCTACTGACTGTTGTCCCTTACCTAGAACTGCCTCCGTTTCCAACCTATATGGTGGAAGAGAACAAATATTTTCAAGATAAGGGAACCTCTAGGAACCAACAGAGGTGGTGGACAACTCCAGATGGAGAAATTGGGCTCTCATGGCCCTTGGAAGGACTCTCCTCCACCAACTACACCAGACCACACTCCTAGGGTGAACTAAAATGCTCCAAGCTTCAGACCCCTACTTTCACTTGTTAAAAGGGAGAAGAACTGCAGAAGAGATTGCCTCATGATGCCTGGCTTGTGCCCAAGTTAATCCAAAGAAAGGGAAGATAGAAGAACCTAGGCATAAGGAGAGAAACTTATTCGGGGGACCACTGGGAAGTAGATTTAACTAAGATAACCCCGACTGTGGGGGGCTACAAATATTTACTTGTTTTTATAGACACATTTTCAGGATGGGTAGAGGCCTTTCCTACCAGGAAAGAGACTGCCATAGTAGTTACTAAGAAACTCCTACAAGAAATTCTCCCTCGATTCGGTCTCCCTGGAACTTTAGGGTCGGATGATGGGCCAGCCTTCCTAGCAAAGGTATTACAACAATTGGCTAGCTACCTAAATTTGCAATGAAAACTCCACTGCACCTACCGGCCTCAAAAGTTCGGGCCAAGTAGAGCGAATGAATCAGACCCTAAAAAAGACATTAGTCAAGTTAGGATTAGAAACTGGTGAGACCTAGGTAGAACTTCTCCCCTTAGCTCTTCTCCAAGCCAGGTGTACGCCATATATTAATGGATTCACCCCAATTGAAATTTTCTTTGGAAAACCCCCACCTTTAGTACCTAGAATAGGGGATGAGAAAAAGGCAGAACTACATAACCTTGTCTTAAGTCTTTACAGGCCCTTCAAAGTGTACAGAAGGAGATTTGGTCTGGGATGCGTGCTGCCCACTCAGTCCCAGGGGACAGACTTCCCCATCAATTTCAGCCTGGGGACTCTGTGTGGATCTGGAAGTTCACTTCCAAGGGACTAGAACCCAAATGGAAAGGACCCTTCACTATCTACCTGACGACTCCCACTGCAGTTAAAGTAGACGGCATCCCATCATGGATTCATTACTCCCACGTGAAGGCAGCATGAGAGTGGACAACTCAGGAAGACGGGCCCTTAAGACTAAGACTCAAGCATACATAAATATAACACTTTGTTTCTTCCTTTTTATCTCTTTAGCTCAGGCATTCGACCAGCCACCACCAAAATCAGAAGGAGCATTAATAACTTAGCTAATGACAATACACAAGGTCTTAAATAAGACCACCCCAGACATAGGACAAAATTGCTGGTTGTGCCTAAACCCAAAAACCTCCTTACTATGTCGGGGTAGGAACTCCCTTAAACTTAACTGAGCTCAGCAGTCTAGAACTTCAAGTTGATTCACTAGCAGAAATAGTCCTCCAAAATAGAAGAGGTTTAGATTTATTATTCTTAGAACAAGATAGATTATGTATGGCTCTAGGTGAAACCTGTTGCTTCTATGCTAATAACACTGGAGTAATTAGAGAGAGCTTATGACTAGCAGAGAGAAAGAAATTTAGATGCCAGGGAAAAAACAAAGACTAGAATCACATAACTGATTTCATAGGATGTTCACTTGGTCACCATGGCTAACAACCCTTCTATCTGCTATAGCTGGACCTTTAATCCTCCTCCTCTTCTTGTTAACTTTTAGCCCATGTTTCCTCGATTTCTTATTTGTATACATAAGGAAGAGAATTAATTCTATTAAACTTATAGTTTTACAAAATAGAAGCTATGAGCAAATTCCAGATAAAGAATCAAGGATTTGATTTTCTGCTAAGGCCAGTGGGGAATGTGCTGGCTGGAAAATTACTGCTTGGCTATCGCCCATGGGAACATAGGCTATCGCCCATGGGAACATAGGCTATCGCCCATGGGAACATAACATTCTAACAATAAGCTTTCTGCTTCTGTACCCCCGCTTGCACAACCAACCTGTGGGTTGACAGGTAGTGAATAGGAGAAAAATAGACCTTTGTGTTTAAGACAGAATGAGGAATGGGATTTAGGGCTTAAAAACCCTGTATCTCTACATTTCGGGGCTACTTAATTTGGGGTCTGCGTACCCCTGGCAGACCCAGCTGGCTGAATAAAGAGCGTGTTTCCTATAACTCACTGATTTCTGGTGGTCCGTGTGTCTTTCGGGGGCTGGTGGCTACAATAGGTTAAAATTTCCTATTAAATTATTATGGCAATTTTCATATAAGTGGGAGATAGACAATTATTTTGGTTTTGTTTTTTATGATTTTCTTTTTAATTGACAAGCTTTCCAGGAAATGTCAGGCCTTTTACCTTTCTTATTTGTCAGTCTGCTTTAGAGTAGACTTTCTCTTCTTTAAATTTTCATCGGCTTAAAATATTAAGAAAATTACTCATAACTTCTTGGAAAGATATTTTTGTCCCCTACGATTCTCACCAGATACAGCCAGGAATTCTTAGGAATTGTCTATTGCAGCCAGATTGACCCTAATTGAGGTACATTTTTCTCCTGTGGTGAGCCTCCGGTCTCACAAAGATATTCTGCATATATGGCATTAGTTTAAGACTAGTTTATCCATCTCAGCCCAGCACCTGGTACTAAGCCAAGAAACCTAACTTTTTTTTTGCATTTTGTGTATGTAAGAGAAACAGCTGCCAGGTATATGTGAGACTTTTAAGGAACACATACATTTAGATTTATAGCAATATATTTTCTTAAACTGCTGCTTCAGCGAACTCGGTAGAGAGCCTGCCAGGTCTACTGAGCACTGCGTGACACCAGTGTCATACTAGATCACAGCTGCAGAGCACACAGGGCCCTTACTGAGACTCCAAAGGCAAATAATGACATTTTATAAAACTCAAAAGAAACTCTTTTCTCAGGCAAAGACGAACTGATTCTTCACACTGAGAGAGTCTATGACTATCCAGGGCAGCGAAGTTCCTGGATTTAGATTGGAAATTGGATTATAAACTGCCTCCAGGCAGGTAGAAGCAGCTTTAATCAGTTAGGCCAGATGCTTCCATCCCAGAGGAATAACTGCTGAACCAGTGAGAAAAGGAAGTTTATTTCTCAGGCTGGCCTCTTCTATGTCATATGAACTTCAATATATATATTTTCATTAGCCGGTTGTCTAGGGAACATGAGCACTACCAAGAGAATTTGCCAAAGCTGAGCCCAAGGACAAAAGCTTATTTGGCAGCACTGGGTACCATAAGCGTAAATTATTTTAAAATAATAGTTTTAAAATATTTTCTGTGAGAAAATTTGAGTTCGAATTATTTTATAATGACTTTTTCAACATAAAAATAAAATTTCAGGATGGCAAGAAAAAAAACTGTCTTTAAAACAGAAACTTATTTTGTGTATTTTCTAGACATTTTATTAGTTTTCAGACATTTTTTGGTATACAATCAGAACTTTAAAGAAAACGCAAGTGCTCCAGATGTCTCTGTATTTGTTTAAAAATAGTAAATGGGAAAAAAATACTATAAGGAAGAAAAAAATAAAGAAAGCAATTGATATTTATATAAAATATTAGTTTCATTTGCCCAAAGCTTCAAAAGATTTCAAAGCCTGCTTTGTGTGCATGTATGTGAACATTTTGAAACAAATTTTAAGAATATTTCTGAATTAAGTAGAAAAATGGTGAGCCTCTAACTGTTACACTGCAGTTTTCTGTGAGGAAAACCAGAATATGTATATTTTTTCCACTCACAAACACAATACCAAACTTGAGTTTTGCCTTTTCTCTTGACATCTGATAAAACATATGGCTACAATATTTGTCATCCTCAAAGTCAGGTACAATCTTCATAAGACCTTTTAAGCTGAAATGAAAAGAATACCAATTTAGTGTATATTATAGAGATTTAGTGTAGTTTTTTTTGGATTATTGTTTGTTTTCGATTTTTTCTTTAGACTGCATATTTGCAGTGGGAGAGAGTAAACTCTTGAACCACTCTGGTAGTAAATGTTAACCACCTGTTAATTATACAGCTAATTGAAATGAATAGTTGAGAAACTTTGCTGAAATTAATTCTTAGAATTTAGAATAATAAATCCTTTACTTCATCTTTCATAATAGCTAGCACACAGGCTTAAGTGTACTCTTTCTTGTCCTTTTCTTCTCAAGAGTTTCCGGCACTAGACAGTGACAATCTAGGAAGGAACAATAAATAGCTTGTGAGATTAGCACACTAATCAAATGAGGTTAAAATTGCTTTAAACACAATTCTAAGGAAAAAAGAGTTGTCAGTTTGAATCTAATGTTCATATTCTGCCATCAAGTAACTGTGTCATTTTGGGCAAGCTACTTAGATTTTCTACAATTTAGTGTGTTCATCTGCAAGTAGATTATTTATTTTAAGTCTTTTTAAGCAAGGAAGCACAATATATACAACTGATAAAATCAAGTTTCATCGTTGGAAGGATTCCATGGGTTAGGCAGTGTGGGATGCAGTCTATTTAATCTGTAACTTCTCCTCTAATTACTGTGATCTCTGAAGGATTTCTTTGGATCAGAATTTGAAAATTACTGGGCCAGATATTCTTTAAGACCCTTTGCACCTCTAATATTTGTCATTATAGGTGCTGTTCTGGAGGGATTTAAGAATTTAGAGCTCAAATGGATCTCAGATTTATTTAGTTCAATATCCTCAATTTGAAGAAAATAAAAGTAAGAGCCAATTTTATCAAGTTCCCAGAAGGTGTATCATTAAAATAAGCATCTTCAAAACACGGTACAGTCAGATTAACCAGAATTTGTTCCCTATGATATCTGGACTACACCGAAAGGAAGAAAGGGTAGAAGTCACATCCTCCCTTACCTGCAGAAACTGTTTAAACTTTGTTTAATTTCTAGGCTTGTGGTTTAGGATTATGTTGAGAGACAGAACATGAAGGTCAAGTCTGAGAATTCTGATTAGGCCAGGGAATATCCTCATCTGAAAACCTTATATAAGTAGGTTTTGGATTTCTTTGGGTATGAAGTGTTATGCCTCCATACTGAACTGGGACCCAGAATAACCTTGAGATTTTGTTATCAAAATCACACTCTGTGCATATTTTGGATCCTTCTTAACAAAGGCCATTATTAAAATCATTATTGCGAGTTAATGGCAGCAATCCTTTTGTTCCAGAATATTCTATATTGTAAAGGTACATTTTTCCTTTTAGATTTTTTCCATATGGCACTACTTTCCCTGGAAAAACAGTCTGAGACTTTACATATAAGAAGTAGCAGTGAGAATTTCTACTTTTAGGAGCTAAAGTGAAAAATAAAAAGCAGTTACATTGGTAAGCTTTCCTAGAACCTTGTCTTTATGCTTGAAATAGTTCTGCAACACACATAACACTTGTAAACTATGTAAGTGTGAGATCTTCATTCTAGTATACAGTGCTTTAAACTGAAAGCTAAAAAATTCAGTTCCAACCTATACATACTGTGTGGCCCTGGGCAAATCAATTAGCCTTTGTCAGTTTATTTACACTTAAAATCAATATGCTAAAATTTACTATCTTCTAGCCTTAAAGTAATTCTTTGAGACTAAAAATAGAAATTTGAAAGAGATATTACTTTGGAGAAATCATATGTGCAAAGAATTTCATGATTACTGGCAGGAAATGGTGAATTTCATCTGTCATGATTGCTAGTAAGCAGGTTCTATTTTTATTTTTTTGTGGGGACATGATAAGATATAACGATAAACATGGAATAGAATGTCCCCGGAGAGAAAATTGCATTTTGAAGAACTCCTTCTGAACTCACTAATGATAAGCAAGTATTGTTTCAGTAGAAATTGATCAAAAACTTAGAGATAGTTTGAAAAAATAGTAAACCTTCAAGAAGAATAAATTTATTTATTTTATATACTATATATAAATAAAATAAAATAAAAGTAATTTTATTTCTGAGAGTGTTCTAGGAAATATTCTGATCAGAATAGTGAAATGCCGGTATCACTTCTTTTGACTGGGGCTTACTCTACTCATGTCTTCACTAGGTCTCTTTAGAAATAAAGACCAGTCATCTTCCATCTTATAGATTCTTTTACACATATACCACACTGAGCACTTAAAAGGTGTTGAATCAATGCTAACTCATTGGAATTTTGGCATATTTTATTAACTTAATGGTGGTGAAGTAGTGGGAGAAGAATAGAGCTATTTGACAAGTCATGGGCACGTGATCACTGCTTTTTGAGCAATAATAGAATTACCTATTCTGTGTTCAGAAAAGTAAAAGGGAAGGAAGTTAATGAAGCATTGGACTTTTATATACCTAATTTTTTTAGGTATTTTTTATGAACTCTTTCTCAAGTCATGTATAAAAATTATACTGTTATGAATATACAGAGACTAGTACTTATTTTACTTATTTTTCATCTCTATGAGAATCGGCCATATTTCTAACACTCTGGTCACCAACTTACATCCTTATAATAAATCCTTTTTTCTTAAATCAGTTTCTATTATTTACAAAATATATGATAACTGATGAAGGCATTGGGATTCTATGAAAGACTTCCTTTGACAATTGAATTAAAATATTTTCATAATTAGCTGGTCTAGTTCAATGGCTCCATTCTACAGAGAAAAAAACTGAAGCCCAAATAATTAAAATAACTTGTCCAAGTTCTCATCTTATTTACTGCTGGCATTAGAACCATATCTTGAACATCTAATAACCACTTCAGCACTCTTTCTCAATCTCAAACATATGTTTCCCTCAGCAAGTTAAAATTCATGAATGTTTATCTTAACTTAGAAAAGCATGAAATAATATGTAGTTGGGAAAGCCCCAAGCAGCAGGAAGTAAAAAAGTGGAAGCAGAGAGAAATCCCAAAGAAATCTACAAGACGTCTTTGGAGAACCTAGTATTTCTTAGACAATAATGGTGAAGCAGTTTACTCTATGGAAACATAAACTTTAACCATTTCAGAATTTATTTTTTAGGTCCAAGATGTGGATACGCCTTTGTCTTTCCCATAGAGGTGTAAGGGTAAGATGATTAGAAAATTTGCCCACAATATTTTTTTTTTTTAACTTTAACTATGATATTGGCAAAGATGTAGTTATATAAATAACATTATAATCTGGGATTATAAAATCACCTAAAATTATGATTTTTTTAGCTTCTCTTCTGATCTTCCCCTGACTCTTTCTATACCTGTTTCCTTCTTGCCCGTTAGACTAAATAATGTCTTTTCACAAAATGTTTTCCTCCTCATCTATTTAAATATGGCCCCTTTCCTTACCTCTGTCATATTCTAACAATTTACTATGTGTATTCATTAAAAGCCAGTATAACAGCTAAGCTTAAAACCACGTTTCCTAAATTGTAGTCCTCTGCTCTTTCTACTATATTATGTACTGCTTCTCCTTTCGATAGCTATCTTAACATTTATCTATTTATCTGTATATACATCAATATATCTCTATCTATATATCTTTATATTTATATCTATATTTACCAGGCAAACAGCCCCAAATATATAAAGTTCCTTTTAAACGAAGCTGGGAAATAATAAATTCAAGGCTTCTCACCTCATTACTTAAAACAATAACACAAATTTTTTTAAAAAGAAAGAAAAACAAATCTAAATGAGTTTCATACAAGAAACAAAAGTCTTTTGGGTGTTGGAAAGAATGATATATGAGGGAGGCCAAAAGAAACAGAAAGAGCAAAGTAGAGTCTAACTATTAGTTGGCTATCTCAAAACACAGACAAAACACAGAATAGAAAAAAAAAAGAGTGAAACAAAATAAAACAATAGAACACTACTAATCTGTGTACATAAGCACTCTAACAAAACCCTTGTGAAGTTAAAGATTTCTTAGAACCAAAATTATAAAAAATATGAATATCCATGCCAAAACTGATCATCACCATTGACACAAAGGAAAATAATGGAAGCCAAATATAATTTATGGTCTAAAGACCTTCATTTCCATCTTCAATTTATTCAAATGGTGTTTAATTTGCAAAGCATTCCCATTCCCTGTAGTGTGCCTTACCAAATAAAGGAGAGTTACTGTAAATCTAGTACAAAGAAAAAAAAAACAAAGGATGCTTAACACTAAGATGATTTTACTGGAAGTGAATCTACTAAATTGTGAAATAATCCTCCAAGTGAAGTAATTATGCTTGATTTTCAAAGGAACAAAGTTGGCTCTTATTGTCTTGAGAAATTCATATTTCTCTGAAAATTTTCAAACATTTCAAGCCAAAGTCTTATTTGAGGCAATAAATTCTAATGAGAACTTTTATCTTTCTATTAATTCCAAGGGTAAAAGTACTTGAAGAGGAAATGATGGAACAAAGAGCTGGTTTCAAAAATCATTTCTCTCTTTTAGTAGAGAAGTCCATTGATCTTTTGGGAAAGAAGAGGTTAAGTGAAGAATGATATATATCTTTGATTTAAAAAATTAGTCACATTTAAGATTTTAAAAGTATTTTTTGTGTATTTTAAAAAGATGAAATTAAGTGAATGTATATGTGCTAAAAGGGGATAATCAAGATTACTAATTATATGCCCATCACTTTCACTGCACCTCTTATGAAAAGACTAAAACAATGTTAAACCCAATTTGTGGATAATTTTTTTTAAAAGTTTATGATAGCATTTTGAAACTATCTTAATTTTATCAGTCCCATTTTAACTTTGTCAAACACTTTTGTCCAACATTTTCAGATGAAGAAACTATAAAATTCTAATATTTGAATATCTTAATAGACTTATTTAAACTATTATTCCTTCTCCACTGTTCATTTCAAATATATTTACCACAAAGCGAAAATAAAAATAGTATCCTATGGGAGTAATTTAGAATAAAGTTTTATTTATGTATAGAACATGGCTGACAGTAGGGCAGTTGATGTTTATTCATCATTGTCAGTACTTTTGTACATTCAACTTTGTTTCTCATTCTCTCATTTTATTTAAAAAATAAAAAATCAGTTAACTTACATTTTTTAGGTGTCTACTCTTTGCTAGTTATTATTTCAGCTTATAGCTATGGAGCAACCAGCCTCCAAGATGATTCTCATTGATCCTTGCCTCTCTAGTATTCATGCCTTAGTGTAGTCCTTCTCAAATTGTGTCAGAGTTTGTTTATGTGACCAATAGAGTATGGCAGAGCAAAAGTATGTGACTTCGAAGTTTAGGTCATAAAACTCTGTCACTTGTTCTTCATAAATCAACCACTATATAGGGAGGATACTAAAGCAGTCCAATGGAGAGGTCCACATAGTGAGGAACTACATCTTCCTGCAAACAGCCAGCACCAACTTGACAGCTACATGTGTCAGACATCTTGGATTTAGGTCTTCTTTGTCCAATTAATCCTTCAAATGATTGAAGTCCCAGCCAACATCTTGATTGCAACCTTATAAGAGAATCCCCACACAAGGATCATCCATTAAGCTGCTCCCAAATTCCTGACTCACAGGCATGGTGAGAAAAGTTCTTGTTTTAGGTCATTTATTCTTGTTTTAAGTCGTTAAATTATGAGGTAATTTTTCATATAGAAACATATAATTAATATAGCCTATTTTATTACATTAGAAAAAAATTAACTTGTTAAATGATTATGTGATTTAAAAGATAACAAATAAATATACTATACTAGATAGACTTTAGGATGTCATTCTTGTGTTTACGTCCAGGAGAAAAAAACAGTGGATTCTCAAACTTTGCAACATTCTCATTTGAAATTGATAAATTTTCCATCATTGATTACTGCAAACGATGATCAAAAGTAACAGTTCAACTGTTGTTTTGCTATTATTAATAATTTTCTTTGAATAACATTAAGACTTTAAACAGCCTGTATTTTTCAAAGTACTGAAATAGATCTCTTAGTCTAAGAAATGAATGAAACAAAACTGACAGCAATATTACTTCTCATTAAAGCTGTAGTTGATTGCAGCCTGATTCTATGAGTAGAATATCAAGATCTGATTTCACTCAATCATTTTCTGTGGGTGGAGGTATTCTGACAGTAAAATTAATGCAAAAAAATGATGGAGACTTTCCTAATCAAACATATACTTGTTACGAGTTCTGCAAATGTCTATGGAAAACCCCAACTGGGGCCTAAGTCTCCATATCAGCAACAGACTTCAAGTATTGCTTACTAAGTGAAGTTCTAAAAAATTTCTGTTCCCTTTCTGAGATAGGCTTGGTATCTGCAAGAGAGAGAATATATAATCTGTACATCTTCTGTGTAAAATATTTCATTGTTTAGAAATCACATTGGTCAATTTTCTAATGTTTCTATAAATGAATACAAAAATGTTTCTCAGTGTCACAGATGAGTAATAAAGTTATCACAGAATGTCCTGTGGAAAGTGTTAAAGGGTCAGAATAGCCACTTAGAATGGCCACCTGATCTAGCTATCAGATCTCAGTTACAAAATAGCCAATCCTTTTGGCATACATATTTATCTTTATATCTCTGTATGTTAGACCTATTTATAAGAATTTTATTTGGCGGGGAGAGGAAAGACAGGGAGATGCCCATCTGGTAATAATGGCCATTGCTTAGCTTTTCATTTAATCATAAATTAAGAGAAAATTAAAACCTTCCCGATTGGTCTCTGTACTACTGTGTTCTTTAATTTCTCCCTCGGTGAAGTAAAAATAGTACTGTTTTCCTCAGAGTTCAGAGGTTGTACAACATTTAATTCATTTGTATTAGATTTCTCTTTTAAATACGAATATATAATTCATTGGTTAGGTCTATCAGTAATTTATAATCTGTGTAAATTACCTTGACTAGTATATGAGTGTATGTTCTTCTCTGTACGTAGTTAGAAGACAGAGAAATTTTGCCTCCAGGAGAGGCAGGGTAACTCGGAAGCACAGTGTGGCATTATGGGAGGAGGGGGTGAGCTGTCTCTGTGGAAGTTTAGGACAGCCATAGGCCACACAAGGATAGTGAACATTTGGGTGTCGGTGATGAGAGGAGAGAAGGCCCAAGCTGTGAAAGAAAAAGTAAGCAGAACAAAGTTAAGGAAAGGTAAGTTGTACCAACTTGAAAATTGTATCCAAGATTCAGGTGGTGGTAATTACTATAAAAGGTTTTAAAGAATGGGGCAGACAGTCTTATTAAATCTTGTCTTTGGATCTCCAAGAGTACAAGAAAGGGAATTCATTTTTTTTTCTTTCAGTTTGTCATTTCTGTTACTTTTCTGAATGGTCAGAATGTGGATATTCTGTAACAGAAGCATTCTAGCATTACTCTTTCATTAGTTCAGTCTATAAATGGACGGAGTTTAAATAAAACTTGAAATAGTCATTCTACATGCCTTTGGAAGTGTCCTCAGGAATCAGAGGAATAAAAAGATAGAGGACAGGGCCTTAAGTTGGAAATTGTCCAAATCCAGGCCACCCTCTGGGTTAATATGCTGCTATTAACACACATTTTCTCGCTAGTATGGTTTTGAAACTGGTCTTAAAAGCCCTTGTTATTGACCTGGTAATTGTTTTACTAGTTCCTCAGTCAAGTGTGAAGTGCTGTAGTTGACATGTCGGCGATGTATGAAGTATGGGGAAAGTTCACTCCTGGTGTATCTGGAGTATCATTAAGCATTCCTGCTGTATTTTGGCTTACTTAGCAATAAAAATTTATTTACCGTATCCATAAAACTTGTCTCTGGATGCCTAAGGAAGTCTCCATACAGGTTGGCTCTGTAAGAGGAATGTTGAAGGAATACCAGATGAGCAGTGGCTTCCCTTTTCTGAGCAGCTTTTTCAGTGGACAGTAGAGTAATTTTATTCATATTCTCTCTGCTTCCTTCATGTAAAAAAATCTCCCTAAAGCTTATGTAGAAAATAAACATTTGCCCAGATTTACAACCAATTAATATTCATACATTCATTAATTTAAAAAAAAATATTTATTTAGTACCTACTATGTACCAGGTACCATTTTAGCCACTTAAGATATAGTATTTAATAAGATTTATGGCATTAAGGAAGACATGTTCTGATGAGAGAGACAAAATGTATGTGTATTTATACACACATATATATATATGTGTATACATACATGTGTTGTTCTGGTTGGAAAATTACCGTTTGGCTATCGTCCCTGAGAACATAACACTCTACCAATAAGCTTTCTGCTTCTGTACCCTCCGCTTGCACAACCGACCTGTGGGTTGACAGTTAGTAAAAAGAAGAAAAATAGACTTGTATGTTCAAACAGGATGAAGAATGGGGTTTAGGGCTTAAAAACCCTGTACCTCTACGTTTCAAGGCTGCTTAATTTGGGTTCTGTGTACCCCTGGCAGACCCAGCTGGCTGAATAAAGAGTGTGTTTCCTATAACTCACTGATATCTGGTGGTCCGTATGTCAATTGAGGGCTGGCGACTACAACAGTATATACACATAAAACATAGACATATATATATATATATATATATATATATATATATATATGTGAAACTTGTCACACATATGTATATGTAATCACTACATATATATATGTAGTTAAGTTCAATGGAGAAAAATCATGAAAAAATCAGAATAAAAATTCCAATGGCATTATGGGGAGGAAGTTTTTCTTTATTTAAAGTGGTTAGAGAAGGCTGACGTTCGAACTGAAGGAAGTGAGGGAGCAAATCAAAAAGTATTTAGAGGAAAAACATTCCAGGTAGATGACAGAAGAATTGGGAGAATTCTGAGAGGCATCACAATCCTAATCACATTAGAAAGGACATCTCTGTCTACTATGTGTTTGTGAACTGGGAGGGGAGCTTTAAAGCAGGAGACAATTGTAATTATCCAAAGGAGAGATGGTAAATTAGGATTTGCTGCTGGAGAAAATGAGAATAGATTGGTTTTAGATATATTTTGGAAGCAGAGCTGATAGAGTTTGCTGACACACTGGCTATGAGGTGGAAGAGAAAGTGAGTAAAAGATAACTCTAGAGTGTTTATCCTGACCAACATCAGGATTAACTTTCTACTAATGAGATGGAGAATATTGAGTTCTTACTGTGTACCAGGCATACCATAAAGCCAATGAATGACAGAGATAGAACCAAAACCATATATAGCAGACATTTTTTTCATGCCCAATAAACACTATCTGCTCTTGCCTCTCCAATTACACTAGAGAATATGTGATGCTTGAAGCTGCATGAACTATTTTGTGACTATGAGGTGAAATATCAGTCAGAATTTAGGCAAGAATGAGATGGCACGTGCAAATGTGGTAATTGAGAGTTTAATAAAACATGGGCAGGATGAAAGAGAATGGTGAGGAATAGTTATCATCTCGGGGCTTGCAAGTGCATGGAGCCATTATCACCAGTGGGCTTGAAGATGCAAGAGTGATTATCAGAACATGGAGAGAGTTACAATTATAGCTTCAGGAGAGAGATGCCTGAAAGGAGCTTTTACCAGAAACATAGGTAGAGGAACTCAGGCTCATAAAAACTTTAGCCTAAAATGGGAAGACAGGAGAAATAGAAACTCTTCTTGTACTTTGATGTCTGCACAGGAACAGAAATGGATAGAGATATATCTATCCCAGGTGCAGTGGAGAATGTCCATCCTACAGATAAGCCTAGAGGAAAAAAGGGAACATGGAAAGATGACGTAATGGAAAAGTAGAAAAACATTCTTAGGTCTTTGGCAATGTTCCTGTATCACTATACCACATCTGGAACTACCAACGTTAGGTCTTTTCTTTCTTTGCTTTTTATTTTGAAATAATTTTAAACTTATGGAAAAGTTACAAAAATAGCAGAGAGCTCCCACATATCCTTCACCCAGCTCCTTCCAATGCCAACATTGTGCATACCCATAATACATTTATCAAAAGTAATAAATATTAATATAATACTATTAGCTACACTATAGATTATATTTGGATTTTTCCAGTTTTCCTCCAACATCTTTTTTTTCATTTCAGAATACAAGTTGACACATAAAATTTAGTTATTATGTCTCCTTAGTCTCCTTCAATCTGCAACAATTTCTCTGTCTTGTCTTGTTTTTTATAACCCTCATACATTAGAAGAATATTAATTAATTATTTAATAGAATGTCCCATAATTTGGGCTTATTTGATGTTTTCTCAAGATTAGATTTTACATTTTGGCTAGAAAAACAAAAGAACAATGAGTCTTTCTCAGTGTATCATATCAGGGGGCACACGACATTGATATATCTTATTACCTAATTATTAATAGATCTTATTGTAAATGATGTTAACTCTGATATTTAGTTAACATGGTCTCAGACAGGTACAAAGTTTTCTGATATGAAATGATGAAATATTTCTATTATTTAGGCCACTATTAGTTTTATTATCTTACTTGCAGATGTATACATCCTAACAAATACACCAATCCTCTAACTTATCTTTCTATTCCCCAGGGTACCTTGTCTACTGAATGACAAAATGAATAACTTATTCAAGAGTTCTTGAATTTTATATTTAAGACCTGTGCATACAGTCAGTTTATGGAAAACCAAAGTGACACAATTGCTTTTTCATCTCATGGACCTTTAAATTTCTTTAAAATAAATAGCAAGTATGATAATAATAAGAAAATATTTAATGATGAAATTAAAGAACCAAAAGTTCAAATAAATTAGAGGAATTATTAATCCCATCTCCTGTATAAATTATTAAATCGTCTTTGCCAAATTTAATTATGGCTATCTGTTGCTTCGCCACTTTGAAGAGACCACAACACATTGCAAGGTAATTATTTGGGCAGCCTTCTCTATTATGATTTATTCTATTTTATTATTTTATATTTTTTCTTTGATAATAATTTTTTATTTTTCTATTACAATTGACATACAATATTATATTAGTTTCAGGGATACAAAATAGTTGTTAAACATTTATATAACTTATGAAATGATGACCCCCAAAAATCTAGTACCCATTTGATACCATACATAGTTACTATAATACTATTGACTATATTCCCTGTGTTATACTTTACATCTCCATGACTATTTTGTAACTACCAATTTATACTTCTTAATCCCTTCTCCTTTTTCACCCCCAAACCCCCTCCCATTTGGCAACCATCAAAATGTTCTCTATGAGTTGGTTTCTGTTTTGTTTGCTTATTTTGTTCTTTAGATTTTACATGGACATGAAATCATATGGCATTTGTTTTTCACTGTCTGACTCAGCATAATACCCTCTAAGTCCATCCATGTTGTTGCAGATGGCAAGATTTTATTCTTTTTTTATAGCTGAGTAATATTCCATTGTATATATGTATCACCTCTTCTTTATCCATTCAACCATTGATGGACACCCAGGTTGCCACCATATCTTGGCTATTGTAAGTAATGTTTCAATGAACATATGGATTTATATGTTCATTCAAAGTAGTGTTTTGTATTTCTTTGGATAAATATCCAGAAATGGAGATTACTGGGTCTTTCTTTGTTTCTTGTTATAGTCCTTGTTTTAAAGTCTATTTTGTCTGGTATAAGCATTGATATACCAACTTTTTTGTTTGTTTCCATTTTAACAAAATATCTTTTCCCATTCTTTTACTTTCAGTCTGTGTGTGTCCTGTGATCTGAAGTGAGTCTCTTGCAGGCAACATATGTAAAGGTCCTGTTTTCATACCCATTTAGCCACCCAGTCTTTTGATTGCAGCATTTAATTTATTTACATTTAAAGTAATTATTAATAGATATGTAGTTATTGCCATTTTATTATTCACATATATATTTTTCCTCCTCCTCCTCCTCCTCCTCCTTCTCTTCTTCTTTAGTTAAATGTTAAAGTCTCTTTAACATTTCTTGTAAGACAACTTTGGTGTTGATGAACTTCTTTAGTTTTTTTTTCTTCTCTGGGAAGATCTTTATCTGTCCTTTGATTCTAAATCATAGCTTTGTTGGGAAGAATAATCTTGGTTGTAGGTCCTTGCTTTTCATCACTTCGATATTTCATGCCAATCCTTCATGGCCTGCAAAGTTTCTGCTGAGAAATTAGCTGGTAGTCTTAAGGGAGCTCTCTCATAGGACTAATTGCTTTTCTCTTGCTGCTTTTAAGATTCTCTCTTTGTCTTTAAGTTTTAGCATTTTAATTATGATGTGTCTTTGTGTGGGCCTGTTTGGGTTCATCTTGGTAGGGACTCTTTGCACTTCCTGGGTTTGTATGTCTATTTCCTTCACCAGGTTAGGGAAGTTTTCTGTTATTATCTCTTCAAATAGGTGTCCAATCCCTTGCTCTCTCTTATCCTTCTGGTACCCCTATTATGCAAAAGGGGTTGGTATACTTGATGTTGTCTCAGAGGCCCCTTAAACTATTCTAATTTTTTTAGTTTTTTTTTTTTTTTTTCTGTTCCAATTGGGTGTTTTTTGCTCTCATGTCTTCTAAATTGCTGATTCAATCATCTGCTTCATTTAATCTACTGTTGATTCCCTGTAATGTATTCTTCATTTTAGTTATTGTATTCTTCATTTCTGACTAGTTTTTTTTTTTATGTTTTCTATCTCTTTGTTAGAGTTCTTACTGATTTAATCTACTCTTACCCTAAGTTCATCGAGCATCCTTACAACCAGTGTTTTGAACTCTGCATCTGATAGATTGCTTGTCTTCATTTTGTTTAGTTCTATTTCTGGAGCTTTGTTTTAGTCTTTCATTTGGGACGTGTTTCTTTGTGTCCCTATTTTGGCTGCCTCCCTGTGCTTGTCCCTATGCCTTAGGTAGGGCTGCTGTGTCTTCCCGTCTTAGTAGAGTGGCCTTATGTAGTAGGTGTCCTGTGGGGCCCAGTGGCATAGTCTTCCCTGGTCACCTGAGCCAGATGCTACAGGTGTATCCTTGTATGGGTTGTGTGTGCCCTCCTGTTGTAGTTGATCCTTGGTTGCTATTTGCACATCAGTGAGAGGAATTGGCCCGTAGGCTTATTGGTTGTGAAGACTGGCTATGATTATAGTGGAGGAGCTATTGTGCAAGGGCTGACCCTACAAAGCAAGATTCACTTTAGCAGGGCTCTGGTGCCCACTCAGCCTACTTTTTGGGTGTGCCATTCTTCAGTGTGGCCCCAGCTGATGTTCCACCGCAGCCCCACCAGGGTAGGGCTGGGACCTCTTGGTCCTCTGGGTGGCCCTTCACAGCTGAGATATCCCTCCCAATTTTTAACTGCCACATGTGGTTGTGGCACCAGCTTATTCCACAACTCCAGACCTCCTGCCAGTCTTGAGGTGGCTTTTTCTGTGTATCTTTCATTGTAGGACTTCTGTTCAGCTAGCCTTTAGGCGATTCTCCATAATGGTTGTTCTGTAGTTTAGCTATAATTTTGTTGTGGTCATGAGAGGAGGCGAGCACAGCATTCACCTATTCCTTCATTTTTATTGAAAATCTCTATTTTATTTTTAATATTTTATGTTAAGCTGAAATCTGTCTCACTATTATTTATCTCAATTATTCTATTCGCTGGGATTTTTCAGAAAAAAAAATTCCCAAAAAACTATTCCAAAAGCAGTCTTAAAACACTTTAAATTACTAATTGTGTCTAACAGAACTGGTTGTTAGGATGGGACCAAGGATGGAAGATGTCTGTGGTATTATGCCTTTCACCCATATTGACATCAGTTGACTAATCAGCCCTGTTGGAGCACAGTTGTTCATCTCTAAATTCATTTAAGTATTGTTAATCCTACACACTTCCTTATCTTTTTCAGGAGTATATCTTAAGAGCGAATTAATTAGAGGAACACCAATAAACAAACTCAAGTTTCAGTGATAATACAATAGAACTTTATTTTTTCTCAAATAAAATTCCTGTACAGGTGTTTCTGGTAGTCAGGTGGCTCCCTTCCATATGCAATCCAGGAACACAGCTTCCTTACTTTTCATGGCTCTGCCATCCTTTAGGGCCAGCTGAGTAAAATGCATAAGAGGAAGAACTCCTGCTTCTTAAAAACTCTCTCTTGGAAACAATGTATATTATTTTCACTCACATTTCATTGGCAAAGCTTGTCACATGGCCATACCTAGAAGAAAGGAGCCTGGGAAATATAATCATAGTGGGCAGCTATCTTCCAGATATATGTCCAGAACATAGAGGGAAAGCATTTATGTTTTTTCTGAATTTAGCTGTCTCTGTCACAGGCAGCTTTGTTAAACAGTTCTTGAAATAGATATAATATGTTTGGGGTGTTTCTCTAACCTTATATTCTAGTACAGAGATCTGCAAACTTTTTCTGTTAAGAACCTAATATATATTTTAGGCCGTACAAATATGATCTCTGTTGCAACTAGTCAACTCTGTCATTTAATGAGAAAGCTGCCTTAGACATAATGCAAATGAATGAATGTGGCTGTATTCCAATAAAACTTTGTTTATGGACACTTACATTTGAATTATATTTATGGACACCGAAATGTGAATTTCATATAATTTTCAGGGGTTATAAAATATTTTTAAATTTTTTTCCCAACCATTTAAAAATGTGAAAAACCTCTTGGTTGTCAGACCATACAACAACAGGTTGCAGATGACCCTGTAGGCTCTAGTTTGCTGATCCCTGATCTACCATCACTCTTTATAAAGAAAGTGAGATTAATACATTATAATTTGATTTCAGTGAATACTTGCTAAGTCTAAGCACTCATTTATTCTTCCCTCAAAGTTATGATAAATTACTGATTAATTAGAATGTATTCTAGATATCACATGGTATCTAAGTCTATTCAGTAAGTTGATTTCATACTTTATTAATTAGAGCTACGATTTATTCAGCATCCATGAAATACAATCATTTTACCTACATCATTTTGGCTCTTGGAAAAAATCCCTATAACATAGCTTTAATCATGCCCACTTTATCATTGAAAATACCAAAGCTTGAAGTAACTAAGAAGTATTTTGTTCACATTTCACACAGCAAAAAATCGAAAAGCCAGAATTCAGACCCAAGTTGGATAAAAAACTGCTCTTTTCAACACACCAGATTTTCCTAGCCTTACAAGTGTGAGCTTATTAAAAGCTGAGAGTTATTCTTTTATTCTCTCTTCACCTGTGTTTGGGCTCTATTGCACCTTTCCATGTATATTTTATCCTTTACAACTTGAAAATAACATTCCTTCAATGGAGCCAAAATGGCACAGCTAAAGCTAAATGACAATAAGTATAGTAAGTAGTTTGGTATCAGGAAAAGTCTTATTGTGGAGAGTGGCTCATAATGCCCATAGTGATGGAGTGAGCAGGAAAGAAGCCTCACAACAAAGAATATACATTTTCTCCTATGAGAGAAGTTAAAGGCAAGTACTACTTCAGCAATTCTGCCCTTCGGTTCTGCAGAAATGTAGGCCTTGCTTGATTACTAACTAGTATGACCTTGGATAATAAATTTAACCGCTCGATTTTGTAATCTCAAAATTATTTATTGAATTTTCTACTCTGACCTTTACAAAGGGACTTGAGGTAACACTGGTGAATCAAATTTAACAACTATTTTGCAAAACACAAGGTTACTAATCGGCATAAATTGAAAGTTGGGATTTGTGAAAGTGCTTTAGAACTGCAGATACTTCACAAATAAAAGCTATTGTTATGAATATTCTAGTTTTCCTCACTGATTATATTCAGTTAAGGTCACAACATACCAGTGCTCCTTTTACCGAATATAGAATAAAATACAGAATCTTTAAAAGGAATAATGTTATTTGCCCCTTCCCTCATTATGTAGATTTTAAACTGATAAATTCATTAACCTCTGTTTATGTTTGCCCTTTCAGTGAATTCTTTTCTTTATTAATAGTATGTGCCCTCTCTAAGAACAAAGATTACATTTCATAATAAATCTATGTCCTTGAAATACTGTATGAATTTCCAAGCATAGACATTAGTGAAATATTATTTTGAAGGATAAAAGTAACCATTTTACAGCTCATTGACCCTTCAATGGTGTTTTCACGGAGATGTTACAGGCAAGATGAGATGGTGCAGCATCAGCAGAATAAGTGAAATCAATATCTGTCTACCATAGCCTGTCCTCTATCTCACGCAGTAAAATTCAGTAAAAAGAAAATTGATATGCATGATATTAAATAACTTAACAACAGAGAGTTAGAAAAAAAATTTGTAGCATTACATCCTGCAACACAAAAGTCTCTCCCTTGCCAGGCTATTTCCTTTTAACCATTTGAGGCTTCTCACATTTCCGCTGCAGCTGGAGCACATCCCAAGGCACTTCCTGTCTCTTAGGATTTTTGGCACAGGGCCTCGCTTCTGTTCCACTTGGCTCCTCTCGAGGCATCTGATTTCTTGCTATGAGGATTTGCTCTGTCTCTATTGTTGTCTTCATCATAAGTGAAAGATGTCTTGTCTACTTTTCAGAGACAGCTATACCATCTTTGGTGTATATGGGGGACAAGAAAGGGGCATCACATGCTATTTTTCTTTATTTTTTGACACTAAATAGTTTAAGTCTGCACTTAAAGAGAATATAAACAAGGCAAATTTTCTTACTAAATAAAAATATCACGTTTTATTTAGAGAGCCTGCACCAAGATCTAGCCAGATTTACATTTCACCTAAATATTGGAGGAAACCCTTCAGCATTTAATAATGCTAAAACGGTAGTAATGATTGACTTCTGTTTAGCTATATCAATCAGAATCTAAAATATGCATTTATTTTGACCCAGCAGTACAACTTCTATGAATTTATTCTACAGACAGACTGACAAATGTGCATTAAGAAATATACATAAAGATTCACAATGCTGAGTCACAATGGCCCCATGGAAGCACCAGCCCAAGACTAAGAAACACCTACTCACTTGAAATAGAAAATACATTCTCCTGCCTATATTAGCCTCAGCTCAGCAGTCTTTATTCACTGCTGATATCTTTTTGTTCTTTGCAGGTACTCATGTGTGTGACACACAAAGTGGTTTTCAAAGGGCAACAGTCTATAAATATAGGAGCACAGTAAAATGAAGGAAAATACAGCCTGTGAAAGAAATTAAGAAAAAAATATGGAGATAATAAATACATAGAAGGATAAAATTAGAAATCCTCTTTTATCTTTGCTCAAATTTCCCATCCTCATATTTTCTAGCTGTAACTATTATTAACAGGTATATCTGTATAGATATCTCTCTCTCTCTCTCTCTATATATATATCTTATATTAATAATAGTCAACATTTTTATATATATATATATATCTTTCCAGTATACATTTCTAAGTGAGTGTATAAGTGCACATGCATGCATGATTTCATAAATAATATCAAAATAAACATCTTGTTCTATGATTTATTTTTTAGACATAACAGTAAAACCCTTTTCATATAAATACATATAAATCTGCCCCACAATTTTGATAGCAGCATAATATTCAGAATGTAAATTGTATTAATTTATTTAACCATTCTGTTATTGGTACACATTTAGACTGTTAGCAGAATAAAAAACTAGACACAGCCCTCAAAATTAAAATTGTGTCAATTTTAATTTGAAAAATTTGTATTACAAAACAATACATATATTAAATATATAATAGGTATATTTTCAATTCACGTACATTTTCCTCTCTCTCACTTGCCCTCTCCCTAAGATTCAAAAATTGCCATACAGTGTAATGGAATGTGCTTGTTATATTGAAAATTCTCTCTATTCGAAATAAACAAACAAGCAACAATTTCCAGTTGCAAAAAAATCTTACAGATAAACAAAAGTATCTATTTGTTTCTACTCTGAGTTTCCAGAATTCCAGATCTTTCTCTCTCACCCCTTCCCCATACTATCTTTTCTTCTCATCATTCAGTTCTATTTTTCTCTTTATATTAGCCTCTTTCTCTTTATCTTAAAAATATTGTTAGAAAAATTTTCAGGCTTATATTGTCTTTCTTTGGTGATCCAAGAAAAAAGAGAGAAATTCTCCCTACTAGTTTTTATACATAAAATCACAGAGGAGTCTGCTCGGCTAATGCTGTAACCAGAATAGTGTCTCCTAAAAATGCATGTCTTCCTGGAACCTCAGAATATGACTTTATTTAAAAATAGGGTCATTGTCAATGTAATTAGTTAAGGTGAGGTGAAACTGGAATGTAGGGTGGGCCCTTAATAAAATATGTCTGGTGTCCTTATGAGAAGAGAAGAGACACAGAGACAGACATACACAAATGAAAGACAATGTGAAGACACACAGAAAGGACACCATAAAATGACAGAAGCAGAGATTGGAGTGATGCATTTATAAGCCAAGAATTGCCAGCAACCACTAGATGCTAAGGGGTGGGGGAGAGGGGAAGGACATAGAATAAATTTTTCTGAGTCCCCAAGAAGGAACCAACACTGCCGAACTTTAATTTTGGACTTCTGGTCTCCTGAACTGTGACTGAAAAGATGTCTGTTGTGTTAAGCCACCCAATTTGTGGTACTTTGTAAGGAAACTAAAATGTCCACCAAAACCACACAAGTAGGAGAGGGGCGGTTCTTCAAATAATGCAGATGCTATTGCAAAATTACTAAGAACTGTTGAACAAACCAAAGCAAACCAAAACAAACAAATGAATACTGTCGATGAAAACAAAAGTAAAATCACCTGGTGGTATAACTTTGAAATTCTTTCAAAGTACTTTTCAATCCTCACGTAGCTATGTTTATTTATTTAATATTTTCATTTCCACGAAGAATTTGAGGAAGTTTACTTATGAAATAACAACATAATAAAACCATGAATTTATATATAAAAACAGAGTCAAAAATAATGGAAAGTAAAAGAGGTAGGATGATTCGGTAGAACATAACACTTAAAGCTGTATTTTCTGATAGTTGTCATCAAACAGAAAACCAAGTCCATACAACTTTTATTACTCAATGGAGTTAGCATAATTGATTGTTTAGAAAGAAACAACCTTTTTTCCTATCCATAAAAAGAAATGTGTATTTCAATAAATCTCAATTAAACTAGTCTTCAGGAAATCAAAATTCATTCTCAAATTAAATTCCAGAAGCAAAAGAACACCTTTCAAAACTTTGAAACGACACTTCAGTTCTTCATACATAATATTTGGTGCTCAAAAAAATTATCGGCTATACCAGGACTTAGAATCAAATGACCAAAATAAAGTAAAACAAGCAAACAATATAAAGAGACCATAGGAGAACTAGATATTGCAGTTATCCATAAGAGATCCCAAACTAACTGTGATCAACAGGCATCATGATATAAAAGACAAGATGGAGAGTTTCAGATAAAGAATCAAACTTTGAGAAATTAAAAAAATGGACAAATTAAGATAGTGACTATAACTTTGCAGAAGGATAGATTCTAGGTGATCTGTAAGAAGAGTTTTGGAGGTGCTGATATTGTTTGATTTCCTAAACTGGTTGATGATTCCATAAATGTGTTTCCTCTCTGAAATTAATAGAGTGATATATTTCCTGTATATGTGTTATACTGCAATTATAAAAAAATTTAATATACAGACTGATACGTGTCTGAAATAAATGTATATTTTGGTATTGACTGAAAGTGATTATCTGTGATTAAAGTGATATCTGTCAGTGATTTCTAGATGTGAGTGCGATTTGGGGAGAGAGGCCCCTTGTCTTGCTCAAGGATAAATGATGAATAAGTAAAAAAGAGAGAGATTATAGTTTATTGAGTAGTAACTCAATAAACATTTATTAAAAGAATGAATGAACTGCCTTTTTATTCCTTTTATTAAAAGTGATGATACATATAAAAGACTGAATAAGGAAACAAAAACCTTTATTTTTCAGATCTTTTTAGGGTGGCCAGTTCTTCTACATATAGGGAAAGAATACATTATACAGTATTTAAATTAGGAGAAAAGAAATAATCTTTTCATTGTAGGCCCTGTCTTAGATTTACTATGTGTTTCCTGGGAAATTTATTTTCTCCTGCTTCTCTGAAAGGACGCTATGCATATTCCCTGGCTTATAGCCACACAGAGATCAGCAAATGGAAATATCATATTTAGGATCATGCAGTTGGTGAGCTGTGGGCATGTTGGGCATTGTTCTTAATATTCCGTATCACTGTCCCAATCAATGAATGCTAAATGCGTGATTTAAGAAATTTCGAGTGTGAACAGTCTCTACTTCTATTTTTTTTTTTTTTCAGACAAGCCAGAGTGGTCTCTTATTCTGATTGAAGAACATAGGTATTGACAGAAGGAAAGCCTAATGGCCTATTTGAGAACCACAGAGTTGAGCAAAATTTCCCTTTCCACCATTTTAAATGAAGAGGTTTCTTCAGGGTTCAATATATGTTACCAGTGTGGTTAAAGTGAATACTTTAGTAATATTTTGAAGAAAAAAAAAACACTCTTTGTTATTTCACTTCATAAAGAATTCACAAAGGGATTGGCTTAGATAAAATAAAGATTAAATAATTGTGGCTGGGTTGTATGCCAAAAAAATGGGTCACATGCATACATGCACAATCATTCATTTGACAAATATAGAGAACTCCAGCTGTTTGTAAATTAAATTATATGGCTCCCCCAACTGCCTGCACTTTAATGAGATGAAGATAAATCTAACCTAATAACAGTACAAAACGACATAGAAAAAATACAAAAACGAAATGACAATAAAGTGTATGATTAAAAGCACCAATTGGATGTTCACAGGAGCAGTTATGAGGGAGAAAATCACAAATTTAAGTGGACCTTGGAAGATCACAGGGAATTGGATATAAAGAGGAAAGCCCTTTGATTTTTCTTTCTTTTTTAGGTGAGGAGGCAACACATGAAAACCTATGTGCACGGAAAATTTTGAGGAGCATAAGAAGGTAACTTGAGCTGGATCAGAGACTATAAAAAGAGAGGCATGGAAGACAAAGTTGGAAAAAAATTTAGGGGGAAAAACTATGCAAACTAACTAATGTGTCTGGATTTTAGACAAAATGGCATAATGTAGCAACTTGGAGTAAGAGAAAAATTATAAGCTTTGAAATAAGAGAGTTGGATTTGAATTTCAGCACTCTTAAATATGTATGAGACTGTTTTCTTATAAAAAAGAAGATAACATCACATAAGTTTATTATAAGTCTTAACTATAATAATATGTATAAAGTGATGAACCATATGAACCCTTGATACTTATTAAAACATCATCCAACTCCTCCATTGTATACTCTATATAGTTGAGTGCTATAAAAAATTTGAGTCAGCAAATGGCCTTGATAAAAACAGTGTTTGAGAAGGTAAATCTGATAGCAATTTTCAGGAAGTCTTAGAGGAAAAAAAGCTAGCTGGTAAGTCATTCTATTGGGGTGAAAAGTTTGAATTCCCTTAAAAAATGTATGCATAATATAGATCCTCTGGGGAGGGCTATATGGGCTTCTATCAAAATAATCCCTAATTTCCCAAATGATTTAAAAATCCTTGTGTATATTACAGAAGATACTAGACTATGAGGAACTAAGGTAGTAGAGAAATGGATCATAACCAAGATTTAATTATTGCATATGCAAATTAATTAAGAATTAAAAATAACACTGAAATTTTAATCTTGTGTCACTGAGAGTATCATGATACCATTTATAGAGACAGGAGAGTCAGTTTGAAAGGGAAGGTTATATGTTTGGCTTTAAGCATATTGAGTTCCAGATATTTGCCAGAATTGCTAAGTACAATTCGAACTAGACATCCTGGACTTGTGACACAGATCAGGGCTGTAAACAAAGATAGTTACTTCTTCTCTAAGAGCACATGGCAAAAGGCCAGGGGATGCATAAGGCCACGAATATGAAAAAGCTTTTGGAAGCATATTCTAAGATACGAGAAAAGTGTTTAAAATTTTTTGCAGTTCCCCCCACCAAATT
This sequence comes from Pteropus vampyrus, assembly GCF_000151845.1. Lineage (NCBI taxonomy): Eukaryota > Metazoa > Chordata > Mammalia > Chiroptera > Pteropodidae > Pteropus > Pteropus vampyrus. The sequence goes on along the minus strand of NW_011888782.1, from coordinate 37,437,711 downwards.
TTTTATGCACATTTGCAATGAATTGTTATGAAATAGAAAATTCATAACATTTTAAAGGTAAAACACTGGCTAGAAGGAATCTACATTAATTTATTGTTGCTGCTAGTAGTAATTCTGAGAAAAATTGTGAGAAAACTGCCACAGGAGGAGGCTAATTTTCTTAGAGTGTGAAAGTAAAACAAAGTAAAAGGAGCAGAGAATCAAAGACTAGGTCCTCGATAACTCCGAGTTAGAAGGTAGAAGGAAGAAGAGCCAATTAAAAAGAACTTGTCAAAAAGGCAAGTAGACATACCAGAAAAATAATGTCAGAAACCTGGAAAAGAAAAATGTGAGGAATAGGTTGTCAACAGTGTCAAATGCAACAAGGAAGTTATATAAAATGACAAAGAGTCATTGGGCATGAGAATCCTCTTCCTAAACAAATCTTTAATGTTACAATATTAAAGTTGTATTTAAAGATGTTTAGATCGTGGTTTAATGCAGAAACTTTTTTGCTTGTAGAAAGCCCTTCAAGAGATCAATAATCAATCATAAATATGAATCCCTTAGGCAGATCATTTATTTTACATGCTTTTTACTCTCCTCATCACAGCAGTGTATGATTCAAATCTTAGAATCTGACAATCTCATCCACTTCATACTAGATTAGAAATTGAATACTGCTGAGAATGAAATAATTTATAATCTCAAAACTTAGCACTTTAGGGATAATGATGGGATAAATCAATTTTTGTTGTTGTTACAGAAGCATCTCAAACACGCAGAGCTCTGTTACCCAGCCTCCTGAGTTAATCAAAAAAAAAAAAAAAGAAAGAAAGAAAAAAAAAGAAAAGAAAAGAAATTTAAAAAGTGAGAAAAAAACAAACCAGAAAATCTATTCTTCTTCTTGTTATTGGATTAGGAAAATAATACATATTACTTTTATTTTTTTTAAGCTGCTGAAAGTTCAAATACATAGTAAAAGTAGTGTTGGAAACCACTGCATTAAAAGGAAATGCTCATAACATAGTCACTCTGCCTAACTTTCATGCCATTTCTCCTAAAAAGAGCAAACAGTAAATGATCAACACATCTATCAGGTCAAGAGGGGCGGGGGTAGGCAGAGAGCACTAAACTAGAATTCAGGTCCTGCTTCAACTCCTTTTCTCTTGTGACTTGTACAAGTGACCTTTGTTTCATGCATCTCAGTTGGTCTGTCTGTAATGAAGTGAGGACAATATCTCCCCAATATGATTTATCCCTCTGGGCCTCAATGTAATAATTTATGATAGTCAAGCAATTATTTATAGTCAAACATTTATGTTTCTAGACTTTATGACCAAATTGCAGTGGACATTTTATACACACACACACACACACACACACACACACACACACACATATATATATATAGCCATTTAAATTATAACAATCCTACAAAATATCATTATCTCCATTTTACAGATGAGAAAATCGAAGTATAGAGAGGCTATATAGCCTGTCCAGGATCATACAGTTTAGTAATTGGAGGAGCCAGGGTTTCAACTTAGGCAAACTGAATTCAGAGTCTTTATTCTTATCTTCCAAGCAATCAATGTTCCTGGGTAATACTGGAATAATATATGCTCATAATGAAACCATTTCCTTTTCAAAGTATCACTTCCATGGAATGAAGTCATTATGTACAAAGAGTGTATCTTTATTTGTAGTAACCTTTATTTGTAGGGACCTAAGCCAGAGAATTTCATTTTGAGAGACACTATTCATCACCTCAGGCTAAGAGTTAGCTAAATGGTCCCGCCAAATGTCAGGGATTCAATTTATATTCCAATAGAGGTTATTCAGTCATTATTTCGGATTTGTTTTCAAAGTTGTACCTTCTACTTTCAAGCTAAGTTTTGTTGTTATTGTTACAAAGTGACCAATAGAGTGGAATCTTCAATGTTAATACCTTATTTAAGATTAAACATAGAAACTTGATTTGGAAAGCTGAGAAAAAACATCCAAAAAAACTTTCTGTATAAATTCAAATCCTCAAATTCTCACTTGAATTTGCAAAATAGAAATTATTGAGCAAAAAGCTTTAATTGATTTTTGGTTGTGTTTTAAAAAAATATGGTGCTACTGAAAAGAGAATATAATTGCTCTTTCTATTGTATATTCCATGGCCAAAGGGGTACCTCCCTTAACTGACTGGAGGAAGCTAGCTGTTGGTTTCAAAATCACTCTTTCCAGAGAAGTAGGGTACATGACTCAGATTTCCACAGCAAGGTAGTCCTTGAGAAAGACTTTAGATGTAGAAGAGGTTATGTTAAATTTTTGGTATCACTTATTATTTCCTTCAGGCAAACCACATGTCAGAGAACCTCAATCTGAAAATGACACAAATTACATGTACTTCTTCTCCTTTTTTAAAAGGTCTTTATGTCTTTCAGTTTTCATGTGTGGTCTTGATTTGTATCGTTCTATAAATAAATGTACTTATCAGATTGAAAGTCATTTCAATCCTCAGTTGAGAGATCTTTTATATCCATCTCCTAAACGAATGAGATGAAAGTTGATTTGAAACGGAACACATACAAATTGGCATATAAATTTCCATACTTTTCAAATGTCTTGAATGGTCAAAATGATGAGAAAAGAGAGAAAAAAGTAAGAGAAGAACTTGCATTATTTGGGAATCCATTATTTGTGTACCTCTTACTCTATGGAGGGTATTTTGCATGCAGTACTGAATTTAGTCCTACTCCATTTTATTGAGAAGGCATTTGAAATGTGGAGATATGAAAATAACTTTCCCCAAATTATGCACATAATAACAAGTACCAGAATTCAAAATTAAAATAAAAACTCAAGATCTATGTTGATTCTGTGACACAACTCTTAATAATTTAGGCATAGTGTTGGGTGCTAAATGTTCTCATTGTTGGTAATGAAACAGAGATCTCAAACGTCTGAAAAATTGAAATTTAAAAAAATGTCAATTTCTAAAAAAAAAGTATATATATATATATTTTAAAAGTTAATGTTCCAATAGTAGTTTGGCATCCAAAAAGACATGTTTAATTGAGAAAGTACATCATTGTCCTTTTATATATGAGATTTCTGAAGAATTTTACACATATTTAAGGTCAAGTGTTAAACATTTTGTTTCAAATATAAAATATAGGCATAGAAATTAGTTTGGTTGACCCTGAAAATTAAGTATTATGTTACCTCCAGAGACTTTTGGACTGTAAACCATTTGGCATTATGCTATGTTTCATAATTGTGTTTTTTTCTTCATAAGAACCACAGTTTCCTATTAGACAGGAAGTGATTGATAGATTACTGTAATCCATTTAGTAGTTATCTGTCGGTATGACTTTTTTTTTGTTAGCATTTACTGCAATATCATGCTGAGGTATGCCCTAATTGTGAGATTTCTTTTTAACGTTTCATGTATATGGGAACTGAACCTTTTGATTCATTAATTCATTCAATTAATATTTACTTTATTGAGTGCTTTATTAAGAGCTAGACTTGTACAAGACACTTGTAAAGATATAATGACAAACAAACACAATGTAGTGGGAGAGATATTAAGCAAATAATAAGAAGTAATTGTAAAACTATAATATGATAAGTGTTAAGGTACATGGTCCCCTGAGATGGAGTGATAAGGACATTAACCTGTGCAATAAGATTGGGAAAGTCTTCCTTAAGGGAATGACGATTGATCTGAAATCTGAACAATACGTAGGATTAAATTAGGACTAGAGGGGAGGAAAGAGGGTTCTTTGAATATTGGTTGTGGTTGGGGGATAGTGGTTAAGAAGCAAGCCAAGAAGCCTACCTGGCTGAGCCCAGTAAGTAAAGGTAAGCAAGATGGGGGAGATGAGGGCAATTATGAGAGACTAGGTGGGAGATGAAAGGCTTTCAAGGGTGTGGCAGTAAGAAGTGGCAAAATCAGATTCGTGTTGAAAATGATTGCAAAGATCTCTTCACATATAATGGGAAAAACTCATGAGACGAGATAAAAATGGATGTCAGTATCATCAATAAATCAAAAGACAGCAAGCATTGGCGAGGATGAGGAGAAAAGGTAACTCTCATACATTGTTGGTGGGATTGCAAATTGGTACAGCTGCTATGGAAAACAGTATAGAGGTTCCTCAAAAAATTAAAAATGGATATACCTTTTGACCCAGCAACTGCACTTCTGGGAATTCATCCAAAGAAAACCAAAACAATAATTCGAAAAGATCTATGCACTCCAATATTCATGGCAGCACAATTTTCAATAGCCAAAATATGGAAGCAACCTAAATGCCCATCAACAGATAACTGGATAAAGAAATTACGGTTCATATATACAACGGAATATTATTCAGCCATTCAAAAAATGAAATCCTACCATTTGCAATGACATGGATGGACCTAGAAGTTATTATGCTGAGTGAAATAAGTCAGACAGAAAAAGATAAATACCATACGACTTCACTTATATGCGATATCTAAGGAACAAAAAGAACACATTAATCAAAAACAGACTCACGACAGTTTGGTGACGGACAAAGGGGAGGGGTGTTGGGAGGCTGAGAGAATGAGGTGAAGGGTTAAAGAAGTACAAATTAGTAGTTTATAGCTGGGCACGGGGAGCATGGCAGAGGGAATGCAGTTAGCATTAATATGATGGCTAAGTGGAGGACCAAGGGAGGGAGGGAGCAATTGGAGGGATTGTTTTATGAACATTATAGATGTCTAACCAATGTACTGTATACTTGAAACTTATTTAAATAAACAAATTTATTTAAAAAAATAGATGTCAGTAGACCACTTAAAAAATGTTTGCAGCAGTCCAATCTAGGGGTATTGGTAGCCTGACTAGGATGATAGTAAGGATAAAGGTGTATATAGGGAAATAGAGTGGAGAGATATGTCTAGATCATCAGTGAACAGACATTAGTGATAACTTAGATATGAAAGGATGGGAGATGAAGAGGAGGACTCTTTTAGGATGACTCAGGTTTCTCACTCTGTGGTCCCCATTCATTTAAAGTGGACCAAGCTGGGATGAGAGTAAAGGAAGATGTTGAGTCCAGTTTTGCACATAACTGAGATTGAAGTACCTTAGCGACAACTAGGTAATGATGTCCCATACACTTTTGACATCAGCCCATATAACGTCAGGCCAAGTCCCCTTAAGTCTCAAGTATTGTTTATGCAAGCTATTTTTCTTATAGTTGAATTTGTATTTTATCAAATACTTCTATGTTTCTAATCAATCTAGCAAAATAGCTACATCTTTGGATTGGGTGGCTTAAACCTTATACTTCCCAGGTGAAGCCACTACTCCTTAATGCTTTCCAAAAAAAACAAATTAACTTTAGAAAACAAGTAAATTCTATTATTAAGAAACACAGATTGCAGATGACAGATATAATGAACCCGATCAGAGCTCTCGAAGCATGAAATGTTGGCATATTAATTAGGAAGAAAACTGCACATTCTCTTAAATTACGATGTGTCAGTACTGTGATGAAGGGAAGTTACCTCAAATGTACTTATCTGTTTCCTTTATGTAATTTCTTCTATGTATCTCTTGTGGAAAAACAACAAAACATCAAAACAGTTTTCTAGCATTTTTACTCCTGTAAGTTTTTCTTCCTTTTCAACAAATAAAGTCAACAGTTCAAAGCAGAATAACTTTTTTCATTGTGTACTCTATTAAATGAATAGTCACTTGCCCCTGGTGTGCTGATGGCAGAGAGATTTAATCATCTCTCTTTTTTCCTGAACAGTGAAAAGAAGCTTCCTCTTTTCAGAGTCTTAGTGTTTGTATGCATCAGCCTTCCCTGAGTTTAAGGCTCATAGCTAGTGTTTCATCCCTGTGTCTGAGGTATATCATGAACTCTCCTGGTCCTTCTATCTATGAACCATGATACACAGATCTAGAAATAAGAATTCATAATTATTTAGCTGGAAAAATACCTGTGGAAAATTTCCAGTAACCATAAACCCCTGTGCAAAACAAAATTAATGTATATTTGTTGAGATTAATCCTGGAGTGTTTAACTACATTTAGGCAATTCAACAGATATTATAGTTGTTCTACCTTGCAGAAGGAAAGCAAAAGTTTAAGAATGGGGAATATTTATGTTGCAATTAGAAATACGAGATAAAATCACTGTCTAAAAGTTGAGAGAAAAGATTAAAAAAAAGCTTTTATGTTTAGAAGGAAGGTTTGAGGGGTGGTGAAGATAAAATTTGAGTTTTTGTGAAGACTTCCTGTTAGATGTCATGTTTGAATTTCCATGAAAGCTGCAACTGTAGTCAAATCTACATTTATTTAAAAATATCTAAATGTATTTAGCCTCAAAGTTGTATGGCCCATAAGATAAGACTATAGAATTGAGATAATAATATGGAAGACGGATTTTTTTATATATATTAAAAAATGCCGGTTACTGCCAAGGGCCATATTTCCAGAGATTGTGGTTTGATTATTTAGGGATGAGGTCTGGGAATCAGTACTTTTAAAGCTCCCACATGATTATGATGTGTAGTCTGGCTTGAGAATCACTTATCTCAGAGATAGTTACACTAGGTATTACCATGCGTAAAATGAATCAAACATGCTCTGTATGACTATCAGTCTATTTCTAAAGCTTGCTGGATATGGGGAAGCTACACAGATTCTTTGTTCTGATGAAAATGGATTGTATATTTGACAAAAAATCTAACAAAAATGTTTTTATTTTAAATTCTACTATTATAACAACCTTAAGAATAACCTCGTGATATTGGTATTAGTAGTATCCCTATTTCAGAGATAAGAGGTAAAAGGTGGGGATAGAAATAAGGCAAAAGAGCCTGTCTAATTTTGAGAGTTATAACCTCAAAAACGGTAGGTTTTGGATTCAAGCCCAATCTCCCTGATGCTGATGGCCAGGTTTTCTTGTAAGGTTATCCTGCCTGCTTCCATGGGTGTATCTTGGAACACTACCCTTGTCTTAAAATGACAGCACTCTTCTAGAGAGAAAAGAGAAAAATTCAGAGAAAAATAAAGATTGGGAGGATTTATTAACATATTTGTGCGGTATAGTATTTTACATTTCAAAGCTTTTTTTTTTTTTTTTTGTAGTTGTCAAGGGAGAGAGGACAACAGCAATTTTCTTCTGTAAAGCCAAAGAATCACCTTCATTGAAAGGCACATTTACAAGAAACTTCAACAGGAGTTGGATTTGGAGGCTTCTTCCATGTGGGTTCTCTTAGTTGACATTTAAACTTATCAAGTTAAATAGGAGGCACAGAAAATATCTGACATTCCCACACATGGACCTAAATCTGAATAGGACTTGGACTTGGATACCAGAAAACTACAGTTGCCTTCTGGGTTGTGATTTAAATCCTTTCCATTAAAACTATGCCTAAAATCTCTAATTCTCATAAAAATATTCAAAAGTTTAAACTAATTAGTTTATAACGACATTTAAAATTTAATAACTGCTGCTTATATTATGGCAACCAGCATGATAGCATGCCCACACATGCACTTCAAAAAAGTTACTTGATGGTTTGATAATTTTGCGTGATTAAAAACTCAGCACAAAAAGTTGGCTTGCGTTCCCAGGAATTTAGGGGAATATAAGATTTTTCAGATAAAAGTCATATATTCTTAACTTTTCTTAAGTGTTTTAAGTTTCATGGAACATTGTTTTCCTTTTTAACCTTTGAAAAACCATTCAGAGTCTAAAAACAGGCTAAATTACAGTTCTATTCAGTTCTGAGTAGAAAAGGCAATAAGAATACTTATAAAATCATATTTGCTAAGACTTATTGAGAATACAATATGCTATAGTATACTTCATCTAATTACATAGATTCTCTTAAAGACCATCACTACTGAAGAGGTAGGTACAATTTTACATAGTTCCAATGAGGAAATGGAAGCTTAATGGGACATGTCCAAGGTCACCCATTTAGTTAGGTGACAGGGCTGGAATTCAAACTCAAGGCTAATCTGAACCTGGGGCTCCACAGAGCCTGAATTTAGAGGAGTTAACATTAAACACACCAGCCCAGAAAAATTTCCAATATTCTAAGATAACTGCCTGTGGTTTCTTTAGGCTACTTGGAAACAAATGTGAATACAAATAATTTTTCATGTCTATTCTTTGGTTAATTAGAGGTTTTGGTAGTTTTTATCTGCTTACACAGAAGGTGGAGGGATACAAGAGTATTTTGAAATAACTGCAGATTTTTCCTACCCATTGACCACACAGAATCTAAATCCTTAATATGCATAATAGAGCCATTACTTCACTCTACAATTTCTACTAAAATGCACACAAATAAATTATCAGCTTATTCATAACAACTTGGGATAGAAATAGCAACTGGTATTTAAATCTTACAATCAAACCAGACAACTATCCGTGTAAGAGAATATACGGCCCGATTACTGTCTTATTTTTATTATATCAACAAGTAAGAATCAATAAGTCAAATGAGACCTGTGAATTGGTGTTTATTTGTACATAAACTTTCTAGTTGAAATTGATAATGTTGTGATTATTAGAACTCATATTGTCATTAAGTGATAATAATATCTAAATATTTTGAATGCTCACTAAGTACTGAGTACTAGTTTACATGTTCCACATGGATTATCTTACAACAACCCTATGAGAAGGGACAGTTATTCAGTTACTGACCCCATTTTACAGGTAAGGTAACATAACTTGCTCAGTGATGCACAGCCAGCGATTGGCAGAGCCTCTCAGGCTCTTTTACTTCAGAGCTCGCTCCAAACCTTTAAATGATCTTGGCTTGAAATTCTATTATTGAAAGTCAAAGGGAATGACTACATTATACGCAATATAATTTAATTGCTTTAGAACTAGAAAGTTCTGGGTTCATTTCTCATGCCACCATTTATCAATCGATGTCCTTGGGCCAGTTAATTACCTCATTTGTTAACTGAAGATAATAGCAATACCTGCCTTATAGGTTGGTGTGAAGTTTAATAAACTAATCCATATAAAGCACTTTAGCACAGTGACTGGGATATAGTAAGTAATCGTTATTATAATAATTACTTAATTTATCTGACCTCTGATTTTATGAGTTGATTCAGGCTCTGAAAATATGCAACAAATGTATTAGGCAGATTTGACTGTTTTCTTTAACTCTGAACTTAGCAGCTTCACATTATTTAACAATTTAGTACAATTTGGCATTTGTAGATTTCCCTTCCCATAAGATTAGTTGATTTCACTGTGAGTCATCAGCCAACTTGTGAGTTGGCACTGAATAACAAAGCTCGCAAGTTTCACGTGAAGAAATATGTGGGCAAATAAAAAGTCTTGGCCTATGACACACTCAAACTCAAAAAGGGCTGAGAATTAGCACAGAGGCATGTGACCTAACCAGGGCAATCACTTATCTTTTCTGAAAACTCCTGACAACATGAGGACTCAAGGAAGCAAAGACCTAATGACTTCAGGAAGAAAGAAAAGACATCTGAGAAAGAAAATATAGCCAGTCTTAGAGCCTGACACAGACCTTTTTTCAATGCTGGATATTTTCCAACCACATTAAAGTTCTCTACACCAGACTTGCTCAGTTGTCTTGACAAATTCTGCCTTGGATGAAATATAAAAAAAAGTATAGCCTGCTTAGTGGAGAGAAAAACAGTGAGATCACGGTAACTGGTTGTGTTTCATTAACCAAAAGGTTCTAAGAAAAAACAAAGATTTTCTTGGTTTTTATGATGATCTAATTTTAGAAGAAGATATTTTTTCACTTACTTTTTTTTTTTTAACCAAGTATATTATAGTATGTAAGTTGATAGATACAGTTACATAAAAATAAATTCAATAAATTCGTATATGCCTTTCTTTGGTACCAAGTCCTCACTGCAAGATGTTTTGTTTAATTACTAAAATTATTCATCACATTGGGTCTGGTCTTCCCCCTACTCTAAAAACACTTGTTCATATCACTTTATTGGGAACTAAAACAGAATGATTTCAGTTTTGTAAGTTAATTAAAATAAATGAAATAGAAAAAAAATTTTAATGTAATTCAAAGGTATACACGCACATAGATATTCTTTGATTTATTTTGAAGAGCTAGAAAATAGGATATCATCAAATATATAAACTTGGTAGTTTGATTTTACCTAAAAAGAAGGAAAAAAAAAAAGACTAAAAATCATTTGCAGTAATCTAGACATTTGTTGAGGATAAGACCTGGGGTTAGGTAGATTACTATGTTTGGGTAGGATTTCAAATCACATTTTCTAGTTTGGCTCTAAGCTGTCTTAATCTATAAGGCAGAGTGTTCTTTCCAAAGGTCATGGAGTAAATAAACTCTTAGTAAAGATGTTTCAGTAAAATTATAAATGGAAATACTTTACACTGAATGTGTTCTTTCAAAATTCATTTGTTGAAGCTCTAACTCTTTAAGTGTTAGTATTTGGAGATGGAGCCTTTAGGAGGCAATTAGTGTTAGATTGATTCATGTGGTAGATATAGTCCTCACTATGAGATTAGTACCATTAAAAAAAGAGTGAGAGAAAGAAAATCTCTCTCTCCCTCCTCCCCCGCTACCCTTTCCAAGAGCATATGAGAACATAATGGAAAGATGGCCACCTGCAAGCTCAGAATAGAGCATCACCAGACACCAAATCCGCCAGCTCCTTGATTTTGGACTTCTCAGCCTCCAGAACTGTGAGAAATAAATGTTTGTTGTTTAAGCCTCACAGTGTATTAGATATTTTATAATAGCAACTTAGATAGGAAGTGAGGCCTGTCTTAGGCAGCATAATAACCAAAGTAAAGCTCATCTTTGCTGGATGCCCATCTATCTCTGTCAGAAGAGCTTCTCTCTTCTGATAGTCCCTCTGTTTCCTATCTTAACTAATTCTTGTCAAAGGATTAACTGAGAGATAAAGTGTTAGGCATGGCAAACTTAAGTGCTTTGGCTTTCAAAGGAAACATCTTCAAATTTAGAAAATGAAAAGGTTTTTAAGAGAGACCACTAAAACATGAAACTATATAGCTCAGGTTTTAGTAATTTAGGTTTTGAAATAAAAGTGTTCAAATCCCAGTTTTGATACTTCCAAGTTTTATGACCATTAATAAATAACTTTAACTTCTTTTGAGCTTAGTTTTCTTATCTGGAAAAAAGAAAGAGAAGAGCAATAGTAGCCACCTGAAGTTGAGAATTAAGTGAGAATACCAGAAGGCAATGAACATAATGTCTAGTTCATAACAAGAAGTCATAAGTTAACAAGGTTAATATTTTGCAGAAGAAGTATCTGACTAGCATCTCTTTAAATAATAGTATCTATGACCAGAAATACAACTTGTTGGTGGGACAGCTCATAGTCACAGATTATTAGAATTTGAGGGAAACTTAGATATCATCCATTCCAAGCCATATGTGGAAAGGAACTTGGAAAGGTGTTATCAATTTGCCTTGGGCATAGAGGTGGTGAGAGACTGAGTCAAGTCTCAGCAGGATCTTCTTACTATGGTTCTAGTTTTGTTCACTTATGTTTTTTTTATTTCGCTTACAGTTTCTGAGTCTCTAGGGAGCTGAAGATGAGGACTTTCATTCTGAAGTAAAACATGCACGATCATATTAAATATGTGTATTTTGCATTAGATTTAATGCCGAGACTCAAATTCTCTATTTCACTTAATCATTTATTTATATAGTGTTGGCTAACATTTGGTTAATATCAAAACATTATCATTCATGGTAAACAAAATAAGTTTATAAAATGACTTTGCCTCTTTTAAGCCTGGAATCTGTTAAAGAGCTAAGATGATGTCGAATTCTGTAGACACAAACACAAACATACATACACAAAACAACAAAAACACACAAATTGATAAAAAGGCATTCTAAGTTGCAAGTTGCTACTTGAATTTAGGAAAGAGAGAGATTAATATAAGTTTTTACAGTTATTATTGTTTTTAAACACTCTGAAGTATATTCAAAAGTCCAAAGAGAAAACATGTTGAATAAACAACTTTTAGACAAGGAGTTGACAAACCTTTTCAACTACAAAGTTGCAATGTAAAAAATAGAAATATTTTAGACCTTGTGAACCAAGAGAAAAAATCAAGGATATTATGTAGGTACTTTATAACAAGAGAGAAAACCAATTTTCATAATTTTAATAGAAAAAATCAATAATATTAATAATAATAGAATAATCTTTTGTAATACAGGTCTATCATTGAGAAAAATTGATTTTTTTTGAGAGAAACATTTTGTATAACTGGGGCTTATTTTTTTCTTTTCTTTTTTTTTTTTTACTTATCCATAAACATACATGAGCATGTATATACAGATAATCATTCATCAAATACATTGTTGCTGTTATTATTTTAAACAAACTCATCTGTTAGATCAATAATAAGGAAAAATGAGTTTTCATTTTACCTTCACTTATTTTTATTTCGATGCTGGTACCAGCAAAAGGGCAACAACCCTTATTACTAGAGATGGAGAAGGAACCAAGATGAGTCTGGATGAACAAACTTTACTGAATAAACTTTATCTACCATTAGATTTCCCCTATAATTTATCGTCCCACAGCGTACTGCTCCTAGAAGCTCAAAACTCTTTCTTCTTTGTCTGGTCACTTCTCCACAATATATTGCCTTTTGTTAAATAAAATACTATTGTTTCTTTGGGCTTTCATTTCTTTTCTGTGCAGTTTCTTTGTACATAAAATTAAAAATAAAATGTGTATTTCTTTTCTTCTTTTAAATTGTTGTGTGTGTATGTGTGTGTGTGTGTGTGTGTGTGTG
>NW_011888782.1:37410280-37423047 GCF_000151845.1 Pteropus vampyrus | reverse complement strand
TATTATATCTAATAAATGTCGTATGTCAATTCTGTCTCAATAAAATTGAACAAAAAACATAGGTTAGTGAAGAAGGGAGAACAGTCATTCACACTTTCATTCTTAACAACCTACTCTTCTAGTTTGTTAGGTGGGTGCTGGTTTAAATGGAAGTGGGTGGGTGGGAAAGAAGTAAATATAAGAAAATACATGGTAAATTTGAATATGCAATTCTGGTTTCTATTTGTATCCCACAGTTGGGATTGATTTAGCATAATTTGTGTTGCTAAATAGTTACTTTATAAATTGACTGCTTCCTAACATCTCTAGAAGTTTCATGGATGAGGGAGATGGTGGTAAAGATCAGAGGTATTATATAAATTCTAAGTATCAGCATTATAAAGGACCAGACTTTTTTCTCCTTCCTTCCTAGCAATTTTCTGCACTTAAAAAAAAATTATTACTTTGCTAACTACCAAGCTCCTTTCAAGTTATTTAGCGGTTCTCATTGCTTACTATTTCTTTGTTTTTCTTCTTTTAATAAAACAATTCAACAAAGTTCTGTTTCCTCTAGGTACTGTTAAATCTTGTCCTGTTTGTTACTCAGGTGTTTTCTCTGCAAATTGTTGAATTCATTTAAGTAGAGGGATCTTTTTATAAGCTCTATTAAATCTAAAAAGACATCCTTGCTTTAAATATCTAGCAATGTTAGCAAGGACTGGTAAACTCTGTAGGAGAAAATTGACTCAAAAGTTTATTCTGTTACAGCAAATGTAGGCACACAAGATCTTGCAGCAGTATGCATTGAAGGTTGGCCTGGATGTGATTAGTGTGAGGTAGTGATCAAGAACTAAACCTTTTCAGATTAAGTCTCTATCCAGATATAGACCAGAAGATTTTTTAAAGCAGAACTCTCTGTAATTTTAGCTTCGAACAGATATGGTTTTTTCTATGTGTTTTCTGATTCCCTGAAAATAGCTTGAAGTATGTAAGATAATATGAGAGGTACAATAGAGAAGGAGGTTTTCATCCTTCTCAAAAATGAGTCTGTGCAGTCCAAAAATATCAGAGAACTTTTTACCCTGTGCCTTTACTCACATTGCCCCCTCTGTTCGAAATGCTTCATATTACTTCTCCCTCAATATTACTTTGATGGAGCAAGAAAAAGGCTAATCAGGCAAAATTCTGGAACGCTTTCTCAGGCTTCTCCTCCTACTGCCAACCTTCATCACTGTTTCTTTTTCATGCCTTATCTTCTTTATTTTGGCAGGTATCTTGCATGATGACTGTTTCATATGAGCCCATAGAATCAGACATTTCTTTATTCAAAAAAGTTAAGTGCCTGCTATGTATAAATAGTCGGCAGAACTTGGATAGTCTCACAATATTAACTAGTTGTTTCTATAGAAACGAAAGGCTACTGTTTACCCTCTATGGGACCAGCACTCAGGGTTGCCATCCAATGACTTGATGATCATGTGGGGGCATCAAACATTTTTGCCCAATCACTTCATGATTTCATGCTTACAAGATGGTTCAAGAAGTGTCTGTGAAGCAGTTTTTACACATTGTGCAAAACTTAGTGACTCACACAAATATCAAACCAGCAACCTTTGGTGCATTACCATGGGGATCTAGTCAATTGATTCGACAGCACAGATATTTTTATATATTAATTTATCAATCTGAAGCACTCAGCTTCATTTAGACAGATCTATCTCCCATTCTCTTCTTCCTCTGCCTATTCTCCACATTAAATATATTTATATGAAAATAGGGTTTACATCCCTTGGGATCTTAGCTTTGTTCCTGATAGAAATTCTCCCTTTTGAAGTAGTAGTACTCTCTTAGAGAGTTAATATAATATTTAGACAATATGACATTGTCTAAACAATTGAAATTCTGCAAATAAGAACGCTGATTTAAGGTGATGCTCTGGAGAATTCAAGAACCTGAATTAATAAATAGTAAAATCATTTTATCGTTACCAAAGTCATTACTTATTTTTTCACCTTGTGCTATTTAGACAAAAGTAGCAGCAGCAAAGTTTAACAATACAATACTAACAGAGAGAGAAATTAATGAGTGCAAAAAATCCTTGATAATCAGCCACATTAAAAAAAAGGAAACCATGGATGAGAGCACCACCCAAATAAATACAAAATTGCTTAAGCACAGTTTAAAAAATTCCATAGAATCTTTTGCACTTCAGAGGCTGAGCTTAGCAAAATAATTGTGGTATGAATTACATTCCGTTATCATAATTTTACTCAGTTCTTTTCATGAGGAAAAATGGGAACTACTAAAAGCCGACTCCAGTGACTAATATGCATGCCTCTGCTGAATTACCATACTTAAGCACATTTTATTAGGGACACTTATTCCCCAACTATTGTAACATGAAAGGTAGAAATTTACCAGAAAGAAAACAGGAAAAGAAATGATGTTTTATTTTACTTATCCCACTGGAACAGGGAGCAATTTAAATGTACGGATGTAAAGCATTGCTTCGGAGCCAGCTATCGGTAATTGCTCCTGTCTTTAAGTAACGGACTATTTAAAGTGCAGCAGTCATGCATTCGCTGGCCTAATTTGTATTGCAAGATATTATGAATACATTAGTCTCCTAGAGTAGAAAATTCACAGTCAGTATACTTTGAGGTTCCAATGGAGAGAGCGAAAGATTATTGTGACAATCGCCCAAGGTAAGGGTGCAGTTACCTCCCACAGTTGCTGCAGTGGATTGAGACTCAAGGCAATAATTACGCAAAAGAAGTTGAGAAACCTAATAGTCTAGTAGAAATACAAAGAGACCATACATCTATAATCTCAATCCTAAATACAGGCACGAGAGTAGACAAGAATCTGACAAATCAGTCTGATAAACACTAAAATTCACTTTGATACAGAGACTCTAGAAATCCTATGGTGGGATGGAAGGGAAATGCCTCTCAGACAGTCTCAATATGAAAAAAGCAAGTGGATGGTAGACTGACTTTAATGCTGCTGAAAATGTACATTTTCTAAACCTACCTAGTGTTTTTTTTCTAAGTTGCATTAAAGAAAGAAGTAATAATTAAATAAAGAATCAAGCTAATTATGGAGGGCAGAAATAATTGCTTTGTCATTAGTGGTTCTTTTAGTTTGTAAGGCATAGACACAGTTTCAGTTACCTCAGGGAACAAGGTTTCATGGTAAAAACCATAAGGAATAGAAGAAACAAATTCATCAGAAGTTGAGGCAATATGAACACAATTCACGCCACCCTAGCTGCGCCACCATCAGCAACTTGGGAGTTCAGCATTTTCTGATTTCAGATTTCTGCTGCTTCTGCTTCCCTTCTGCTTATTTTTCACCTATCTCCCTCTGCTGCTGGGCTCTGATTATCATTAGTGCCATTGCATCACGGCCTCTGCTGGGTCCCTTTGAACTATTCTACTCTCTTCAATCTTGTTTGTGTGTGCCATGGTCAGATTCCCCTGTAAAATATCTGATTGGGTGTTTTAGTCCCTTTCTAGTATAGACATTTCCGTTATGCAAAGTTTTCTTGCAAAGGCACTCACTGGATACTTTGGTTCAGTTAATAATTCCCAAAGCCATCAATTCTGACTGATATGGCAGTGGGACATAGTACAAAGTACTATTATCTCAATGTCAGGAACCTTTTGCATTGTGATTCACTTTGCCTAGAGATCTCTTTCCTAAATACCCATATGTCTCACTTCCTCAGTTCCTTCAGGTTTTTGCTCAAATATCTTCTTCTCAGAGAGATCTTTCCTGATCAGCCTCTTTAAAATTTAACTCTCTACTTTTCTAACACTTTCCCATGCACAGGTAATCCCTAGTCTTCTTTTCTTCTTTTACTTCTTTATTTGTCTTCTAAATATCTACTAACATCGAACTATGTACATTGTACATTATATGTCTCCTATCAGAATATAAATTCCACAAGTACAGGAGTTTTTACTTTTTTTTTCACTTTGGCTACCCAGAACCTAGGACACTGCCTGCTACATGATAGCCACTCAATAAATAGTTATCAACTGAATGTATACAGATTGAAAAGATGCTGCAGCAAAAATTAAAGATAAAATTAATGTGGAAAAATAGTGTTGCAGCAAACCTAGAGATTGGCTAGTCCAAATAGGAACAGGGAGTCCCCAGGAAAAAGACCTCTGGAAAACAAAAATCAACACAATATTTGATTGGCTATCAAAGTTGGGAGGAAAGAATGAGACTATGATAGAGAGTGAGTGCCAAAAAAATCAGAAACTTTAGGGAAAATTATAATAGAAAGGGACATAATTAAAATATAGTAGTAGGCTCTGCAAAGCACAATAATTGCTTTTAATATCAAATAGGAAATTCCTCCATATTCCATATTTCCATCTCTGCTTACATTTTTAGTTTATTTTGTTGAGAAAAGTAGGCATAGACATATTGTATGTGTGTTTCTCTATTAAATGTTTCATGTCTTCTTGAGTGTGTAACTGAGATAATGTATGCAGCTAGTTAATCTGAATTTCTCTTATGGGTATAGAAATTTATTAAAGAAGCGAATTTAAATAAATAATAACTATACATAAATATCTATCTACATACAATTCCATGTTAAAAGAATTTCTAGTGAAGAAGAATCATTCAGTATATGAATGTGAATTAACATACAGGCCTACTCAGGTATATACCATCTGGCAATCTCAACCTTCTGAAAGATAGCAAACGATCAGGAATAAATGTCTATCGTAATAAATGTCATAAAATCCATGCACTTTATTCAAAGTCCATTAAGTTGTACTTTATCTACATTTATTTTAGTCACAATTCTAATAAATGTGGTTATCTGATTTCAAGCTTATTAAAAAAAGAATTTTAGAGACAGACATGACAGAGCACTATAACTAGCAGTGACAACATGATCCTGAGTCATCAGTGAAAGGTTAAATTATTTTCAGCTTCTTTTGTTAAAAAAAAAAAAAAAAGTTGATGACATGTCCAAAAGGTTTTAAGAAAGATTTTAATTCAAAGGACTAGCATTTTAACCAAAGTTCTTACATAACTATCTGGTCAGTGGAAATAAAGTCACCACCACAACCACCAATCATCATTATCAGCATCACTGTTTCTACCATTTAATAAACTTCTATTTGCAAGAAATAATAGGAGCTACTTCTCATGTTAATTAATCTGATAATAACCCTAGGAAGATATTACTATACTCATTTTCACATAAAGAAAATAAACTTCAGATAAGAGTAGAACAAAGAGAGAGAGATGAGATTCTATCTCAGACTCTATTGTAAGTTTTGAATGTATGTTTACCTTCTAAGCTTGTTCCTCATCTCAGTTTTTATTTTTTGAGTAGTTTCTCTCACACCTCTAGGTTCAATGAACATCTCTATATAGGTAACTTACACATTTATAATTATATCAACAACTGCTCCTCAAAACTTTAGATTCATATATTTAACGCCTATTGAAATCTCTTGACTAACTCTTTAATGCATCCCAAACTCATCATCTTCCATTAGCCCCTGCTCCTCCTCCAGTGTCTCTTACCTCAGGGATTGGCTTTACCATTCAGTTACAAAAGCCAGGAGACTAGGAGTCAGTCTGACAGTCCTAACAGGTTCATCTTCCTCAGACTAATATATTGTCTCCATCTCCATCACCACTTCCCACAGTTTAAGCTACCATGTAATAAAAATTCCTTACTCAATTACAACTACCTCTAACTACTATACGTTTTACTACTCTAGATACTCTTTAGTCTTCAGATTTTACCAGAGTAATCTTTTTCTGTTTAAGTATATTTAATCATATCACATCTCTGAGTAAACAAAGATTTCTATTGCTCTTGGGACAGAGGCAAAACTTGGTTTCACATCCTACAAGGCTCTGCGTAGTGTTGGCGCTGTCTCCTTCGCTTGTCTTATCCCATCATACTCTTCCTCTCTCTTTGTTGTCCAGGTATTCAAATCTTTCTATACATTTTCTTGCTCTCTCTCACCATGGGATATTTTTTTTCCTGTAATATGTCCAGAATCTATCTTCTTTCTTTATCTAGGTAACCCTTCTCCTTTTCAGTTTCAGCATGATAATCTTTTCTTCATGGAAGCCTTCCTTGATCTTCTTGCATAGGTCAAATTTCTCTTTTATAGAAATTCATGATACCACATACCCCTCCTTCTTTTCACTTCCCCTTTTTTAATTTTTACATTTATTTGTATAATTACTTTATATGTTTGTCTTTCCTTCTAGATTGTAAAGTCTATGAAAGAGAGATAATCTCCTTTTACTCATCATTTGCCATGGTATGAATGTTTGTGTTCCTGCCAGATTTATATGCTAAAATCCTAATGTCCAATTTATTTCATTAGGAAGGGAAGCTTTTGAAAGGTGATCGGGTCTTGAGGGCAGAAGCTTCATGAATAAAATTAATGAATGCATTTTATTTATTATTAACAAAATAATTTAAATAACAATATAACTGTTTAAACTTCAGTTCTGTATTGTCTTTATATAAGTGTAAATTGGTAGAGTGGGCCTGGAATGCTGATCAATTAAAAGTCATTCATACATTGTATTTTGTAGGAAGACATTGTTTTATAGTGGAAATCTCTATGGATAGTAGCTTGGCAGATCTCCTGGATCAGTGAGATCAAATTAAGCTCTAACTTGGGAACTTGGAGAAAGAAAAAGCATGCGTTTATCATAGCATAAATGAGCAAATGAAATAAAAATGATTTGAAAAAAAAACTGGCATGTATTAGAAACTCAATAAAAATTAGCTTCTTTTTTTTCCCTTAGTATTAGTTTTTGAGAGATGGTTATATTAGAATATGGGTTAGATAACAACTTCTTTCATGTATGATTAAGAGTTAAAATTAGAAGTAGCACTTTATAGAGGTCAACTAAAAACATTTTTCAAATTAATATAGACAAAGTATTGTTATCACTGTAATCAATTAATTCCTGTTACATAAAAAATTAATTATGTTTTTTTATTAAAGCATAAAGCATAACAAAGAACTACGATTAGAACAATCATCTTTGAAACTGGATTCATTATTCTCGCAGCAAAAACTGTAGCTCTCCTGGAGATTAAGAAAAACATATATTAGTAGGCATAAAGGAAGGAAGGAAGAAAGGAAGGAAGGAAAGACATATGAGGCGTTAAGCAATTTTATTCTCAGCTCCTTCACTTGGTTTTCTCAGTGACTTCATTTCCTGCTTTTAAGCCAATGATATCCTGTTTATCATAACATTTGTGAGGTGAAAAGGGAAAAATAAAATTGTTTCTACAGTATTAAAGATGTCTTGAAAATAAGACCATTATTACATCCTTTTTGCTGTTTATTATATTTCAAAAGCAAAGCAATCATTGTTACATGAAGTTTTCTGTTACCCTTTGCTTTAAGACCTTAGGTTGAATTCACGTATGTGCATCATTCTGTACATGGGAAAGTGAGTTCTAAACTTCTCTCTCAATATAAGTCAATATCAATACAATTACTTTTTACTATGTAAACTTTGAAGTTAAGAAGGAAACATAAATAAAATTATGTTTAGTGTCTCTCTCTGATTCTTAGTGTTTTATCTGTAAAAAAAAAGAAAGCCATCAAAAAGATGAAGATAAAAAATGGAAGAGGAGAAATAAAAGAAAGAAAAAGGTAAACCAGATATTGAGATACATAGATAGAATTTGATATGGGTATAATGAGAATTAAAGATTTGTAGTTATGGAGAAAAACAAAAACCTCAAGAGACGTGCATACAGAAACCAAAACATATGCACTGAAAGTAGCACAGGAATTGCACCTGTATACTGAGAAAAATAACTTATTAAAACACAAAACAAAACAAAAATTTAGGAGCATACTTTTGTATCTAACTAGAGACAATTTGATTTTTAGAATATGCTTGTGAACTTTTAGAACATAATTTATATTTTTAAGTTGCAATTCTGCAAATACAGGCTTACCTTTTTTGTACTTGTTCTGATGTCAGATGAAATTTAATCAAAGGTCAAATCCACCCTGTAGATCCCCTAATTGCCAACTTCAGGTCTTTAAACATGTACAGTCTTATATTTAAACATCGGTATTAAAATAAACTTTTGTTGAATTTTAGCATAGGTATGTTTATTTTAAATGAAATTGAATGAGATATTTTCATGTGTTTCTTTACATATATTATGTACCCTCTTTGGCTTACTTTCTGACCCTTTATTATACTTATTAGTTGTGTATGTTTAAATTACTTAAATGCTCTTTGATTTCAAGAAACAGCTGTTGTCTCAGGTTATTTGTAGTGACATGGATTAGTTTATCAATTAATTACTCAGCGACACCTCATCTCAGCATTTAAGTCATTAGGTCTCAGGGAAAATTTAAATCTTATTTGAGAAAACTACAATAGCTCTTGTGGCCCAATTAATTTATAGAATTCCGCCATTCTGAACACTTCACTGTTTTCTGTTTCTACTTCTTTGTATTTGTAACTGTTTTCCTCTTATAGCTTCTGTTTAATCACGGTTTTTACTTCCTCATAGCATCTGTATACTTTCTTCTTGTATATTTTTCAGTTTCTATGCTATCCACAGGCCCCCACCAGTGTGCGTGCATGTATGTGTGTGTGTGTGCGCGCGCGCGCGTGAATGTGTATCTAATTTAAAATATTGTAAGAGAAGAAATGGTTTATCAATTAATCATCACCTTGATGAGACTTGCACCACCACCTAAAAATAGCTGCCTGTAGCTCAGGCATTGGTCTCAACCCCATTCAGTTGAGACCATGGTGACAGTGTCACATGGCACAACACGTGTAGTGGTTTGCAGTTTTTTTTTTACCAGAATAAATTCGAAGATGTGGTGAGCACTCATGATTATGGCCTAATATAGTAACATGTACATATTTCATGTGTTCTAAACATTTTTCAAGTTGATATGACCATGTTATATAACCCACATAATTTATGGAAAGTTTCGCTTTGTCGCCTAGATGTCCTTGAAGTTAAAAGCACTTAGGAAAACACTGTATTGAGTGCATTATATAGCATTACACTAAGAGGTAAGCTATATCTACTGATCCCATTCATATAAGTTAATGCTGCTTTCACCCTATCGTCAAATTCATTGTACTTGACACAGTATACTGCCTTTGACTGTTTTATTTTAGTATGAAATTAATAAGTTAAAACCTTTTGTGAAAAAAATTATAATAAATGATATTATGGCTAGTTCATTGTTATATTAGGGGAAAGGTGAAAAATAATTAACATATAAATAAAATACAATTATTTTATAAAGCTTTAGTGAGCTCATACTTATAATTTGATATTTACCTGTGATTATAAATCTGTAAACATGACTTAATAGTTTTAGAAAAGTCCAGTAACAAATAAAAGAAGCTTCACAGGAGAAATAGTAACAATACAATTTATATTTTTGGCTTGGAATAATAAAGGTTAAGTTCATAAGAATAGAGCAGGGTAAGCATAATCAATATGGAATTAGTTGCGAAATTTCAACAATAGAACTTGTGCCAATAATGTTACTTGAATGGGATAGAAATACACATAAGTTTAAGGCAGGCTTTGGTAATTTCCTGGAGAGTAAAATTGTTAGAGATGACAGAAGCAAGCTTGTGATATATACAGTGTATTAACTAAATTCAATAAAAATTTTTTCTAAGTATAAAAGTAGCATATTATTATCATAAGAAATGTAGAAAATGTGAGAAATGAATATAGAAGAAAGAAAAATTAAAACAACCTATATAATCACTGTCAAATATGTATATATTTGACATTTATATTTGACATATATGTATATATGACATTGTATCTACAGTTTTGAATGTTTAAAAATTCAACATTAGACCATAAAAATTTCTCTATATCATTACAAACATTTTGTAAATATAGTTTTAATTGCTCTTTATTTCAATAAAGTGTCAGTTTTTGATACATTCAGGTTTTTAATTATTGATAAAATTAATCTTTTTTCATATTTGTTAGCCATTTATATTTTTTCTTGTGAGAATTGTACATTCATGCAATTTGTCCAGTTTTCTACTGTATTCATTATTTTTTTTTAAGTTTTGGATCACAGAATAAAATTTACTCTTTCATAAACTACATAATGAAGAAATTCTACATTAAAAGGATGTGGTAGGATAAAATCTGACTGAAGAAAGTAATACATGCACTCAGGCAAACACACATACATTTATATATTCACACATATATGTGAATATCTGAAACAGACACTCATATATGTGAATACATGCATACACACAAGCACATATATATATGTGTGTATATTTCAATGACCAATATTTAGGGAAGGTGAAAAATAAATTTTTCAGTCTGTGTTATGCAGTCATCAAAACACTCTTTAGTGTCAGGTCCCTTCCAGGTTATTTTGGCAGGTATTGGTACCCTGTCCATATTCCTTTATGTGTCTGGAGCTTTCTAATTCACTGTGGCTTTCTGTGTTTCATTTTATGAGGGCTTTCTTTCTTTCCTGAGCCTGCTTGGTCTACACAAATTGGAGTAGACTCAGACCCATTAATGCCTCAGGAGCAATCCTCAGCCAACAAGAGACAAGAGTTGATATGGAACATCCCAGCTTCCTTTCCCTTAGTGAGACAATTCTGTTTTGTTCTTTATACTCTCTTGGAGGGTTTCTCCATGGGGATCCCCATATAGACAATATTCACTCATACACTGTATATTGGTCCTTTTCCCTTCTCTGTCTTACTTCTGTACTCTCTCACTGTACTTCCCTCTCAAATAAACCATTTGTGCTTAAAATCTTGTTTAGGAGTCTTCTTTTGCAGGCATCAAATTATTATGGTCATAAACAATAAAAGGCAGTGGGTTTTAGAATAGGTCTAAATAAGTCAGGAGAGAATTAAGAGTTTTAGACCACCAAGTTTAACACAAAAAGAAAACTATATGTAGCTCTATTATTGTTGTTGCTTTGTCACCACTGTTTTTGACAAGCCTTTTTCCCTCTGCTCATCCCTCCTCTGGCCCTGATGTAGTATGTCAGCCTGGCATTCAGGAAAGAGCCTCAGAAGAGACAGATGCAAATATGTATTCATGCCCTGGTGCCAAAACCAGTCAGTCACCTAGCTTCTCAGAGCCTCAGTTTCTTCATTTATAAAATAGGGGTAAGACACCTGCTTTTCCAACCTCACTGGCTTTTTTAAAGCCTTCATAAGATCTTTCAGGGAGAATGTTTTTTATGAGTAATTTATGAGATAGCAAGAATTGGTATCAAATTTGTGCCGGAGCTTTGATCTCCACCTCACACTTCCTTTGCTGTTCATGTGTTTATGTATTTGATAACTTTACCTAACATTCTTCAGAGTTCCATGTGCTGAACTTTGGGACTTGAACTTCATAAATGTTATTTATTCAGCTGTGGATGCGCAAAAGACTGACAGTTAACAGTCATTGTGTTGTTGAGGGAAAGTACAATTAGTAGTTTCCTCATCGAGATTTCTGCAGCAGCAAGAGCCCCAACTACAGTTCTGCAACAAAGGAACCTGCCTAACACCAAACGGCTTCTCATAATACCTGATCTATCAGGAAGTTCAAAGCATGTAGTTCTCCCACCTAAGAGCAGCTGCAAGAAGGGTTCTTTGACCACATCATTTTGGAGCTGGAAATTCTTGCTTTTTCTAGAGGTAGCCATCTCGAATCACTATTACTTAAAGTGGAGAAATTTAGTGCAAGGATCTATTTGTAGGAGAAACTCCTGACAGATTTTAAAGGGAATGCTCTTCTGTGAAGCCAAAATCTGACTGGTTTACCTATGGGAAATAAACTCAGGTACAAAGATAGGCTCTCTACCAGAGGAAAAAAATGAAAAGGAAGGAGAAATTGAAACAAAGGAGATTGAAAAATTTTTTTATTATTTAAATCATTTTAAAATAAAATGAGGCTTTTTATACCTTTTTTTCTAAAGATTACAAAAATGGTTTTCTTCCACAGCAGAGAGGGAGCAATTAAGCTTAAGTTACAAAGCGAGGAAAAAGATGAAAGTTTAGAAAGCTTTAGAACTTTGCTGACTTACAGGCAGCAGGCCGGGGAAGGGCAGAAAGACAGGAAATAATGATTACTATTTGTGCTCTATTTCATAGTTTCCACTTTGGTTAAACTAACTGGAAGGAAACAAGTGATTAGGTTACTTGTGTCATCACTTACATCAGTAGTTTTATTTTTGAAAAAAAAAAAATCATTATCCTTTCTTATTCAAGGAGAATGAGGATCATTGCCCAATATTATTCTATGTCACAAGCTAAATGTTTTGTTGCAAAGATAGGGGAATATTGAAATCTGCACTGGTGTATACAGTAGAAGTGATTTTGAATTTAGTATTAGAGATCACAAGTTACAGATTACAGTAAACAAAATATCATGTGTGGAACTCTATCTTCATGCCTAGCTCTGTTTCCCTCTGTTCTACTGAATTCTCGCAGTGTCAATAAGAAATATCTTTACAAGGGCAGAATCTTTCACATAGAATTTTCTTTCTTTTCCTCCCTTCCTCCCTCTCTCTTTCTCTCCCTCTCTCTTTCTTTCCTTCCTTCCTTCCTCCCTCTCTCCCTCTTTCCTCCCTCTCTCCCTCCTTTCTTTCTCTTTCTTTCCTTCTTTCTTTTCTTTCTTTCTTTTGTTCTTTCTTTCTTTCTTTCTCTTTCTTTCTTTCTTTCTTTCTTTCTTTCTTTCTTTCTTTCTTTCTCTTTCTTTCTTTCTTTCTTTCTTTCTTTCTTTC
>NW_011888782.1:37395258-37410172 GCF_000151845.1 Pteropus vampyrus | reverse complement strand
TCTTTCTTTCTCTTCCTTCTTTCCTTCCTTCCTTCCTTCCTTCCTTCCTTCCTTCCTTCCTTCCTCTTTCTCTCTTTCTCTCTTTTTTTCCTTTTGCCTATATGAATTCTATCCATTCTTTCAAAATTGCCCTGATCAAGTTCCTTTTTATAAACAAAATAAAACAAAAAATGTGGTGAGTACCTACTATGTACTAACCATTGGACTGGACTTTATATACATTAACTTACATTCATGTGAAGTGGAGAGTATTGCCTGGTTAAGCAGATTAAGAAACTACTTCCTCTTCCCCTAAATTCCTCCACCACTTAGAGCTGGTAGCACAGAAATTAGCACTTAAATGTTACTGTTTAATCATTGTTTCCAGTGGATTTATCTTTGTTTCAAACAGGGGTCTAAGTCTTTAGAAGACTGAGATATTATGAAATATTGAGTAGAAGCCCAATAAATGCTTTTAGATGGTTACATCTTGGGTTTATCATCTTACAATTCAATGTGACTTTAGTCTACTCTTAGGATCAAGGAAACTTGATTTTCAGTGACCAGGAAATGAAACCAGCATAAGGTAATACAGAGCATCATTGTCAGTTGCATCACTTCAGTATAAAATATAATCTCACTGTTTTCCTGTTTAATGTTATTGGACCAATGAGAAGGAAAGTTTGTGGCATCCAAAAGAAAAAAATTCTACTTCATAGTCATAACTACATAAAGAAAAAAAAAGACCTGGAATCACTCTAAAGATACCTATATAAGGTACAAACCAGTGTTTCTTAAGCCACCCGTGTGAAAGACTAGTTTCTTCTTTCCTTCCAATCCATTCTGGAGTGATATTTTTATAAAATATGTTAAAAGTGAATTACTACAAAAATGTAAAAGTAGGAATACAAAATATGTTTTATTTCTTTTTTATTCTCAGATTCAATAAACAAAAATTACTTTGCCTAATGGCCATAAAATCTTACTCAAAATCTCTAAATGATCTTGTCATTGTACACTGACAATGAAAAAGATTTTATACACTGACCTCAGTCTGCAGACCCATACTTGGAGAAGCACTACTATAAATCTTAGTCTTATCTAGAGAACAGTTGCCTACCAAGTACAAGCAACAAAAACAGAAACACCAAAACCTACATTATTTTCATTTGAGTTATTTGGGAAACTCTTTCTTCTGCTGCCCAGAGAAATAGACTTTGGGTAGCATGCTGATGCAAAGACCTGAATAACTGATTCTTTCTTCTTTTCTATTTTTTTTTTTCTTCACATTTGTTTTGTGTAATATAAGTAATTCTCTTTTTCCTTATATTCTCTTTCTAAAAAAATATTCAAGCCTTGCAAATATATATCTCACAGATTTTTTTTATATTTTCTTACTTCTGGTATTTTAATAAACAATCTCTAATTAGCTTCTGTGTTTTGATTTTATTATTATAAGACAGTAAGTAAATCTTATATTATATTCAGCACTTTCTAATGCTTTCGAGAGTTAGTTAATTCAAAAAAGCTTTTTCTAACTACCAGTAACAATGTTATTAAATGATTTCCTTAGTATGATAACCATCACTTTCTTTGAATTTAATGCCAAACTTAATTTTAAAAATGATATAACTGTGTGAATTCAACAAAGAAAAAGGGACTTTGAAGTAAATTATATTAATGAATACCTCAAGTTTTTTAGCAATTATTTCTCCAATATATATGCATATCTATAATTGATCAGACAATGACATAAGTCTTAACATTGCCATCCGGTAGGAACGCCAGTGCAATGATTCTACACATATACTAGAGGTAACAAACATGATGAATTAATAGTAGCTAATATCGTACAGAAGAATATCTTTTACATGATTGTTTTTCATTATATGATTTCTAGTTTGATCAACTCCTTTTCTTTCAAATAAATCTGAACTAAAGGAGAAGAAAAGTAAGAAAATTTTGCTCAGTTACTTCTAAGTATTGGAGACATATTCTTTCAATCTTCCTTTCATCCTTTTGAAACTGATATAGAATTTTTCTTCATGCATTACCTGTGAAGAGCTAAGTTTAGATAGGTTACCTCACTTTCTCAGGTGCCACAGGAAAATATGAACAGTGCAGAAAAATAATTGAGTTGTCCTTGTATGTGTTTCTACTGAATATTTTATTCCTACTCATATATATGTTAAAAGTTAATAATTTATTGTGATAGGGGCTCTAATAATTCCTGACAAGTATTAACTGACTAAGTAGACTGTAAAGCATGCAATTTATGACAATAAAAAATTAAAATTGTAAAAGTAGTTACTCATTTCACTTTTGTTAGATAAGAAAAACCATATTTTTGACTTTTACTGGATTTATTAACATGCAGTATTTCAATAGCTATACAACAAACCAAATATATTGAAATAAACATATAATAAATGTGCTATATTGAACAGATTTTAGAGATCATTGAAGGACAAATAAATTTGGGGGGCGGATATGGCAAATCTAACATTAATAATATTCTTAAGTTCATGCCCTTAGAAGATAATTTTGAGCATTCAATTTTTTATCCTACTGAATATAAACCCTTATATAAGCCTTGATTACGGAGATCAAAGACTACATGGCACTTAAGTAGAAAGTTAGCAAGCAGAAACCAGTTCTCTAAAAAAAAAAAAAAAATGAGTACCTTCTGTTAGGTAGGAAAGGCAAGAAGAGTAGTAAATTGCTATTTGTTTTCTTCTCATGCTTTGAGCAGGAACAAGCCCTTCCAATGACTGAGAAATGTCAATTGGTCAGCAGGGGATGAATAGGAAACGAGAACATAAAAGCAAATAGCATGAATTTTAAGTAAGTCTCCGGTGAGGTATTTAAACATATTGCAATATGTTGGGAACTTCCAATTTGCTAATATTTTCCCTAGTTTAACCGTTTTCTTCTATAATACCACATCAATGAGTATTTCAGTGTTAGTTAATGAAGGGAGCCAAAAATAATATAATTCAGGGTGAATACAACTGATATTTATCTTCCCATGAAAGAAATGATGAGAACTCTTGAGGTGATAGTAAGAGTCATCTTTGTGCTCTTTATATGAAATTTAAGATTACACCACAGAGTAGAAATTAGGTGTTTTCCTTTCTAGTAATATTCTTTGTAGTTTCTTACTGAAAGATTTTTTTGGGAAAATAGACTATTGCTATTGGTACAGATTTTCAGTTTTGAATACCATCTTGTCATCTCTTTGGAACACAGAGTTCTTCTAGATGATCTTTTCATGAAATAAAGGCTATAAATTAGTTTTCGTTTAAAACAAATAAACGTATCACAATCTAAACACCTTATTCAATCTCCAAGAATGACTCTTGTTACAAATATCTAGTTCTTAAAGGTAACTATGAATGTTTTTCTTGCATAATTGGATATTTTGAAAAGTAAGGAAGCTTCTTTCACAAAGGAAAAGCAACATAGACATATGCCTTATATATGTAAATAATTAATAATATTTTACTTTGAGTACACAGTATTTATATTGACAAATTTACAACTTTCTACACAATTTGTGATACTCTAAGTAGTGTCATTTCAACATATATTTTAAAGCTGTATGAAGGAAAAAAAACAATATTACATAACTGCCTATTAAAATTGAGACTGGAGTGTAGGTGGTTACTTTTTATTCAACTCACCAAATACAGAGCTAGTTGCTTAACATACATGATCTTGTTTAGTTAATCTATCAGTATTTTTGGACACAGGCTACTTTGTGTAACAGAAAAAGCACTAGAAAAATGTAATGAGAAAATCTAGTTTCCAGTTAATGTGCAGTCATAAGTGAGGTTGAAAAAAGAAGAGTTTAAGAAATAGCAAATCTAATTTATTGAATTGGTCATTTACATGAAAATTGAAAGTACTTAGAATGGTGAAATCCTTAGAAAGTGGCTTATAATCTTTACACTCAAATCCCATGATACCATACAGGAGGGAAATGTGAGCCCGAATCTATATTTCTTAATAAATATGAAAGAGAGTTCAGGAATCTATAAATGGTAGTGAAAAGGAAGATAGGAATGCATGTGTTTTCAGCCAGTGCAATGGAAATACTTGGAGAGAGTAATTGAGTCAAGGACGTGAAGAGCAGAGTATAAGAATACTGTGATGGGAGAGTAAGTAGGGGTACTGGGAAGATAACTAGACAAAAGTTTGTTTGGGTGATGACCTGAAATGATAGAAATGTAAGAATGGTTTTCAAATATGACTCCTTAAATGTGCCTTCACTGCAGGTGTCCAGAAAGCTGTCTAAGACTTGAGGACAGCAGACTTTGGGGACTGGCACATGGTTGTAGACTCTGGTAGAATCTTAGCTTTACCATCTCTGCAGGGAATGTGACCCTTTGCAGGTTAAGAGCTAGGTTAAGTCTGAGGTGTAGTGAAAAAGGGAGCCTGTGAACGAATTGCTAAATGTTGAAAACAGGGCTAGATGGGCCTTGAAAGAACCTAATAACTCCAGCAGTTGACACCTTGCCCTGTCCACATGAAAAAAATGATGGTCTCAGATGTAAAAATGCTTTTACAATAGCATTTATCAAAACACTATGTGCCAAACTATCTGCTAAGAATTTCACATTTATTAGTTCATTAGTTTCTCTCAATAATCCTTTAATGTTAGTATTATTATCTATATTCCTCAGATAAAGAAATTTTACCTAACAATGATAGAATAAATATTTAAACCTAAGCCTTTCTGATTTCGAAACCTGAGATTAAAACCCCTATATTATACTATTTTTCTAATTAAAATTTTGTTTTGAGCTCAAATTTGAGATATGTATACATTTTCACTATATTTACACCTCAGAAGCTCAGAATTAATTCCTGATTTCGGTCTTACAATCACTAATTTATCCTGGAGGATAGAATATTTAACCGCAGTAGAAGAAACATTTCATATGCTCTTCTGTAAAATGGAACTGCTCGGGTGTAGAAAAGCTGTATAAAACACTGGCCACAGTGAAAAGGGGACCTTGCATTATAAGTCTCTTGAAAATTAGTACTAGTAGTGATTAACCCAATTATTTTTTCCTAGGTAAAGAAGGAAACAAGTTAGAACCAAAACTGGGAGTAGAAAAGTAGATGAAGAAATAGAACTAAACTACAATTTCCTCCTTTCTCTGTCCAGGATAGAGCCTTCGAGAACTGACAAAAATATCTCCTTTTGTTGAAATATAGAAAGAGATTATTTTTTTCAATTTATAGGCCAATCAACTTTAAGTATACTCAAAAGCACCTTGTAAAAACTAAGTAGCTTAAATAGCAGGACTTGTCTTGATGTGATTGGTTTTCTGAGTCACTGCTTCTTTAAAAGGCTGAATTGATCTTTCTATCATGACTGTGGTAAAAACTGATTTTTATTTTTTTATTTTTTGGTCAAATGACAAGTACTGTGCCTATTAAACTACTTTCTTTGATTTTTGAGGACAGAGTAGGTTTTCTCTTGTATTTAGGAAACTCGAAAAATAAATTGAAATATTTTTTTCAAGAATGACTCATATCAAAACTTTTAAAGATAGCCAGTAAATTTTATTGTACTGCTAGTCCTTCCATGAAATGGGTCTGATTTTGATTCTCTTCTACCTTCATGTAAATACACATGATTAAGCCAGTGGCACTCACAGAAAAAAAAAAAAAAAAAAAACCTACGAAGCGAGAGGCCATCAAACTTCTTGATCAGTTTTTAATATTCAATTTTACTTGTTTAAGTGTTGGCTAAATTGGGAAGTGCTCCTGCATAAGAAGCATGCAATGCCAGGGACTCAAAGAGAAATTATAGCAATAGTTCATTCTTATGTTTCTCCCACTACCAGAATAATGATTCCAAGAGAGAGTTTCTTAGTAGTATGTGATATTGCCCTCAAACTATTTCTATGTACAAAATATTTAATTTCTGATTTTTTTCTTGGCCATTGAAGGAAAATATTTCATAGAGCAAATAACAAAATAATAGCTTTTAAGTTCTAAATTAAATCAGAAATTTGGTTGGGGAAGGCACTAGAGAGGGCGGAAGAGAAAAGAAAAATCCTATTGAGTTTTAATGTATATTCTGATCAGCAATGCTATTCATTAACGCTATTCTCAAATCTGCAGAACATGATAGATCTCTGAATTATTGCATTATATAAAGAAGCCGATAAAACATTTTATTGCTGTGGCTTATATTCCTTCTCTTTCATTTTATGCTTATATTTATCAGCTGTCATGGGGATAGGTGAAAAAGGTGGTAGTACTTTTTTCATTACTCTTAAAGTTGTAGATAACATAGTAACTTTAAGGTGAATTCTGACTAAATATATGAGTGCCAATATCACCTTCTTTTAAAAAATTTGCCTTTGTCTACAGCCATGCTATCCTGAACCAGCCCTATCCCATCTGATCTCAGAAGCTAAGCAGGGTCGGGCCTGATTAGTACTTGGATGGGAGACCACCGAGTAAGACCAAGTGCGTAGGCATAAAAAATAAAAAATATGGGATTGTAAACTGACAAGGTCCTTGCAATCTGCGAGGTCAACCAAGGTTCACCGTGCCTAGAAAAAAAAAAAAATTGCCTTCGTCGTTGTATTTAATGGATTTATCTCATTGGCATTGTGTATAAAAGAATTTGAACTCGCAAGCCTTCAGAAATGGAAGTTCAAAAAGTTTATCTGAAGTAGGGCAAGGAATTAAAATGCTATTGTAGCAGGACGAGGCAGCCTTTCTATTTGTCTATCTTTATCTTTGGTTAAGAGGAAATCTCTTTTGCATAATAGCACAACAAGGTTATGCCATGAAAGACAATTAATTTTAGAAAAGTTAAATTAAGATCTATTTTACATGTGCTCAACATTGAAGAATAGAGCCCTCTTAGAATAGACTGAGAATCCGATTCAAGCAAGAGCTTTAGGAGATTCCACAGCATGAAACATTAGGGGCTGGAGCAAATTAAAGCCTGGAAGCTGAAAGCAAAGTAGGTAGAAAAGAGAGAGGGGGAGATCAAGTAAGAAAGAACTTCCATTTTCCACTCCAAGACAATACTGAATGGACAGAAAGTCAACAAAAAGAGAAAGTAAAGAAATAAGTTCTATCAGTCTCTAGATTCCAAGTGTGTTCATAATCAGCTATAGTTTCTCTGAAATACTTTTCAGGATTTGCACGGTATATCTATTTTACATTGTACTATTTCCCATTAATATTGCCTATTAAGACCCAGAATGTGATCTATAGGAAGCCAAATAAATTCAATTTAAAGCATTTTACATTTGTAAGATTAATATGAATAAGACTTGGTTGATCTCTATATTTATTTTTTTCTTTTGGTTCCGTGTTGAAGATCTCTTCTGATTCTCTGATTTCTCATCTGCTCCAGCATTTATTCAACCTTGTCGCCCAGGTTACTAGCACATTGAGAACAAAATAAAAAACTTACTTATTTTTATGACAAAGAAATTTTCCTGCATCCTGAATCTAATTAAGAAATCACGGAAAAAGCAAATTACAAAATAAAGATGCTTAAATACTAAATAATAAATTGTAAACTTTAATTTTACAGAACATCGACATAATAATAGCAAATAAAATTTATTCAGGATGCAGGAATGGATAACTGAAAAATCGGTTAAATAACATAACATAGTATTTCATCAATAGAAAAAAATCAAAAGATTTTGCAATAAACAACGTAAAACATTGGGTAAAATTCAGTATGTATTTCTGATTATATAAACTCAGTAAAATAGGTAAAAAAGGAAATATCTTAACCTGACAAATATACATTTTTAATTAGCCAGCATCATATTTCAGTTGAATATTGAAAGAATTCTCAAATAAGAATGTATGATTTCTTACCATTATCATTTGTCATGTTTCTAAAACGTTGAGATAGTGTAGTTGACAAGAAAAGGCAAGAACCATAAACACTGGAAAATACAACAAAATTATCATTATTTACTATTAATTTGATAGTCTACATGGAAACCCTAAAAAATCTAGTGGAAAGTTTCGAAATAGTTAGATAATTCAGGAAACTAATTTACAAAATAATTATTTTTTAAATCCAGTAGGTTTTTATATGCTAAATATAAATAAGAAAAATGTAATAAAAAACATTCCATTAAAACATCAGCAAAAACTATAAAATAAATGGTTAGGAATAAACTTAAATGTATAAGAACTATAAAAAGAAAACTTTAAAGCCCTACTGAATTACAGACAATAAGGTTTTAAAGACATAAAGTATTTTAATGAAGTACTATATATATACATTCCAAAAATTGGACATATCATAAGGGCACAGTTTGATAAATTTTCACCCAATGAATATATATGTCCACATAACTTCCAAGGAAATAAAGAAACTGAATATTGTCTTTTAGAGTTACATCTACAATTTAACTAGAGTTGATTATTATATATTGTGTGACATTGGGGCCAAGATACTGTATAAAGTTTTGTAACTACCACTACAGTCTTAATATAAAATATTTCCATCACTCTAAAAATTTCCCTCAATCCTCTTTATAAGCAAATATCTTTTCTCTTTTCCTAGCTCTTGGCAACAAATGATCTATTTTCTGTCGTTTAAATTTATACCAGTGGAACCATACAATATTAATCTTTTGTATCTGGCTTATTTTATTTAATATAATTACTTGGAGATTTGTTAATTTTTCCCCATGTTTTGGTAATTAATTTCTTTTTGCTAATTGGCAACATTGCATTGAATGGATATACTACTATTTATTTATTATTTCATTGTAGATAGATATTTGGGTTATTTCTGGTTTTTGGACATTTTATATACAGCTGCCATGAACATTCATGTAAAGTTCAATTTCATTCAGTACAGGGCAATTTTGACACTAACTACTCAGACTCAGATCCAAATTCACAGGTTAAGGATACAGTCTTCTACAAAACTGCCCTCACTTTAGACACCAAAAGCAAATTGGAGATTTTTAGGCCACCCACACTTTGACCAACTAACTACAAATTCAGAGTTCCCACTACTTTTGCAGGATAATTCCTTAGAATGCTTCACAGAACTCAGGAAAGTGCTATACTTATAATTACAGTTTTATTATAGCAAAAAAGACACAAATCAAAACCAGCTAAAAGAAGAGACAGACTGGGACAGGTATGGAAGGATCCAAAAAATTTTATTTAAAAAGTTTCTATTTTCTCAGGATACATCATCCTTCCAGTACATAGATGTATTTTACTAACCATGGAAATTAACCAGAGCTTAAAGTGTCCAGAGTTTTTAGTAGAGTTTTATTATATAGTCATGACTATTGAATCATTAGCTACATGATTAAACCCACTCTTCAGCCTGCCTCCTCTCTCTGCTGGTAAGGGAGTTTGGATTGATATCTCATGGCTTTAAAAACTCCAATGCTCTAATCACACGATTGGTCTTTCTAGCACTGTTAATCGCCATCCTGAAACCTTCTAGGGACCCATAATGAGTCAAAATCACCTTATTAGCATAACCTCAGCAGGTGTGTGCCTAGGGATGCATCATGAATAACAAAGACACTCCTATTACCAGGGAATTCTGAGTATTTCAATGTTCTTTTCCTGAAACCAGGGACAGAGGTCAGCCAAATTTTTTATTATACAACATTGAATAATATCTAGGAATGGAATTGTATTTTCCACTTCAAATAAAATTGACAATTTTTTTTCAAAATGGCTGTGAAATTTTGACCTCTGTTAAACAGATTTATCATGAATGCTCTTGATCCCAAGCATGAGCAATCATTTTCTGTCTACTTTCCATATCTATAGATTTGCTCATTCTGAATATTTCTATCTTTAATTTATTGTGGAACTGCCTAATTATTTTCCCCACTGGCTGTACTCATTACATTTCTATCAGCAATATATGAGAGTTCCAATTCTTCACATCCTTGCCAACACTTGCTATTTGTCTCTTTGATTAGTTATCCTAGTGGATGTGAAGTAATATTTCATTTTGATTTGCATTTCTCTGATGGCTAATAATGTTGACTATCTCTTCATGTGTTTATTGACTATTTATATATTGTCTTTGAAGAAATATCTATTGTACATTAAATTGCCTTTCATCTTTGTTACCCACATATATGTGGGGTTATTTCTGGACTCTTTCTTCTGTTATCTTAATTTATTTGTACATTTCATTGCAATGACTACACTGCCTTTAGCTATTTGTTGATCTTGATGTCAATACCACATTTTCTTGATTAGGACCAAGACTGGGATATAAAGCAAGCAAAGTGCCTAAATTTAAGCCATGGAATTTAAGGAGGCATCACTCCCAGGTTTGTGCGAGTATCAGCCCTGAACTTGTATGATGCTCAGAGTAAATTCTTTAAATTTTGCACCAGAGGCAGTTTTTTTTGGCCTCATTTGATCCTGGCCCTGACTTGATTACCATAAACTCATAATAAATCTTAAAGTGAGGCAGTGAAAGTCCTCAAACTTTATTATTTTTTTCAAAGTTGTTTTAGCTATTCTGGGCCCTTTGAATTTCCATACGAATTTGAGAATCAGTTTGCCAATTTCTAAAAAAAAATACCTTCTGGGATTCTGATTGGGTTTGCATTAACTCTGTTTACTAATTTGGGGAAAACTGATATCTTAACAATATTTGATCATCTGATCCACGAGTTTAGGTCTCCTTAATTAGAATACATGTGTACAGGTATATTTTTCTTTTTTAATTTTAATTTCCTAATATTTGTTATCAGTACATAGAAATGCAATTAATTTTAATATAATAATCTTGTTTATGCAACCTGGATGAACTTATTGATTAGTTATACTAGGTATATTTATTTATTTTTTTGTAAATTAAATAGGACTTTCGTTAAAAACATTTATCTCTTCCTTTCCAATCTGGATGTCTTTTGCTTTTTAGGGGGCCTTATCGTAGTAGCTAGAATCACCAGAATACTGTTAAATAGAAAAGGTGAAAGCAGAAATTCTTGTCTTGTTTCTGGTTTTCAAGGGAGAATATACAGTCTTATCATTAATTATGATCTTAGCTGTAGATTTTTTATAGATACGTTTTATTAGGTTAAGGAAATCTCTTCTAGTTCTAGTTTTCTGAGAACTTCTATCTAATGAAATTTGGATAGGGATAATGTATTTTTCCCCTATATCTTAAGATTGTCATATGGATTTTTTTACTTTTTTGTTAAAAATTTGTTAATATGATGAGTCCCAATTTATTTTTGAATGTTAAACCACGCTTGCATTCTTAAGTTAATTCCTTTGATTGAGCTGTGTTATCCTTTTAATATTTTCGGACATGTTTGCTAAAAGTTTGCAAGGTATTTTTATATCTGTGTTCATGGGTGACATTTGTCTATGGTTTTCATTTTTATTAGGGCAATGCTAACTTATAAAATGAGTTGGTATATATTAATTTTTCACTGTTTTTTAAGTAATAGAAGAATTTTTGTAAACTATGTATTATTTCCTTCTTAAATGTTTGGCAACACTCATTAATAAAGACATTTGAGCCTAGAGCTTTATGTGGCCCACAGGGTTTTTAACAAAAAAATTAATGTACCTAAGAGCTATCGATTAGGCATCTATTTTTACACAATGATTTTTATTCATTGATGTCTTTAAAGGAATTTGTCCATTTCATTCAAGTTGTAGAACTTATTGGCATAAGCTGTTCTTTCCTTGGCCTCAGATAGCTTTCTTACAGATGTACACTAATCAATAGTCCCTCTGGACAATCACTGGTGTTCCCTTTCTATACAGCTGTTTCCTCCAGAACTCTTCTCTAGAATACCGCCCTACAAACTCTAGCTTCCCTGGTTATCCAGCACCACCACTACAACTCAGATGGTTGCCAGATTTTGCCTGGGTTCCTTTCCTGCTCTGTGTCTTTGAACTTTTCTCCACCTAGGAAGGTAGGCAATCATAGGGCTTGTATCATTTATTTCCTTTTTCTCATGGATCACTGTCCCTTTTTGCTTGATGACAATATCCTGAGAACTATTGTTTTATGTATATTGTCTGGTTTTCAGTATTTTTGGAAATGAGATTTTTTTGGTCTTTGATTCTTCATTTTGGCTGGAAAAAAGTATTCTACAATATACTACTAAGGTAAAGAAATAGCATTTGAAATACATTTATAGTATGACATGTACATAATATGTACACATATAGAAAAAAAGCTAAAAACATCAACACCAAATGTTTATGATATCTATTTT
The DNA here is from genome assembly GCF_000151845.1 of Pteropus vampyrus. Classification (NCBI taxonomy): domain Eukaryota; kingdom Metazoa; phylum Chordata; class Mammalia; order Chiroptera; family Pteropodidae; genus Pteropus; species Pteropus vampyrus. The sequence continues at coordinate 37,397,951 of NW_011888782.1, read as the reverse complement.
CAAGTATTGATATTGTAGATTTTTCCTTTTCTTCTATTTTCTAAAGTTTTCCATAGAGACCATATATTGATTCTACAATAAAAATAAACCATTGATGTTATAACAATAGAAAAATAGAAATAAATTAGGGGCCTAGAAATGAACACAATGTCAAATACAGAATTTTTAATGTAAAATACTGTAAGACAATTATTTTTCCTGTCTATTCATCATATTTCAATGAATGGAAGACTGAGATTGTATTTGATTTTTTTTTATAGCAACAATATCTCATTATTGACTTATTTTGAGTTTGTAGTCAACAAAAACTCCCAGATCTTTTCTCAGGAATTGCTTTTTGGCCCACATTTTCTGCTTCCATTACGTTTCATTATTTGAGAAAAGTTTAAGCATTTTCTATACAACAAGAACCACATTACAATTATTTGATGTAAATAAAATCCAATTAAAATAAAACAACATATGCATGCACATAGTTTAAAGAGCTAAATAATTAAAAAGTAAATTAGCCCTGCTTCATGTACTATTCAAAGTGGCAATCACTTTCATATATTTTAGGTGATTCTTTCAATTTCACTTCCATGCTAAAAACATTCGCAGTCACGCATATTGTTACTTCTTGATTTTTTATTTTTAGAGATTATCTACTGTGAAAGGTAAAATTCTAATATGGCACCTGCAATTCCTGTCTCTTAGTGTCTGTACCTTTGTGTGACTTCCTTACTCTTGAGTTTGAGTTTAGAAGAATGTGCAACTTGCTTCTAACTAATAGAATATGACAATTACAAAGCAGTGTTAGTATCAATATATGGTTAACTGTATCAGTAGCAAACTGTAGGAAATCCTACCAATTGTAGCATATTTTAATTATCTCACACTTTATTATTTTTTTCTTCTGATTTTACCCGATTAAGTCCAAGAGTATGCTTTTTTGTTAATGGTTTAAACCATCCATATTCTCACTAAAGAGAGACAGTCTTTATAAAATTATTTGACCATTATTTTTAAAGTAAATTTTCTATCGTTAAGCATGAGATATCAGATAGAATTTTATTTCATACATATATATGAAGTGTATGTGATAATTAAGAATCTAATGTATTAACAGGTGGTGTTAATATAAATACAATTATTGATCTTACTATACTATTTCTGGCTAATATTTACTAAGTGGCTTTTATGTGTTGTATATGATTATGACCATTTTACCAATCATCTCATTTAATATTCTCAAAAAACCTTTCAGATATCCATTGCCCTCATAATTTTACAGAAAGGAAACTGAAGCTACCAGAGGTAGTTTAACCTCAATGAGTAAATTGTGGAGCTGAGATTTTGACTCAGTCCTGATTACGTTCTTCCTACCTCTACATCAGAAGATATGGGAATCTTTTAATTTTTATTACAGATTCATGTGATCTGGCAAGCTGGGAAATTTTTCTTGAAAAACAAAACTTTGACAGGCTTGAGAAAGTTGAGAACTCAAGCGTAGAGAGGTTTCATGCTATAGGACAAAGTCCTGGAGAATGTTTCCCAATGACAGGGTTGACAAGACAAGACATCACCTGTAAATGAGACAGAAATGGGGCATCTGCATGTGCATATGAACACATTGTCATGAATAAATATGTTAGCAAGGCTAATATATGCAGCAAGGGAAAGACATGAGCAGATTGATGAAATAGAGCTTAGTTTTTGTTATATTGTGAAGGATAATCATGTGTTGTCTAGTCACATGGATCAAGGTCACTCACTTCTGTCCCCACACAAGATCCCATTTCCTCTCATATGAACTACACTTCATTATTATCTAGAGCGAAATACCAGTGCATTTCTCTGTCCTAAAATTTTTTCTCCAATCTATTCTTCATACTGTCACCAGAATTATCTTTCTATGACTCAGATTTGATACCAGTCTCCAGCTAGGAAACAGTCTTTGCCTTACTACCAATTAATAGACTAATCCGAATCTTTTAGAAGGATACTCAGTCTCCTTTAGAGACCTCTTTAATTTCTTCTCATCTCTTTTTCTCATTACGAACCTCTGGCTTCCATCAACATCATATCTATATTTTCAGAACTTAGGGAGGCAACCGTGGTAATTATAAGCTCTTAGATTCAAGAGCTTATCTACAGACTCAGAAATCATCTTTCCAAAGTGTATTATCAAGTTAGCTCTAGATTTGTTCATTTCATGGGCTATGACTATTACTTTTAGTTTCAGAAAAACTGAGAAAGTCTTCACTAACAGAACAATGAGGGGAATTTATTAATGAAAAAATACAAAGCAATCAAGGACCTAATTAAACAACATTTTAATAATATTGGATATTATTTTCCAACTTAAAGTTCATGTAGTCATTCATTCTTTGGATAAATCATTTACCCAAGCAAGTTGCTATTCTTGGACATTGGGGTTTTCTCATCCCCCTCAGTTTTTTGATATTACAACAGTGCAATAGAACTGCAAATAGCAAAACCTTTATGCATGTCTATGTTGTTTCCTCACAACAAATTCTAATAATAATACAATTATTAGGTCAATGGCTATGTGCATTTTAAAGCTTTTCTTAGTCCTGGAGAAATCGATGTGAAAAATTACACTTTTACCAACAGGATTTCTCATGATGCCATACCTTCACAAATACTGTAATATCATTTTTAAAAATTACTTTTCTCATTTAAAAATATAT
>NW_011888782.1:37388898-37394203 GCF_000151845.1 Pteropus vampyrus | reverse complement strand
TTTATATGAGATATTTGACAGTGTTTATCTTAAAATAAGTAGGATTTTGACCATTAAAAATGAAAGAACCTCTTTCAGCTCCTCGCTTCCAAGATGACCAAAAAAAGAACAATGGTTGTGTCAAAAAGGGCTGGGGCCATGTATAGCCTCTTCGCTGCACCAGCTGCGCCTGATGTGTGCCCAAAGACAAGGCCATTGAGAAGTTCACCATCTGAAACACAGTAGAGGCCGCAGCTGTGAGGGACATTTCCAAAGCGAGTGTCTTGACAGATGTGTACTTCCCAAGCTGTATGTGAAACTACATTACTGTGTGAGTGGTGCCATTCACAGCAAGGTAGTCAGGAATCGCTCTCGTGAGACCCAGAAGGACTGAACATCCCACCCCGATTTACACCTGCAGGAGCTGCTCCACGACCTCCATCAAATAAAACCTATGTAAGGAGCTAACTCTGAAGAACTATTCTCTGGAAAAAAATAAAGCAGAAATTATATTTAAAAAAAAATGAAAGAAGAGCATTTCATGCTTAATAAGTAGCATGAGCAAAGACACTGAAATGTGATAATGCAGGAATATTTAGTGAAAGACAAGCTATCTGATACAAAGTAATGGTTTTAAATGATGATTGAATCTGGATTCACATGCAAATATTAATAGCTATTTGTTCTTAAATTTTCCCATGATTAGATTGGTTATTTAGTGAAATTATAGTGGGTTTCATATTATATTGTAAAATCACAGAGATAAATTTATAGACTATAAATTCCTTGTAAGAAGACTCTTTCTTGTATGAATAGTTGTTTCCAAATTGCCTATTATGTGTCTGCCAAGTAGTGAGTGCTCAAAAATATTTATTGGATGAATAAGTTGAATTTCCTTAAAGATAAGGAAAATATTAAATATTAACTCCGTCTTTTGGTTTTGATACTAAATTCTCATAATGTTGACTGGCTGTATAATTTGATAATTAATGATAAGGTTAAGTTTTTTTTGACATTTTTAGATGTTTTGAATTATTGTTTTGATACCATTATTCAACTTTTCAAATAATTATGCTTTGAATTTTAAATATTTTGAGATCAAGAATGATGTCTAATTCCTTTTGGCATCATTTATTTTAATTAATAAATTTACTAATTGATAAATTAAATATATTTCTAAAATGTAGAAAGGGAATATTCAAATAGAAGACAAGTGATCACATGAAAAGGTTACATGAGGATACTAATCTATCACATTTTTCTCTGTGTTCAGACTACAAAAAATGAAAGGCCGCAAAACCCATATATGTCACTGGCCCTGGCTACATTTGATTCTGTGACTTTCATCCTGTTAACTTGATCTGTATTGTTGTATCTGAAAGATAGGGATAATAATGTTTATCTATGGCTATTGCAAAAATTAAATGAAATATTTTATATCGTATAGCTTCAAGTAATACCTGAAACTTATGAGGAAGTCAAAATTAAGATGAAAACTCTCAGCTTTTCACCTCCATCCTTGCCCCTGGAATAACCAGAATTCCTAAGATCCTGGAAAGGACTCATTCCGACTTGAAGATTTTGAGGCCATGAGAATATTCTCTTTAAATTGACTTAGATCAGTAGAATCACAGTACCTATTGTCCATATACATATATTTAACTTTTCTGTAAGTTTTATATATTTCACAGTGACAGAGATCTAAGAAGAGAGTGGTTTCTTCTTTACCAGGGTGTCCTAAAAGAAAACAAATGTATTTTTTAAAATAATTAAGTGGTGTGTGTGTGTGTGTGTGTGTGTGTGTGTGTGTGTGTGTATGTGTGTGTGATCCACATAATATTGAGGACCACAAAATAAAATATCAAAGGAACTTAGATGATGCTAAGGCTAAATCACAAGTCTTTGGGTTCCAAGTTCCTCTGTTCTATAATTGAGTGTGTCAATAGTTCATGAGCCTGTGAAAGATTCAGTGTAACTAGAGTGGTTGCATAAATCTTAATGGAATGATGCAAATGGGAATGTAAGGGCTTGAATTCAGAGGAAAATTAATATGCAGGTTATTTTTAAAGAAAAATGAAGATAGATTTTCACTGTGAATAAAGTGGATAAAAGATGCTTTCTGTACCTTTTTCAATTGCTTCTACTCAAATCTTTAAATAAATATCTCTGGAAATGGGTATTGATCCTTGCTTACTAAATAGGGCCAAGGACATTCATCAAAGAGGCAGATAAAAGACTAATTTTTATTGTTATATAAAAACAGAGAATTAAGAGAAGGAAGGTTTATTTCCATGTTCTGAGTGTTTTCCTATGTGTTTGGGGTTAAGAAAATAGAAAAACATTGCCTTGTGTATAAAATGATTTATCCTTGAACTTAGAAAGCCATTTCTTCATAATTAAAGACTTTTATATTACACACACTTGTAGATATGTATACGAACATACAGACATGATTATATGTGAGCAAAGAGTTGGTATATACGGAGATACTATTTATGAGAATGTATTTTACAAAGAGAAAAATACAGAAAAGGATGACTAAAATAAATTTTAGCTATCTCCCTGGGTCAGACATTGTTCTATTGTTTTCTCCTTTATTAGTCCTGGCTCCCCTCTCCTCATTTAACCTTTCAGCTTTGGTTGCTGGAGTTCTACTTAGAATAAATCATAATAGTTTAAAAAATTATTGCTTCACATCTTTACCCAACAAGCCAGCAGCCTTGTGAGTTTCCTCCAAGTTGTCATTGTCCTGAGAACTGAGATCTTTCATGGCCGTGTCAAAGCAAGACTGCTTCGGAAGGTAACTGAATAAACAAAAAAAGTATGAAAGTAAAACTGCAGATTGCCAGCTTCAGAGTTAGTATATATGCCTGCTGATGCCAGAAAGTTACAAGAATTAGTAATAATTCTAAAACAAACACTCTAAAAACCCAGACAAGATGCTTTTGCATTTATAGCCATTCGTTTTAGAAAGATGTCACACACTCTTCCAAGACTTCCTTATTAAATAAGCAGCAAGAAAGGTAAAAGGAACAAGTCACAGTAGGGAATCACTTAACAAGGAAATTTCACACTGGGAAAAGTGTTTAAATTCATGGCACTTGCACACTATTCATGCTGCACTTAAATTCCCATTTTCCAAACATATCACGATTTCTATTTCTTACCTCCTCTTTGTTTAAACTATTCACATTATCTAGGACCCTTCCTTTTTAGGACAAAAGAAATTTGAATTCATCTCATACCTTTCACAGTTTGTATGCCTTTCTCCACCCCTTTAACCTTTTGGATTCTTTAAAAAAGTAGTTTGTAGTTTAAATCATAATACATAATCATGGTCTTGCAAAAAGAACATCATAGAAATATGAATTGGGAAAAGAGGTTATCCTCTTTAGAGGTAGCCTTCTCTGAGCCCTTAGTGGTAAATAGTGGGGGGGGGGCAATATACATAAGCATTGGTTTACCACACACTTTAGAACTTTCTATATGTAACTCCCTCCTAAGGAAGAGAATCTTCATTCAATTCTAAGAAAAATCTAAATATGTTCACTTCATTGCAAGGAACAGACAAGTTTGAGAGCATTAGTTTCACCATCACCTGAGTTTAAACTTCATCAATTTTATAGAAATCTGAAGAACAACATAATATTCCTGTAGGTTTTGATGACCTTTCAATGGCCATTACAGTGTCAATGCCTGTACAATCACAAGCTAATGATCTAGGTTTAAAATAGACCCCTGCTCCTAAGCTGCTGCTGACTAGAGTCTGTATTTTAATATTATCTATACTAGGGCAAGTGGAAATTAAATCTTAGTTTAATTTCAATAATTTGATGGGTCGAGTTATCATTTCAAGTGGAGTATAATGCCTTACATTTACAGTGTTGTTACAATTTCTCACACTCATTTTATTTAACTCTCGAAATCACCTGAATAGGTATTATTCATGTGTTAGTGATAAAGAAGTCTGTATTCATACATGTTATGTCTTCATGTTTCACTATAAACAAGTATAAGAGCTCCAGGCTTCTTATCTTTGAACTCCAGGCTTCTTATCCTTTTCCTGGTATCACAGATAATTAAAAGTACCTAAAAGTAATGTAAGAGAATTTGAGAGGGTAATAAAGCAAGAGTAATGTTATAAAGTCAGATTATCTTTCACTAGAACTGGGTTATATTATGTCCGTTTTTTAAAGTTGACTCTGAAATTATAAAATTATAGACTTTAATGCTGAAAGTAATAAGATATTTTTAAGCCAAGCTTCATTATTTTTTTAGAAAATAAGAACTATTATCACCAATTACCCAACTTAAAAAAAAATAAAACTTAAAGAATTTAAATGACCTAGTCACTAGTAAGTAATTAGATAGAGATCAGAACCTCGGGCATTTTATTTCAAAATATACTACAACTTAAAATATATTGTATCTTTTGACCAAGCTACAAAAATATATTCTTATATTTAGATAATCTTTATATTATCTTTTGCAAACATTTAATACAGATTTTAAGGAAGCCTTGACAAGAAAAGATGGGAGATTTTCCTAACTGAATATACAGACTGGGAGATTTAAAGGTAGAATCAATGTTTTGGTATTTATTTATTTACTTACTTATTTTTTTACTTAGGTGAGGCAACCCTTGGTTGACCTCACAGACTGCAAAGACCTTGTTAGCTTACAATCCCTTATTTTTTAATTTTTTATGCCTATAGCACCTGGTCTTCCTAGGTGGTCTCCCATCCAAGTACTAACCAGGCTGGACCTTGCTTAGCTTCCGAGATCAGGCGGGAATGGGCTTGTTCGGGGTAGCACGGCTGTAGACCAATCTATTGGTATTTAAATTCAGTGTTCTCTTAAGACGGAGTGAGGAACAACAGAAACAAAAAAATGTAAACAAACCCTTCCCCAAAATTTCCTTTCTTAAAAAGGTTGATATTTGTCTCTAAGAGAGTGTAATGTGTACTTATTAATAATTCTCATAGCTTAAATGAAAATGAATCAGAAACATATCAATAAGGATGTCCCTATATTAGTTGACTATGTTTAATAGAAGAAGTAATACTAAAAGCAAAATAATTGTCTTAGATCTACAAATTATGTAGAATGGGTCTAAAATTTTTAAAGAAAGTCTAAATGAAATCCTTTATTATTTCTTTTTCAATTTTATTTTCTTCAGAAAGGGGACAATAACTGTCCCCTTCCTAACTTACCACATAGACTGTTATAAGCTCTAAATGGGGTAATTCAAGTTAAGCACTTGATACATTACCAGGCACATAATAAGCATTTAATAAATGTTAATTATTGTTTACCCTTTTTTTTT
>NW_011888782.1:37375326-37387598 GCF_000151845.1 Pteropus vampyrus | reverse complement strand
CTCTAAATGGGGTAATTCAAGTTAAGCACTTGATACATTACCAGGCACATAATAAGCATTTAATAAATGTTAATTATTGTTTACCCTTTTTTTTTCTAAAAATGCAGAACTTAATGAGCCTTTGTAAATGGCAGCACCGAGCTGATCAAGAATAGAAGATTTCGATGGTAAGAGGCCCAATTGAAAGAACGCATGAGGGGCCGACATGAGAATGAAACGGCAGGCACCGACTTTATTGGGGGGAAACGCACTTCTGTGCTGGGGGACTGCATGGGTTTTATATGTGTCAGAGAACAATAGTGGCATTCTGCCACACATATGTGATATAATAATTTGAATCCTACTTATATAAGTTAGGTGCAGGCACCCTACTACATTAATGTAACATTCTAAATCCAGAGTCCTATCCCTAGCCGTGAGCCTGGATTACAGCCAGATCTGGGACCCACAGTGAAAAAAAGGACAGATCCTAGGGAAAAGGCGATGTTTGTGCCCCGCACCCTAAGTGCCTAAAACAAGCCACTCCCTAGACATTCCAGTCTTCTGCCAAAGCCTCCTGTTAGGCAGATGTTCTCATGTAGATTTTCAAATTTTCTAATATTTTCACTCTTCATATCTCTCTGAATATTCATTAAAGTCTTCTTTTTCTTTGTGTTCCATTTCCAAGAGAAGTCTGAGTATACCTCTCACCTCTGTAGCGCTGTAATAAAAGGTAGATCTGATGTGGACCATTTAAGTCTGGCCATTAAACACACAGATATAATGATATGGTTTTTTGGAAGCAATGCCCTGATGCAGTTCTTTAGAATGCTATGGTTTAGCAGAGGTACTCATTTGGCAGTTGGGTGAAAGAAGGAGTTGGAGTGGACCCTCTGCAAATAGATATGAGAAAAGAGATGCTGTGGGCCTACCCTCCTTAATTTGACTTGTTTTATATATTAGAATTCATATTATATTATCATTCAAATTAAATGTAGTAAATGGAATATTGAAATTTAAAGTGAAAGCATGATAGGATACCTGCTTTTCCAAAGGTGAGAATGTTGGGGCTCCTTAAAATAAAATATATTGGATGCCATATGCTCTGGCTATCATTAGGATTATTTTCTGAAGTCATTAATGCTTATAATAGTTATTCTAGTTAATTAAGATCACATTTTTCTTCTGGGTCTCTCTCTTTTATGTATTCTGTGAGTTTCTCTAGTATTTAAATATTTCTCAGCAAACATTTAAGCAATATATTAAATTCTTCACACTGAAGAGTCTGACTATGGGGCAGCCCAAAGAATATTGATATGCTGGCATAATATTTTTAACCTGCTATCTTCCTAGTTCCTTCTCACGTATCTATACATTTAACAGATATATATAAAATCTATGAAGTCATACATAGACTTGACACAATTTAATAGTACCAAACATCATGATGAGTATAAAATGTGCTTCTTATAGGGAACAAACATATCTATCATCCTAAGTTTAAAATCAGGTTTTAACTACACCTGGAATTAAAAAAGAAATGACTTAGTAAAACATTCTCACCATGATTGATACTTATATGGCATCAGACTGTGTTTAATAACAAATCTGTTATGAATATACAATGACATAAAACTGAATAGTAAAGGTTTGTGGAGGAAAGTGGCATTTCCATAAAGCTATTTAAATGACATAATCTGGTGCAGATGCTAGAGACAGTTATGAAACACTTCATGCAGTGATGGCATTCCCCAAATATAACTACTCATCCAATCACCTCCATTGCAACTGACTTCAGTTCCAGATCAGGAGAGTTTGTGTGCCCATGTTATAAAATGTACTAGCGTCATTTTTAATTTCACACCAAAAAAAGCAATATGTAAAAATGAAGCATAAAAGTACACAGATAATTTTCAGAGCATATGCATATGTATTGCCACATCAAATAAAAAAAAAGAATTAAGAAAAGACAATGGTTCTTTTTAATTTAAAAAAATATACATGGATCTTTACAAAAGGATTGTTGTTAGAATCTGACTGGTATCCTCACAAATATGAATGGTAATAACATTCAGGTTTCTATGCCTAATTCTCATCCTTCTTCCTAAACCTCATAATACAAAGATTTAGAAGGACATAAAGAAAGAGAAAGGCAAATAATAGAAGAAAATATTTTAAAAATTACTGGGAAGGTAACTATATTTTCATCATTAGTTACAGATTTGACACATTTGTACATATAAAGGAAAACTCTCAAATTACAAAATAATATCTGTATACTCATATGTGTGTTGAGGGTTCACACATGTGAGGTGAACTCAGCTTGTATATCCATTGAACCTAATTACCATAACTGAAGCTCTGGGGAAGCTGGAATCTGTGACTTCCATCAATAGGCACAGATATAATTAACCAATAAATATGGAAAATGTGGTTCCACAAAGTAACAGAGTTTTTAGCATCTGCCAGAAGCACATCTGTTGTGTTATATTTTATTGGCACTCTATGATTAACAATCCAATACACTTTAAAATATTGCATAAGATTTGACTTCTATATGTTTATATACTTGTAAAACCACCATAATTCTCCATTCCATGCTTTGGAAAGTATTTCCTATGTTCTAATCTATTCAATTGCTTATATCTTTTTATCTGCACTCTCTTTCTTCCTGCCTTCTTTATTATAATATGTACCAAAACAAGCACAATAAAGACTTGTCAAAAGGCGTTAATGTGTACTTATGGGGTCTTCTATTTCACTTCTCATCATCGTTTATTAATAATAAACATCAGGCTGGACTTTTAGACTTTGGAATCCCTCAAATTTTGTAAGGGCTCACGTGTACATAATAGACTCTTTTGTGAATGTCATCAGTCATTATTTACATTCAATATATCTGTCATCTATATTTTTAACCCTAAACAAAAAATTTCAGTACGAGTCTAATGTTCTGCATTTTTATCCTATAGGAGTCTGGGTGAAGTAGGTGATATGACTCTTCTCTCCCCTCATTTCATTTCCCAGACCTTAAATATACTAGTACTGCTACTACTATTACTGCTGCTGCTGCAGCTGCTGCTGCTGCTGCTGCTGCTACTACTACTACTACTACTACTACTACTACTACTACTACTACCACTACTATTACTGCTATGGTTAGTAGCACTACTGCTATTACTACAACTACTAGTACTACTGCTACAATTAAGCTGGAGAAATTGAGTGTTAGAGTCCACTCTGTCCTTCAGGCTCCTTTACTCACTCAATACATATTTACTGAGGGCCTACTATGTGAAAGTCCCTGTGCTAGACACTTGGAAGATATAAGGAAGAGTAGATTTTTATCCCTGCATTGAGTAAATTGCTGGGATGGAGAACAAAGACAGAAACCACACAAAGTGTTCTAAAATGAGACAAAATCAAGTGAGTGGATGGCTGACTGCATTACATTGGAAACTCTGATGGACTCGGTTTTACACGCAGGGCAATAGGTCTAATTTAGTTGAAAGACATCAACTTATATGTATACAAACTTGATAAAATATAATGACTTCTGATAAGTGTATCTTTTTTTCTTGTTAAAACAAATCAGCTTTAAAACAATCAATTTTTCACCATTCTTTTTATCAGTTGCTTATTTCCTATTAGAAATCAAAAACCACTATCCATCTTTGGTAATAAATGTCAATTATAAGTTTGTTAATATTACACAATGGCTGACAATCTATAATAAACTGAAGAGTACTTTTAAAAAGTAAAGATATGCTAAAAATAAAAAAATAAAGATAAAAATAGTGAAAATGAAAAATATATATGGTAGAATAGTAATTACTCAAGAACTTAATGCTTCTTTTTGTCCCTTTGGTTTGTAATCTACATGTGACCTCTTTCTGAAAAACTCTTTAAATTTCTTGATTTAAAAATGCTTAAATAAACTATATTTAAGGCACGTATTTTTCTAATTATCTAGATAATGAGTTTACTTGCTCATTTACTTTTCAATATAAAAAACCAGTCAGAATCAGATTAATTTTTTTTTAATTATAGAAGATCCCTATATGATAATTAAGTTGTAAAGAAAGTACAGATGTATCTTTAGGTTTTTAAATAGCTTAAATAGCACATACTGAAAATTTTTCTTGAACTGAAAAAAGTGAATCAGAATGTTATAATTTTAAATATAACATTGTTGGTTACTTTAGGTTGTAAAAATGCCTAATGACCATATATCAAATACTTCTCAATTATAATGTAAAGTGTTTTAATGCTTATTTAATTCTAATATTTTAAAAACTTTATTTCCTTAAGCAAAGAACATTGGAATAAATGGAAAATGCAATGTCTTCTTTGGTGGCAGAAATTTGCCTCAGACTCCACAATAACTCTTCAAAATCATCAGAGGATAGTTCCAAATCAAATGCATAAAACTCTTTAATGGTTTCCTAATTCCCTTAGGGTGAAGCCCAAACTTTTGAACATTGTTTACAAGGTGCTTTATGATTTCCCCTGCTTATTTCTTTCATCATGTCTATTACTATTTCTTTCATTACACTCTATTCCCATCTTAATGAACTATTTTCTGAATCTATCCCTACTGTTCACTTCTCCCTGCCTTTCCTCTGCCTATCTAGTCCCTATTCAACAACAGATAAAACAAAACAAAGCAAAAATTTATTTCTTAAATTCTAGATTATTCTGAATATCAGTATAATGTTGAGACAAATTTATTTAGACAAATATTTCTTTTCCAGATGGAAGTTAGGAACTGGTTAGGAAAATAAGAAGCAAAAGTTATAGTTTTTTATGTGTGTACCATTAATTTTTTACTGCTCAGATATGATTGAGACTAAATTTATAAATTTTTGGTTGCTGGAAGGCTATGCTTAATTAATAATTATCAGTAATTCAATGTAGGTTATATTTTTTGCAGTCAGTAATAAAATTGTCAACATACACGAAGAGATCAAAAGAATATTTGTATTGAATTATAAAACTATATTGAGCAGGATATTTAGATCCTTCAAGGTATTACTTATGGTGACATGATCATAAAATAATTAGTAATTAGATAAATAATAAAGAAAGAAGGAAAGAAAGAAAGAAAGAAAGAAAGAAAGAAAGAAAGAAAGAAAGAAAGAAAGAAAGAAAGAAAGAAAGAAAGAAAGAAAAAGAAATAGGCTAATATTGCTTATATTCTATTAATGGAGGGATAGCACATTTAAGAAATGTTTTAAGAGGAGTAGAGAGGTCTATTTTGGAAGGCAAAATCAAATATTGAATAAAGTAGTGAAATGATTGAATAAAAGATAATTCTAGCAAATGCTGTTTACTTTACCAGGTATGAAAGGCTTGTGCAGTAAAATCTCTAGGAACAGGGGATATGTAATAATGTCAGTTATGGAGTACAATATCATTTATATTTCTTTCTAAAAAAATGAATTTATTTTTAGTTCAAATTTAGTGTAAAAGTTTATATTTCTATGGAGAAAAGCATAATTTGTGGCAGGATACTTTTTTGAAGTACTGTTTTATATTATGCTTTTTTTTCTTCCATATCTCATTTAATAAGCTAACTAGAACATATTCTGTCTCTACTTCGTATTGTGTACATGCAGTAAACAGATACTAAGGTGGATTTGTTGCCATATTTTATAAAAGTGAAAGCCTAAAAAAGATTGAGGAGGAGAGAAGGATGAATATAATGGAAGCCTGAGGAAGTGAGCACTGGTAACAGAAGATTCCAGGACACTGGAAAACACTTAGATTCACCAACCTTTGTTGATGGTTCTCTGTGGCAATGCCTCAGGGAGGTAACAACATCTCAGACTTCTGCATGAAGGATTCTCACATTAGTGACAATCCTGTGCAAATAAAAACTAGAGTTCATATTCTAGATTAAAAAAAAAAAGTTTATTTGTTTGTTTGTTTTTTGGAAGGGGTAAAGGATTGGGTGAGAGGAGAAAAAGAATATCATGTAAGCCTCCAGGAAGGAAAAGGTCCCTTCAAAACTGAAATTGGATGTTCTCCTAGTTTAATGGGATGAAAGCTTAGAGTTGAATTTAAGTAAATTTAATGCAAATAATGGAAGTAATATTTTTTACATTTCTTGCATGACTGAGTTTGAGGACTGAGGCTAACATTAATTTTAATATTAATTTATTGAACTAGCTACAGTGGGGCAGATCACATACTGCAGAAGAGAGATTGATTAAGCCATGTGAGAAGAGAGGGGTTCTAAAAACCACTGGGTGAAAGTGAACTTGTAAAATATCAGTGCTACAGATCCTGTGCTTACAGTAAAATTATTAATCAGGTGAGGATTAATAAGAACCAAATGAAGAACTTCTTTGACCATAATCAGGACTCTTTCAGAAAAATATATCCATCAAGTTACTAAAAGTATGAAATTAATAACATGAAACACACAGAAAAAGATCAGCTGAACCAAACATTTCATGAATAAAAATGCTACAGATTATACTATACTATGCAAACGATTCTTCTTACCCTACCTCTTTAAGGAATTTCTCATTGATTTCGTAGTTAGGTTGACCTGGAAAAAAATTTTATACTTTATTTTATAAAAATTAGTGTAAATACTATTAGGTTTCCACTGTGTGGTGTGGATTTAGTGATTCTAATTATTATTACTACTATTATCAACTATCTTTGTAGAATTCTATCATAGACAAGATTATTTATATTCAGCTGTATCATATTCCATATTCTTATCTAAAGCCAATCTTTCCATGTGGGGGTTAGGTGCAATCCCCTTTAACTGCTAAAAACATTGCTTTAACAATTGTCTCTGTCTTACATCATTTTTTCCCTTCTGCACTCAATTATTTGAGTTAAGAAACCAGTTGGTAGTTCTCATCTTAAAAAACCAACCAACCAAACATACAAACAATAAGAAACAAAGCCAAACAAAAAATTCTCTTGAGCACACTTCCCCCCACTCCAACCTAGTACTATATTAATTCTGTTACTGTTTGCAGCAAATTTTCTTGAATTTATTCATCTCTGCTGTTTTTAATTACTTTTTCCCCCACTCTCTCTTAAATGTACTCCACTTAATTTTTACTCCCATAACTCTTTACCCTTGCAAGATCACCAAGAACTTAGGTAATGCTAAGTCTATTGGTCAAGTCTCAGTCATTATTTTACTCAGTCAGTAGGATTTGACACAGCTGATCACTTCCTCTCTTTCAGACACTTTTTTCTCTGGCGTCCAACCATCACCTTCTCTGTCCTTTTCACTATATTATTGCCCATTCTTTCTCTGTCTTTTTTGCTTTTTAAAAACATGCCAGGCATTCTCTCATGTTAGAATTTTTTCAGTGTCCTTTCCACCTAATCAGATTGTTCTTGCCCCAAATATTCACATGGTACTAATGCCCTCACCTCCTTGGGCTCTTAGTCTAAATCTTACCTCAATGAAGCCTAAACTGACTACCCTTTCAAAAAATTGTAATGACTTGTACTCCATTCTCAATCCACTTACACTCCTTTATTTTCTGTTCCCTAGTACTTGTTATCATCTAACTTACTATATGACTTACTTAATTATTATTTACATTTTTTCCTATCTGCCTCCCTTTTCTGTGAGGGTACAATCTAGTGCCTTACATACTCATCTGGCCATGCTGTTATGTGTGGGCTAGCTCTTTCAGTTCTGGTATTTTTATGTTTAAGTTGTTGGTCTCATCCTATCTTTCTCTGCCCACCAGTTATAGCAAATGAGAGCCCCTTTAGATACCACAAAGGAGGCATTATAGCTTTTACATTTAGACTCTCAGTCTTTTGTTATCTTTTCTGAAGGTTAATTGAGCTTAGCTCTATATTTTCAAATACCCGACATATTATACTAGCCAGTGAAATTGTGTCTGCTGATCTATCATCTTATTTTATCTTTAATAAAAAAAATTAATAATCATATTGCTACTTGACTACTTGTGCCAAGGGCTACCTGAGCTCCACCTGCCAGTGATGGGATCCTTGTTGCCACTAGGGTGGTAGGTGGTAGATGATTTGGCTCCAAAATCTCGGCATCATCTCTGTTTTCTTGGATCATGTGCCAACTGTTTTGGAGTGGAGGTTGTGGTGGGTCCTTTGGAAGTAGGTTGAAATGAAAATGATCATGCAGGAGCATTATCAAGGAGTACTCTTGAAATCATCATCCTTTGTACAAGGGAATGCAAGGAAATGAAACAGGCTTGACTAAGGAAGAAGTTAGGCAGCAGTCTCAAAAAAGGCATTAGTTAATCCTGTGGGAAGTTCTGAATCTAGAATAGCACTATGAGTATCACAAGCTAGGATGAGAGAGGTTATGTCTTATGTTTCTACATCAGTTGGTCCCTGCGTGTGGACGCCCCAGGAGAGAAACATGACCTTGGGTGACTCTAGTCAAGGCAATTGAGAAGAAGACATGTTTAGGAGCTGTTTGCTGAAAGCACTCTGAGCATCTGGAGGAATGAATCTTTTGGCTTTGAAGAGAAATCTATGTGGCACATTACACTGTCCACTACAAATACCTTCATTTCAGTTTCTGTGAGGATTGATAGATATTGTCTAAATAATACTGCATAGTATGTCTGGTATATTGCATTTTCTCAGTGATCATCTGTTGAATATGTGAATAACTGATGTATATGCTTCAGGAATTTAATATTTAGCTACACTCAGTAAGCGTACTTGTCTCAGGGAGATCGGTATATCCTATATATAATTTGAAACTATCACATAGCTTGAGAACAGTACTAAGTATAGGAACATGATCAGTGTTCAATTTAACCAAAGTAAAATCAAAAGCAAATTCCTGATATTTGGGAAAGATTACACACTAACTAAAAGCTTAAATCTAGAATTAGTATCTATTTCATGGCAATAAGGTATACTTATTCTGAGACAATAAGAATCAGCTAAAATCAAATTTGATTTTTTAATGATACCTAGAAACTACTTAACAGTTCTATTAGCACTGAGATGAACAAATTGCAGGGTGCGGAGTGTAGGCCTGAAATGTAATTAAAGAGCTCTATCAAAAGGGTAAGAAGATACAAGCCAGGTAGAGAAAGTTGACTACAGCCAGAATATTGATCCTAAAACAGGGTTAAGTAATTAGAATAATAACTTAACATGTTCTATTAGTTCCATGATATGATAATTGTTCTGTAAGGAAAGAGTTCTAAGGTCAGGAAAATGTAAACTGACTTAAATAAAAATAAGGTGATTTTCTTAACTATAAAGATGTCTCAGACTCAAAGAGTCAGTAGCATTCATACCAAAGTCATGCTTTGTTAGAGGCTTTTGAGAAGCAGACACCAAGATCAGATTAAATGTACAAAAGAAAAAATTTTATTGGATTATAAATTATCCAATCGATAGGGGACGTGGGAGGAGATGGATAGGAGTAGAGAGGGTCAAATACATGGTGAAGGAGGAAATTTAACTTTGGGAGGTGAGCACACAATGCAATACACATATAACATATTGAATTGTATACTTGAACCTATATAATTTTATTAACCAATGTCACCCCAATAAATTTAATTAAAAAAACTATAAGGTCTAAAATGAGAGGGAACAGGAGAAAAGTGCTCAGAGCCTTCATATCAAGATGGTAGTCTATCACCTATGAAAAATGAGAGAAAGGAGGATTGGGTAGAAAAAGCTTCATAATATATGTAACACAGGTCATACAAAATCTTGGCCAGGCAGGCAATGGGGAGATCCTGGAGCGAAGCCTGTCCATTGGAAGCATTCTTCCTTGGGTTGCAATGGCTTGTCTCTAGTAATCTTGCCATGCTCAGCCACCAGCAACAGTCCTGAGGGAAGTATGACTTTGATATAATGCTGCTGACTCTGAAGGTGTGGTTGTTCCAGGCTGTCAGTACACTGTCTTTGTTACTCACAGGTTCTCTTGAAAGATCTGAGTGGCCACACTTACGTAATCACCACATATACTAATATAATTATATGTAATGAATTTAAAAGAGGGCTATAGAAAGCATTTTCCTTTTTTTTTTTTTTTTTTTTTTTAAGCAATATCGCCCTTATAAAATCAGTGTTCTAAGACTTAGGCATCTGTTATAGAGAAAAGAAAATTGTGTTACTTCTATTTAGAATAATATATAAGTAAATTTGCTACTCAGATTTTTACTAGCAACAGAACAAAATAAAAATAGATTGTGTCAACAAAGTAAAAATTAATATTATGGATTAAGAATACCATCTGATATAATATGTGCTAAAAGGGCAAAAAGACTGTCTTAGAATTTCACATCCTAAGTTTGATGACTATATCTTCCTCCTTTAAACTTTTCTCCCCAAATTTTCAAATGCATCTTTTTCTCTTAACTCTTCTCTTAATTCTCTGACTTTTTCTTCACAGAATCTTTGATTCTCTGGTCTATCATATGACAGCCACAAAAAAGGCACTGCTTAGATCTCCTGCTGTGGGGTAGATGTGGCTGAGAGCACCAGCTGAGTCCCTCTGCAAACTTCCTCCCACGCCCACCCCCATCCTGGATTGAGCATGACCCATAATTCTAGCAGGATGCTTAGTCTCAGGGACTCTGCATCAGCTAGGCCAAAACTTCTTAGAACAGAAAATGGTCTGGTACTATTCCTACGCAATTCTTTCCTCTTTTTACCCTCCAAAAGTATTTCTCTCCCAATATGCTTCTTACACATCTAATCCCATATTGGTATCTGCTTCTCAGAAGATGCAGAATGATAGTCACTTTTATGTTCATATTCTCTAGCATTTTATCATTTGTTCTCTATCTTCCTCACTCTTTTTGTTTTTTTTTTTCACTTTTTTTTTGTTATTAATTTTATACTAATTAATCCCAAATTTAAACCTGGTTAACAGGTGGAAATAGAAGTAGAACCAGAATTAGCTCTCCAGGATCTGTTCAAACAAAACAGATCCTGGAGAGCTAATTCTGGTTCTACTTCTATTTCCACCTGTTAACCAGGTTTAAAAAGAAAACCTGGAGCAATACTTCAGTGGCTCAGGAAAGCTTTCTGACTTGTGCCTCCATTCTGAATCCTGTTGCTTTGGCACAGTGTGCTAATACCTGGATTCAGCATTTCTGTTGGATTCTTTTGGACTGGTATCTTGGTTGGACTGCATGCTTAGATTTTGATACTTTTTTGTACTCTTTTTTCATTCCTAGTCACAGTCCCTTTGGTAGTCATGAGCTCCACACTCCAGAGTCAGTGGTCCAGCTCTCTCACCCTCATACACCCTGAATCTCTAAACCTCAGCCAAGTTCAAGAGCTCAGACCTATTTATGTCTCAAACAGTGGTGGAGTAGAAGGGTAAAACGAACTCCAAACTCTGTCCTAAACTAAAGGCACTAGTTAACCCCATACGTGTATATCTAATAACCTATTAGATTGTTCTGCCTAAATATTCTACTGAACCAAACTCTTCAGCTCTAAAAATGGACTTGTCATTGTATTTGACACAAATATGCTTCACCTCTAAATTCATTATATTGAGCAATCTCATGGATAGTGATTCCATTAACCAAATCAGAAATATGGGAGTTTCTATGACTCCTTCTACAAGCTTGTTTCTCATTTCTAGGCAGTCACTATTTCTGTCAACTATCTTTATTCATTATTTTGTTTTCTCTTATCTGTCCCCACAACCAATGCCTTAGGTCCAGCTTTCGTCATTACTTACTTACACCATTATGAGTCTCCTTGATTGTCAAATGGGCTGCATTTGTTTCCCTCCATCTATTGTCCACCTTTCTACAAGGCTGATTTTGTTTGAAAATATAAATCTAAATGTTTCCTCCTGGGTTTCAAATGTTTTGGCTTTCTTTTACCTAATGATATGGTCAAACCCTTTGTTATGGCATCTAAACTCCTCATGACCAAACCATTATGAATTTTTTCTGCTTCATTATTGATCCCTCGTCTACTCACTTTATGCTTTAGTCTAACTGAATTATGGCCAGCTCCTGAAACATAATATTTTCTGCCATGCCATTGCATTTTGTTCCTTAAGTTTAAAATGCCTTTCAGCTTATGTTTCTATTTGGAATTCAAGACTCAATTACAAATTATCACCTTTTTGAAGCATTTTTATTTGTTTGTTTCTTTCTTATTCACAAACATTATAATCACCTCCCTCTCTCTTTGCTCACTTCAGAGTTAGGCATTTCTATTGTACCTTGCTTGTCCTTGCCTCTATAAGAGTCTCTAGACAGGGCTCTCTATAATGGACTTTTATTTTTCTTGTTTGCAGGCTATGAGTTCCTTGAAGGCAA
>NW_011888782.1:37367382-37375276 GCF_000151845.1 Pteropus vampyrus | reverse complement strand
TCCCTTTGGTAGTCATGAGCTCCACACTCCAGAGTCAGTGGTCCAGCTCTCTCACCCTCATACACCCTGAATCTCTAAACCTCAGCCAAGTTCAAGAGCTCAGACCTATTTATGTCTCAAACAGTGGTGGAGTAGAAGGGTAAAACGAACTCCAAACTCTGTCCTAAACTAAAGGCACTAGTTAACCCCATACGTGTATATCTAATAACCTATTAGATTGTTCTGCCTAAATATTCTACTGAACCAAACTCTTCAGCTCTAAAAATGGACTTGTCATTGTATTTGACACAAATATGCTTCACCTCTAAATTCATTATATTGAGCAATCTCATGGGTAGTGATTCCATTAACCAAATCAGAAATATGGGAGTTTCTATGACTCCTTCTACAAGCTTGTTTCTCATTTCTAGGCAGTCACTATTTCTGTCAACTATCTTTATTCATTATTTTGTTTTCTCTTATCTGTCCCCACAACCAATGCCTTAGGTCCAGCTTTCGTCATTACTTACTTACACCATTATGAGTCTCCTTGATTGTCAAATGGGCTGCATTTGTTTCCCTCCATCTATTGTCCACCTTTCTACAAGGCTGATTTTGTTTGAAAATATAAATCTAAATGTTTCCTCCTGGGTTTCAAATGTTTTGGCTTTCTTTTACCTAATGATATGGTCAAACCCTTTGTTATGGCATCTAAACTCCTCATGACCAAACCATTATGAATTTTTTCTGCTTCATTATTGATCCCTCGTCTACTCACTTTATGCTTTAGTCTAACTGAATTATGGCCAGCTCCTGAAACATAATATTTTCTGCCATGCCATTGCATTTTGTTCCTTAAGTTTAAAATGCCTTTCAGCTTATGTTTCTATTTGGAATTCAAGACTCAATTACAAATTATCACCTTTTTGAAACATTTTTATTTGTTTGTTTCTTTCTTATTCACAAACATTATAATCACCTCCCTCTCTCTTTGCTCACTTCAGAGTTAGGCATTTCTATTGTACCTTGCTTGTCCTTGCCTCTATAAGAGTCTCTAGACAGGGCTCTCTATAATGGACTTTTATTTTTCTTGTTTGCAGGCTATGAGTTCCTTGAAGGCAAGATAAAGGCATTCATTCTTGTATCAAAAGTATAAAGATTGTGCCTGGCACTTATAAGATGCTTTAAAAGTGTGTTAAATAAATTATCCCTTCTATTGTATAATTATGCCAAAGAAGACAATGGTTTTAAATCAAGCAAGTTTAGTGCCCAACATGAGTAAAAGATTACAATGCTTACTGATGAGTCTTAATAAAACTAGAGAGAGAGAGAAAGAGAGAGAGAGAGAGAGAGAGAGAAACCTACCAAAGAATAAATAGTTCTTTAAAAAAGTGAAATTATCAACAATAACTATTTATTAATGTTTGAATTAAATTATAGAATGCCCCTGGGGAATAATGTCTATAAGTTTTTCAACCTTATTTTCCATAAAGTCAAAGCATTCTTGTTTATTCTTAAATAATAAGAAACCTAAAAGGATGTGGCTTATTTTTACACACATTTGCATGCTTTTGTTGAGAGGTCTAGTTTTGGCAGGCTAACCTGCGTAATAGATTTCCCACAAATAGTTGTGGATCTACTCTTAGCAACCCAATAATAACTACCCAGGAAGGATTAAATTACAATGGATTTTAAAGGAAAAATTAGCACATAAATTTTTCCCTGGAACATTCGTTGAATACAAATAGTTAGAACCAAGATGTATTAGAAAAGAAACTTAAGTAGAGGTGTTTCAGAATGTGCAAATAAAAAGTAAAACTCCTTAGTAAATAGGATGACAGATGATGAAGACAAATACATAACAGCAATGTTAGCATTAAAAAATTGTGTGAATATGTCCTCTGCATCCATGGAGGGATTCATGGATGCTCAGGGAGATAGGACCGAAGCAAGCATTCCCTTCCACTTTTTCATGGGCAGGAAGAGGTTTTACACATGATGAGAATTTGTCTTTTTTAGATTTTTTTCTTTTTTAAATTGAGGTAAATTTTATAAAACATAAAATTAATCATTTTAAAGTGAACGATTTAGTACATTCACAATGATCCACAATCTTCATCTAATTTCAACACATTTTCATTAACGCCATACCATCAGGCAGTTCCCCCATATCTCCCTTCCCCTAATCCTTGACAAGGGTTGTCTTGTTTTCACCAATCAACCTGCAGTTCCCAGGGTCATTTGCCTATGTATATATTTCCTTATTCAGGAAAACTAACTATGAATATTTGAACCAAATCCATTTTTTCTCAAATTTGAAGATTTTGAATAATTTAAGCAAAGATTCAAACATTGTCAAGTTAGGAATAAAGTATGTTATCTAAAAAAATTTTTAATAACTTTTATTAGTTTCATTTAATTTGAAAATAATATTTGCTAACAGTAGCTTAATGCTAATGCTAATGAGGCATTATACACAATATGACAAAATGTTTTCAAAGTGTTCTTATACATTGATTTCTCTTTTTTTCTTCTGCCTTAATTGAGCAAACTTATTCTAAGACATCTCTATTTAGCAGTTATCCTAGTAGGACATTTTAGATAAGAGCATCTAGGTATTTATGATATTTGAACAATAAAATCAGATTTAAGAGTTTTCAAAATGTTTCCATACATACAAAAAATTATAAATAATCATAAAATTCTGTTGGTTTAGTTTAAATTCATGTATTCAATACATTGCAGAGGTTCTAAGATAAAATTTTCTGTATAGTCATATACTTGAATATTGCAAAGAAACTATTCATATATTTTCACAAATCTATAGTATGTGGTTTAAGAATGTATAGAAGCTGATAACCAACATTTGGAATATGTACTTCCTAGAACTCTATATTATAATCATCAAACTTGATCCATCACTGAAAAGTGTCAACTAAATTAAAAACAAAGTCCTGACCATTCATTTTACTTTCTTTAGCCTAAGATTAAAAATTGGCCAAATAATGAGGTTTTGTTAGATGAGTTCTAAGACTTCTTTCAGCTCTAGCACTCTATATTTTATGTTCCAGAGTGAATTGCACTGAAATCTAAATATTTTCTTCACCTGAGACAAAATTTTTCCTATCAGCGGTGAAACCAGAGTTCATTGTACTTACCCTTCACATCAGTTAACATAGTAATTATTTATTTTAATTCATTAAATAATGTCTGTCTGTTCCACTGCTTGTAACAGTCATAAGGGTAAAGAAGTTATCTGTTAAATTTATTATTCATTCATAACACATAACGCCATACTCGACATATAGAAGTATATAAAATGAATGAACAACAAATGAATGTTTGAAACAGATCTCTTCTCCCTGTCAAGAGAAAGACCACTGGACTTAGAAGAGGTAGTCTAGGTCTAAATACCCTACTGTTGCTCATTCCTGGGATACATATAGGTATTCAGAGTCTTGTTTTATCTTGATCCAGATCTTTGGGGTTCACTCCTGGGTCCCAAAACAATACCCAGGGTACCACCCACATGATATTGGGCTTATCACGGCACAGTAATGAAATGTGCAACTACTCACAGAGTAGATTCAGGTATTAATAGTTGCTTATCAGTAACCAGTGCTTGCTGCACTGACTGCCTTTTCAAATGACTCCTCCCAATCTTTTGAACTGTTTTTTTTTCCAACAAGCATTGAGTCTGTGATAGCATTTCCCTGAGGTCACCAGCCTGGCAGTCAGCTCTTTTGATCTGAGTTTCCTGATTCATCTACCAGGTTCTGGGAGAAAGTTTTTGCTATCCTGGCAATCATCGTGAACGAATAATTCTAGCCTTAATCCTCTTAAAATAAAGTTCCTTTTTATCTGTGGCTATAAGCTAAGATCTTCTATGAAAGGCTTTGCTGAGAATTACCCTCCCCATACATATGGTTTGGACATTGGCTCTGAATACCTGAACTCTCTGTGACCCTCCAAGTGACATAAGTATTGGTTTGGTTGTTGTTCTGTATGCCAGATGGGCAGGAAGCCCATCTCCTCTATAAGTAGATATTTAATAAATACACATATATTTTACTATCATTTTTATCTGCCATGCATTTTTTGTTATATTAACAGAAACATCTGATGTAATATTTTAAATCAATCTTTTAAGAAAAAAATCACAGTGAACTTGAATTAGATTCTTTGAATGAAAGACAAGTAAAAAAGAAATAAACGTATTTTGAAAACCCGTTCTGTGTTGGGTGACATGCTAGGCATTTCACATGCTCTGTGGCAAGAAAAATCCTACTGTTTAGGCAGAGATATTCTATTGTTCCTTTACATTTTTAGTAATATTCATTCAGGTAAATAATTTCTTTGGATATAGCCCATTACTCTAGATATTTAAAAAAAAAAAAACTAGGTGAAGTTGTTACCGATGGATTTAACTCTGTCTTAAAGAAAACAGCTAATGAATTACATAGAGTATCACCTTTCATATGTAATTATGAGACTTCTGATCAATTCCCAGAGGGTTTACCCACTTGGAGCTGTTTATCCATTACTGTCATTGCTTTTCACTGATCTTTCATTGGGTTCTCACTTTCTTATTCTTTGTGATGTATTTTCAAAACAAATATTACCATTAGGCACATCAACCCTTTTTGAGATTCAGATAATAATCTGCCAAATGAATGCATTATCAAAATTTAAATCATCATATTGAGGATTCTGAAGGCAAGTATAAGCTCATTATGAAAAAGTTCTGGGATTGATTTACAGTGTCTGTATAAGAAAGGCATCAGTGACTCTCATACTAGACATCTGCCACCCAGATGAGAGATAGTTGTTGAAAAATCAATCTTCTCTTTTTTAGAAATTTGTCCTAAAGTTGGCCTGGTACCCAATCAAAAGGTACATATTCTAATATTTCTCTTCTTTACTTTTTCCAGGAAGGAAGACCTATTTCTTATGATAAATATGTTATATAAGCTTCTTTTTGATGCACTGTACATAGATGAAGCCAACTTTTGTACACTAGATTAAAAACCTAACTACCATGCACAGCATTGTTTCTAGAGAAAAATGCATTCTTCACTCCAAACTACTGACTTAAAAATTCATTAAGGACATGATCTTATTGCTTATAATTCCTTTTTAAAAGATCGAACTTACACTTTTGGTGACCCAACAGAAATTCTGCTGTAATCTGAGGACTGCAGATATTGAAAAGGATAACATTGTCATGGGTTTATGGTATTTACCAATGAAATTCTTTCTCTCTCTGTATTGAAAGAAATTCAGAGAGAGAGAGAAAGAGAGAGAGAGAGAGAGAGAGGGAACTAGGATAGCAGGATGGCACACTCCCACTGAAATCCTGAGAGCATCGATTCTCAAAATGTACTGCTAAATATGAGTTATAAACAGTGCCTGCATTTTCAGCATCTAGAAACAATCTGTATTTGTTATATACCTCTTATACACTTTATGATTCAGGACCAAAATCTGAGTCTTAGAGAAAATTCACTTATGCCTAATGTGTGGCAAGTTTGGATTTTTCCCCTAAAAGCAATCATATATATGTTTACAGAATATCAAAGTCAAGTGAGTAGCACCACGTAATAGATTTCTAACAGTGCTTTCTGCAAATATCTAAGTCAAGTCAAACATCTAAGGTGTCCATTTGTTAGTGGTAAGAAAGAAACACAAAATAAAACTTGCTATCACTTAAAGTAGTCCTAGAATGCATCGAAAGTCAAAACATCTAAAGAATCTAGCTGCCCTATATACCAATGGCTATTTTTACCACTTAATACTATGAGAAGGCATACTTTTTATTCTGAGATATCATTTAGAGATATATTTCTTACAGAGTTAGAAAAAAAAGAAAGAGAATGAGCATCTAGATAAGTATACAGGGAAAATGAAGAAAAATACATAATTGTTAGAATAGTTTTCAAAGATGAGGATCACTTTTTCTTTAAGGAAAGTAACATTTTAGAGAATGACCAAACTGATGAACGAATACAATAAATCTTTAGGAGCTTGGAATGTCAATACTGCTTATGTTTGAGAAAGGCAGGGGATAAATAAGTGAAATATTTCAAAGAAATAAATTTTCCTTTATATTACTTTATCTTAATTTTAGAAATCATTCTGCTGATCCGAAATGGCCTTTCTCAGTAGGTAAAGTGATATTTTAATTATCTATGCTAATTAAGTTTTGGACGTTTTAATTTCAAACATAGGTATAGTCCAAAGATTAAGTTATAAAATAGTTAATAAATGTTATTAGGTGAGGTGTTGTGAAAGATTCAGTAGTAGAAGGTACCATATTTTCCCTCAAGTCACTAGCACATTTATTGTAGAGAAAAGAAATACCTGTATAGGAACAGTATAAAAAAACAATTAAAGTACTAGGACCAAAGCCACATTAAGTAACATAAATTCTATAATTAAAAATTCAGTATAGACTATAGAAAGTTCAGGAGTTCTCAGAAATGGCTGCAATTTTAATTTCTATTATTAAAAATACACAAAATAACTCTTAAAATAGTTTTTATTTTAAAATGAATCCACATGCAAGCTTTCTAGTTCATATCGAATGAGCATGTACAGTGGTTATTGGAGATCAGATAAGCACAATTACAACTCATTCATTCAGTATTTTGTCCTTCAGCTGAACACTCTGGCCACTCTAATGATGTTGAGTGTTACAAAGCCCAAAGTTGCTTTTATTCTTAATTATAAATGTATAACATAATGCATCATAAATTAAAGAAACAAGTGAATCTTAATCAACAAGAGAGCTCTGATTTGCAAGAAACATCACGTTCTCCATTTTTGTTTGTGTAGTTAATTTAAATGGATTCCATGACCCAATCCTGCTGGATGGGTAGGAAATTTAACCTTAGTCATGACTCATCTCCACCACTTGCGGGTATAAGTCCCAGGCTTTGCATAAAGCACAATAATTGAAGAGGCCTCTATAGTCTTCCCTTCTCACAGGTTCTTCTGAGAAGCTTATGTACTGAGCCTTCTAATTAGTCTGTTAATATCTACTAGCTTTGTTTCTGTTGCTGTATGGAGGGTACAGATACTCTGAAATATTTTGGAACCTTGAGGCCTGGAATCCAGCCTCCATAGGTACGAAATGAAGATATTCCTCTCTGGGGACTCTTGAACTTCCTTGAATGCTGACATTCAATGAGGTGCAGGCTTGCAGCTCCCTCAAACATCTTGACTTCCTCTGGCTCTCAGGGCTACAGAGAAGAAAAACCATAAAACATGTTACCTTTAAAGGATTTTTGGCTTTCCTTTACAAACCTTATGTAAAACAATAGCAAGACAGATTCTTTTTAGGAGTGAGATCATCTCAATTTTTTGGATTTCCAATAAGCACAACTAGCACAAACTGGTGAGGAGAAGAATATAAAGTAGGGAGACTCAGCATATAGTGGCATTCTATAGTTTAGCTTAGGTTAATTTCTGACAATGCATATATTAAAAATCAAATATCGTTAAAGTTATCCTTGAACATTCACTTAATTTCCAATAATGTACAGTATGCTTTATTTTGTATATTCAACCCTGTACTAAAATGTTTATGTGTACATTATGCAAACATTAATCATGAAAATAAAAGCATTTTTGCAGTGAATTTTGTTATCATACACACACATGTAAGTGTATATAATACCTTATAATTCTCTGCATAAATACTTTTTTTGTTTGTTTGTTTTAGATTTCTTTCATTTAACCTCTATTGCCTGAAGAGTTCGATTTGCCTTGAGTCGAATATGAATATCATTCACCCTACAATCTATGCTCAGAAGGAAAGCCAGTTTATTCCATGGAGGTGTTAATCTTCCCAGAATTACAATCAGTCTTTCTTTTGATACTGATGAAGGATGGATTGATCTGGTCATTTATAATA
>NW_011888782.1:37361624-37366547 GCF_000151845.1 Pteropus vampyrus | reverse complement strand
CTAAGTCTATAATTTTACAAAAATGCAAACTGAAGCCAAATAAGTTTGAGATTGTGGTAGAATACCACCCTGACCTACTAATTCATAATGCAGTTCAGTTTTTCCTTCAGGAGATGCTAATTTTAAAAATGATACTTGTCTGAAAAGTACACTTTCATATTCAATGTAAACTTTGTAGAGAGAGTAGTTAACAGGCTAAATATTTCCTCCTTTAATATATATTTTTAGACTGATAAAACATCTGAGGGCATAGATCATAAACTGATGTGTGAGTGTTCTGAGGCAGAGTCACTGTCATTTTAATTATAATTATCCCTTGATCTTAACCCTATTTCTTAGAAAACTAGTCAAATTGCTTTTAAAACCATATCCTCAGGATTACACTAATTTAAGTATTTTATCTATACCACACATTTTTTAATATCAAAAAATAAAAAGAAAGCTGAGATTTTACTGTTTTCCATATTTCAGAATAATAATTATTGCAACAAATGACTTAAGTTCCATGAATGAAAATAGGTTTTCGAGAGTATTATTTCATATTGCTTTCAGTGAGATTTTTTGTATTATAATACATGCTACAAAGATCTGCTATTAGTAAAGTTTAAAATAAAATATACAGTGGATTTTAACACAATCAAAGAAGGAAACATACGCACAGGTACTGCCAGAAGTCAACATGTAAATAAAGGCAAGTGTTGTTCACTAGGAGGAAAAGTAGTTTTGAATGATAACAATTGTGTAAAAATGCAATAATTCAAAAGCTTTTTTCCAAATAAGAAATAAATGGGATTTGTCATGCTTTTTTAGCTTTAAAGCTATTTTTAGCACACTGTGGAAAGATAAATATATTTCAAAAGTGAGGTTGATCATCCATCAAATACATTTTCTGATATAAAAGTATACACAAGAGCTTTTTTGTAGTGGAAGAAAAGCATTAGAGTCTGAATTTTTATGCCTACAGAAAATTCATTATTATTATAGCAGGAGTGAATGATGTTTGTTTTGTTGAATTGTTAATTTTTAAGTGAAATTAAATAATATTCATAATAATAAACTGCATAAGAAAGTTTTTGAGATAAATTATGTTTTGTGTTATGAGAAAAATGAAATATATGATCAAGATAAAAATAACTCCTAGTATTAATATATTGAAGTATTATGCTACACCTTTCTTTTTTAAATTCTTTTTCTTTATTCATTATTCTCTTAGGGATATAATGTCTATTCATTTTAGATGGTTTATATGATACACAATATCAGTATTATTTTCAAAAGTCATATTATTTTACATGCAGTAAAGCCTAATTAACAGGATAAATATTTAAGATTCTTTATTAACCCAATATTATTTTCCACATTGTTCCTATATAATTATACAATAAAATACGACAAATATTATAAAATTTAAAAAATACATGAGGGTATATATAACTAGCAGCATATTTAAATTACATAAACACCAGAATACAAGCATGGCAGATTTAAGCTACTAGCAAAATTAATTTGAGAAAATTAAATTTAATGCCCATATATATAATTTAAGAAAAAGAAGGTAAAAATTAACATTCAAAGACTTTGATATGAAATGTTACTCCTAAAACCAATGAGTACAAAAAAGCTATTTTGTTCACTATCTGATCCAGAGAGCTTAAATTTTATTCATTAAATCACATCGAATATAATGTTCCATTAGCTCTCTGACACCAAGGAATTACATTGAGTTGGGGAATGGAAATTTACTACTAAATAATATACAGGAGTTAAATAATAATAAAAGTGTTTCAACAAGCACACAAATAACTACCAAATACAGTTTATGATGAAATTAGAGGCATTACTCTCTTTGGGCAGCCACCATCTGGGGATCCTGAGTGGAGGTGGTGGACTTGACCAGGAACATAAAGGGAGGTTAGGAGCATGCAAAAGGAACACACAAGGCAAATGGTGGAATATGAAGTGACTTTGATTCTAGCCATTTGATGACAGGAATTAGAGAACAATGAGGGAGATATGCTTAAAAAGAATATTTGGACAGCAATAAGATTGAGTCCTGATCATTGTCTGATCACTAAATGCTTGATGAATTGAACTGATGATAATTTTACCCTAAATCTGCATTCCATACTTAAGTAGAAAATGCAGCTAGAGAGAGATCTCCTAAACATTTTTCATGATTTGCTTTCTCTGTGGGGCTAAATTATTCAATGGCTTCAGGATATGAGGACAATTTTAAGCTATCACAACCAAGTTTCTTCCTATTGAACAGCATATGTTTTTGCTTTTCTTCTCCACAATGCTAAGAGTTACAAATCTCAGCACCATCTGCATTATTTAGAAATAAATTATACTTTCCTTTATACCAGGTGACCAGAACAGCTTTGTCATTGCAATTTGTCACGCATTTTACCCTTTCAATACTTGGTCCCCACAGCACTGAAGTCCTAGCTCCCTAAGCCCAAAACCTATCTTTAAAGTGAAACACAAATGACAGGTTAATAATTAGTAAAAACACAAAGAGGGAGGTTAATGACCATAGCTGAAATTATGGACTTCATTTCCATCAGCCCAGCAGAGTCTAAAACATCCAAAGAAAGCTCAAAAAAGAGGCCTTGCTAATGCAGCTGCTCCCAAGCATGAGGGCAGCTTAGCATTAACTTTTAGTCAATGATCCATAGCACCCATGGGGAAACTCACCATTCTTCAGTTCATTGGATGTGTTGCTCCCTCCAGACTTAAGCTGACTCTCTATTACTCAGATGTCATCTTGGTGCCTGACAACCAGTTATGTCCTCATTTATGAGATACTTGGAAAATAATGGAGGCCAGAGCCAAGTAAAGATTTTTATTTGCATCTGTGAGGTTATTACACCTGGCTTCAGAAGATGAGTAGTGATTTGGAGGGGGTGATGCTACCTTCCTATCTGCTCTCTTTTCTAGGATTCTTCAGAAATATTTTATTTCTCATGGACTATTGATTATACTACTCCATCTTTTAGAACTATTCAATGGCTTACTGTTGCTCTCAAGATAAAGACTAAGTTTATAATGTGGTCTATTGTCTCCTGCCAGGTCCGGCCTTGATGACCTCTTTAGTATCAACTCACTGTGATTTCCATTTCTGCTGTCCGCACTCCAGTCAGAATGCCCTTTTTTCAGCAACTCCGGTGTACATTGCTGGGTCTTGCCACAGGGCTTTGTACTTATTGCTCCTCTAGCTACCTGAAATGCTCTCCCCTTTCTTCAGATATCTTAGCTTACACTTATTCACAGGGAAGCTTTTCTCTGTCTCCCTGGTTAGATCAAGTCAAATACTACCTAGAGATGCAATTAAAGCATCATTTGACTTATTTACATTTACTTGTATAATTATTTTTAATGATTGTATGACTATCTCTGTCTCTAGATACTAAGCTCTATGAAATCAGAGGAAGTCTGTATTTCTCACCTTTGGATACCCAATCACCCGGCACATTGATAGGCAAACGGAGGACACTCATTAAATATTTGTGAAATAAAAGTATATATGGGAGAAATCAAATAATAGCAATGAAACACTACATACATATTTGTATGTGTATATGCATGAATAGTAGTTTTGCGGCTATAGAACTTGTAGAACACTTGGAAGAATACTAGAACACAAAAATGAGGCACAAGACTGTGAAAGGTCAGTGGGCCTTTCAGAAAGGACAGATAGAAAACCAAGGAAGGAAAGTGAATAAAAAGAAGAAAAATCAAAGCAATTAAAACCAGAATCATTATAAAAAATACTTTTATGTTGATCAGAGCCTATAATTTATGCAAAATGAAATTATAATCTCACAGATGATTAAATTACACTGTTAGACATAAACTTGTGAAATGACAAAGACTGCATGCTTGAAGATTATGTGTAAAAGAATGTTAGCCTTCTCTGATGAAAGAAAGTAAAATTATGGTTTTCAGACACTTGATAAATGTAAGAATTATTTCTACATAAAATTCATAAGTGTTCTTACAAGTAGGTAAACCACAAATACTACTACAGGTAATCATAATTCCAGGTTATGATCATGATATTGGTCTTTTTTTTTTCCCCCACAGAAAGACCCGTGACAGCTGTGTGCTAGCTTATTGCAGGTATGCGCACCACCTCAAACATCCTGCTTCACTTTCTTTCTAGTTGTCAAGGACAAAATTTGTGAACCCTGCCCTCTTTACCACTAAGCTGACAGGAAATAAAAGGGCCAAATAGATTTTAAGCTTTTAGAAAACGAAAGCACATAGGATATATACTCCAAAAAAGTTTGACTTCAGAACATTGCTTCATGCTAACAATGCTTAATATTTTTAAATGTGAAATCATCTCTGATTGTCTTTCAATATAAATACTTAACAATAGAAAAACCACCTTTAAAATATGTGCTTTGCATTTTCAAAACAAAGTTTGTATGCATTAACAGGCAGTTACGTACATATTAATAGCAATGTAAAGACTGGATTTCTTATGGTGAAACTGAGTCATATTTACCAAATAAAAACAAGCATTTCCACTGATAAATTTTGATAAGGTTTAATTACTACCTATATTATATTATTGGTATACAAGTGTAGTTTTGATTGATATGTAGAGCAGAGTTTTTTCATGAAACAAATATAGGAAGTAATTGATTATGGCATTTCGAATTTTGAGAATTATTGAGGTTATTAGAATGGTAAAACAGAATTTAGAAACATGAAACCTTAAAATATGATTTTTAAAAATCCAACTATATACCTAGATTTCAGGCTGCTCAAGTGCAGAGGCTTATTTAATTTTTATGTCACATCGCTGAATAAAATAACCAATGCTAACAACTATAACAAAAAGACACCAGAGTCTCAAAATAAAAATCTGTTTCTTGCCCACAAAAAATCCAATACAGATGTTATTGGATTGGC
>NW_011888782.1:37356749-37361574 GCF_000151845.1 Pteropus vampyrus | reverse complement strand
AGAACACAAAAATGAGGCACAAGACTGTGAAAGGTCAGTGGGCCTTTCAGAAAGGACAGATAGAAAACCAAGGAAGGAAAGTGAATAAAAAGAAGAAAAATCAAAGCAATTAAAACCAGAATCATTATAAAAAATACTTTTATGTTGATCAGAGCCTATAATTTATGCAAAATGAAATTATAATCTCACAGATGATTAAATTACACTGTTAGACATAAACTTGTGAAATGACAAAGACTGCATGCTTGAAGATTATGTGTAAAAGAATGTTAGCCTTCTCTGATGAAAGAAAGTAAAATTATGGTTTTCAGACACTTGATAAATGTAAGAATTATTTCTACATAAAATTCATAAGTGTTCTTACAAGTAGGTAAACCACAAATACTACTACAGGTAATCATAATTCCAGGTTATGATCATGATATTGGTCTTTTTTTTTTCCCCCACAGAAAGACCCGTGACAGCTGTGTGCTAGCTTATTGCAGGTATGCGCACCACCTCAAACATCCTGCTTCACTTTCTTTCTAGTTGTCAAGGACAAAATTTGTGAACCCTGCCCTCTTTACCACTAAGCTGACAGGAAATAAAAGGGCCAAATAGATTTTAAGCTTTTAGAAAACGAAAGCACATAGGATATATACTCCAAAAAAGTTTGACTTCAGAACATTGCTTCATGCTAACAATGCTTAATATTTTTAAATGTGAAATCATCTCTGATTGTCTTTCAATATAAATACTTAACAATAGAAAAACCACCTTTAAAATATGTGCTTTGCATTTTCAAAACAAAGTTTGTATGCATTAACAGGCAGTTACGTACATATTAATAGCAATGTAAAGACTGGATTTCTTATGGTGAAACTGAGTCATATTTACCAAATAAAAACAAGCATTTCCACTGATAAATTTTGATAAGGTTTAATTACTACCTATATTATATTATTGGTATACAAGTGTAGTTTTGATTGATATGTAGAGCAGAGTTTTTTCATGAAACAAATATAGGAAGTAATTGATTATGGCATTTCGAATTTTGAGAATTATTGAGGTTATTAGAATGGTAAAACAGAATTTAGAAACATGAAACCTTAAAATATGATTTTTAAAAATCCAACTATATACCTAGATTTCAGGCTGCTCAAGTGCAGAGGCTTATTTAATTTTTATGTCACATCGCTGAATAAAATAACCAATGCTAACAACTATAACAAAAAGACACCAGAGTCTCAAAATAAAAATCTGTTTCTTGCCCACAAAAAATCCAATACAGATGTTATTGGATTGGCGGATGGTTGCGTGATATTTCAGGGTAGGCCTTCTTTAAATGATGATTTAGGAATCCAATTTTAATGCCATCATCTTCAAATGACCTCTAAGATTGCTACAAAAAGATAAGAGAGAATGAAGAGTTTTGTGTGAGTTCATGGAGATTTGTATGAACTGTATCTGGAAGTAGCATATATCACTTCCCAGGCCAGAAATTAGTCACAGAGTCCCACTCAAATTCAAGGAATTTGGAAAATATCATTTAGTTCTGTGCCCAGGCCCTAAAATGAAGAGGAAAAATAAATAAATCTTGATGAGCCGTCTCAGAAATTTAATCTCTGAAATACCCAACAGAGTAAGAGCATAGTAATTGCTTGACTTATATACCTACCCTATATGATGTGAAAATGCAAGAGAAATTTGTTTCTTTTACCTTTTTAAATAAAAGATTTTGTAATACATTTAGGGGACAGAGTGTCAAGTTGTGTAGTATAAACCACTAGAGATTTAGATAATATTCAATTATGTGTAGTCATTATTGTTATTTGGTAACACAAAAAGGTGAAATGGAAATTTGAACCTGAGAGAATTTTTGGGTAGATGGCAGCAAAGTTTTCTAAAGAAGCGAAAGCTTATGTTGGGCCTTGAATAGTGGCTAAGCCATGGGTGTTAGTGATGGGAGTTGTTGAGTGGGTAGAAAAGAGGTGGGTGAACTGTAATCAACAAAAAACTTGATACACGAATTTAGTAGACTGATTTAGTTGATTTATAGAATTAGTATTAGAAATGATAGAAAATTTGGCTAAACAGGCCAAAATGGGTAAAAAAGAGGAAGTCAGAAATTAAAGGGAGAATTTAAACCAGAAAAAAAGGGTTTAAATTCAGTGCAGGAGCTTACAGTGATACAAAAGGAAATGTGTATATATTGTAGAAAAACTTTTTTTAACACAAACATGAGAATCAACTGAACAATGTATTAAATACCTGTCATCTGTTTGTATTAATCAAAAACATCTGGTTGTAAATGAGCATTTTATTCAGTGATATAAACACAAAGCTTTTTTTGAAAAGGGAAAATTACCAAAGATCAAAAAATACATTAAAAAAGACCTTAATAAATGGAGCAAGTGAATGAGAGGATTAATAAGGAAAAAAACAAATGCAATTATCTCAAAATTAATCTGCAAGGTCAATATGCTTACAGCCAATATGACACTAGAAGTGTCATGGACTATGACAAACTCCACTGAAATTCATACTGAAGAATGAATATCCAAAAATAGCTAATACAATTCTGAAAAATTCTAGGAGGGGAGCTTGTCCTATCATATTTCCAAAATTACTATTAAACTAAAGAAATATGCCAATGTAATCATATCACTTTATTTTTATAAAAGAAAAAAATATTAAAATATTTATTTTCCTATGGTAGAATTTCAGTATAATTGACAGATTGGAGGTATGGAAGAGGGCAGAGGGTGATAGAGCTCTGTATACCCCTTTTATTATACATTATGACTAGTCAAAGTGTATTTTGTTTCATTCCAAATGCCTGAACTATCAAACACATTGACTTATATACTAGTTTGGGGCCTGTTTCTATGCTTGTCTTTATTTTCTAATAACTTGAGGGTGATTTGGTAATATGAGAAATTTACTTGAAAAGTACTCAATCCAAATATATCAAAAACAGTAAAATAATTGATTTACTTATTTTTGAAAAATCCATAAAAATCAGTATTTGAGAATACACAGCTTTTATTATGCTTTCCTTATTTCTCAAATATGAGGTACCATTTGAGTACGGTTCAACTGCCCTCTGGATAGAGACATTCCTTTAACATAGCCACTGCCAAAATTCTGGACAAGTTCTGCTCTTCCCGACTTCCTCCACAACTGGAGGAACTGCAGTTTTGCTACTCACTCCTACCAGAACCCTATGTCTTATTATCATCCATGTCCCCAGTGAAGCCCAGCGGCAAAAGGGAAAGGAGAGCGGAGGGGAGGTTAACAGCTTAGTTTCTTTCTACTCTGCACCTCCATCTTTCCACCACTTTGCTCCGCAGACAAGAGACTCTTGGGAAGCACCCGGAGCTCACCATTTCCTTATCTCATTTCCACGACGTTTTCATTCTGACTTGCTTTTCTTTAAGAAAATGTCCCAAAGATCTAATTACAATTTTTTTTTCCTGACAAGAAGAATTTTAGGTGTGTGTGTGTGTGTGTGTGTACAGCAGATATATAATCTAAGTGAAAAATATAGAGAAAAATTAAAAGTCTCACAGGAGGCCTTTTTACTTTGTTTTGCATTTTCTTCCTAGCAGTAAAATAAAATAAAACAGAAAATTAAGAAATATTCTAAAAAGCATTCT
This sequence comes from Pteropus vampyrus, assembly GCF_000151845.1. NCBI lineage: Eukaryota > Metazoa > Chordata > Mammalia > Chiroptera > Pteropodidae > Pteropus > Pteropus vampyrus. Next base: position 37,357,936 of record NW_011888782.1, on the reverse strand, counting down.
CTCTGTATCTTTCTTTTTTGTCTTTATTGAAATCTAATAGACAATTACTTGCTTGTATTTACATTGTATAATTCAATGAGTTTTTTTTTCACTTATAGTTGGCATATAATAATATACCAGTTTCAGTTGTATAGCATAGTGATAAGAGATCCACACAACTCACAAAGTGATCACTGCACTAAATACATATTTATTACAATATTATTAACCATCTTCCCCATGCTACACTCTACATCTCCATGTCTATTCTGCAAATATTCATTTGTATCTCTTAATCTCTTTGCCTTTTTTTTGTCCCCTCAACTCCCCTCCCATCTAGTATCTCCCTAAATATTCTCTGTATCTATGAGTTTATTTCCATTTTTATTGTTGTTGTTGATTTTGGTCTTTAGATTCCACATGTACGTGAAATCATGCAATATTTGTCTTTCTCTATATGACCCATTTCATTCAGCACAATACTCTCTAGGTCCATCAAGGCAATATCTTTTTCTATCCCCTTCCTTTTAGTCTGTGTGTCTTTTAATCTGAAATGAGTCTCTTCTAGGCAGCATATGTAGGGGGCTTGTTTTCTTATCCATTCAGCCGCTCTATCTTGTAGTTGGAGCACTTAATTCTTTTCCATTTGAGGTACTTGTTGATAAGAATGTAGCTATTACCATTTTTTATTTCTGTTTTTGATACATTTTTTTTCTTCTTAAAGAAGTCCCTCCAACATTTAATGTAATACTGGCTTGGCGATGATAAATTCCTTTAGCTTATTTTTGTCTGGGAAGCTCTTTATCTGTCCTTTAACTCTAAGTGATAGCTTTGCTGGATAAAGTATTCTTGGTTGTAGATCCTGGGTCTTCATCACATCGAATGTTTTGTGACAAGCCCTCCTGTTCTGCATAGTTTCTTTTGAGAAATCAGCTGCCAGTCTTAGGGGTGTTCCCTTGTAGGTAACTAATGTCTTTTCTCTTGCTGCTTTTAAGATTCTTTCTTTGTATTTAAACTTTGGCATTTTAATTATAATGTGTCTTGGTGTGGGCTTCTTTGAGTTCCTGGTTTTTGGAATTCTCTGAACTTCCTATATGTCTATTTCTTTCACCAGGTTAGAGAAGTTTTCCATCATTATTTCTTCAAATAGCTCTTCAACATCTTGTTTTCCTTCAGGTACTCCTATGACACAGATATTTTTACCTTTA
>NW_011888782.1:37352220-37356699 GCF_000151845.1 Pteropus vampyrus | reverse complement strand
GGTTAGAGAAGTTTTCCATCATTATTTCTTCAAATAGCTCTTCAACATCTTGTTTTCCTTCAGGTACTCCTATGACACAGATATTTTTACCTTTAGTAGTGTCCCATAGGCTCCTTAAATTATTATTATAGTCTTGGCTTCTTTTTTTCTTGCCATTCTGATTGTGTGTCCTTGGCTTCCCCTTCCTCTTATATCAGTGGTTTGATCCTCTTCTTTATCCACTCTATTGATTCCATGTAATATACTCTTCATCTCAGATAATGTATTCTTCATTTCTGACTGGTTCCCTTTTATAATTTCCATTTCCATTTTTATGTTTTTTATCTCTTTGTAGAAGTTCTCACTGAATTTATCTATGCTTCCCAAAAGTTCATTGAGCATCTTTATAACCAGTGTTCTGAACTCTTCATCCGTTAGATTGCTTGACTCCATTATTTCTGAATCTCTGTTCTGTTCTCTCATATGGTTTCTGCTTCTTTGTCTTCTCATTTTGGTTGCCTTTCCGTGTCTGTTTCTATGTACTAAGCAAAGCTCCTAAGTCTCCCGGTCTTATTAGTGTGGATTTGTGTAGTAAGTGTCCAGTGGCACAGTCCTGGAAGGGGTTCAGCTGCAGGCCAAATTTAGCCCCAGCCTGTGCCCCTCCAGGGCCACCTGTTAAGAATCAGTAAGCAATCCACAGATGCTGTGCTTATAGTTGCCTCAAAAGGCCACACCAGAAACTGAAGCCAGCTACCACCAGTGTGAGTTTAGGCGCACTTGATTCACTGAGGATACACCTGGATGTGACTTGGGTGGGGCCACAAGTTGGGGGAGGCAGGGTTTCAGGGAATCTTTTGGGTGAAGAGACCTCTGTTATCCAGTTTAATCACATTTTCGCTATGTCGAAGATGAGTCTGTGCACTGGGAGGTGGGGAGGGGTCAACAAAGGAACAATGGATACTGCCGGCACTTCTGTACAGAATGAGTCATGCTTCGACCCTCAGTCTGACAACTCAGTGACCCCCTGTAAGTTCCTGTGCCTCCGCGAGCAGCCTACAGGTGCTGGTGTTCACAATGAGCAGGTACGCGCTGTTGGAGACGTGGCCCCTTTAAGAGATGTCTACAGCTGCCACTGCCACAGCCTCTGTCCCACTCAGACACTTGGGACCGGGCAGCCTCGGGTCCTCGCCCCATCCTACCTTCTGCCGTTGCAGGGTGATTTCTTAGATTTCTCCCTAGTTGTATGGCTTGTTCATCTAGATCCCAGGTGATTTTCCCTTGCTCTTTGCTCCTTGTTTTTATAACAACTTTGATTGGGTCACTAGAGGGATGAACAGAGCCTCTATCATCTACGCCGATTTTTTTTTCCACCGGAAAAAAATGTCTAGTCTTTTTGAGACGCAGACAAAATGGCACTGGCTCTCTATATCTTTCTTTTAGTGTTCTCTTTTCATTAAAGAAAAATTAGGAAAAAGCTTATGAAATTGCATTCTGTTCATAGGTATCCAGGAAGAAGAAACTCTCTCATTAGAAATAATGAGAAACAGAAGCACTCGCCTGTCTTATCCTGGGCCAGTTTTAATGTATACGCTTCTCAAACTTGATATATTCAAAAAGGAATGATTGATTTACCAAACTCTGATAGTTCTTATCCTTATTTTCTCATTCATTAAGTAGTATCATCATCTGCCCAGTTGAAAATTGTTAGCACCAAAATTATAAGCATTATTATTTTTCTTTTTTTCAAAGGAAAAATTCTAAGTAACATGCCTTTGGAACATACACTAAAGAACAGAGGTTTGGTAAGCATCTAACTCATAAAAACAGTAGATATAGCAATATTCTTTTATCATACAGTTCTCAAGGAAAATCCCATTTTCAGAATAATATACTTTATTGGTTTTCTATTGCTGCTGTAACAAATTACCACAAACTTAGTATCTTAAAACAACAGAAATTCAGCATCTTACAGTTCTGAGGTTGAAAGTCCAAAAAATGGGTCATACTCGACTCAAATCAAGGAATTGACAAGGCTGCATTTCTTCTGGAGGTTATAGAGAAGAAAGTTTCCCTGCTTTTTTCCACATCTAGAGACTGCTTTTCTTGATTTTTTTTGTCCCTTCTTCTTTTGCAAAGTCATCAGTGTAGCATTGCAAACTCTCTTTCTGACTCTGCTTTGATTACTACATTAATCTTCTCCCTCTTTATCTTCTTGTCTTCTTTTTATAAGGACCCTTGTAATTATGTTGGGCCCATCCAGATAATCCAGCATAATCTCCTCATCACAAGATTTTTAATTCAATCACATCACATACATTTTTCATGTAAGATAATGTAGTCACAGGCTCTGGGGATAAGAATATATCGGGGGCATCATTCCATCTACCAAACATACTTTAAAACTATATCAAAGCATCCCCCCCAAAAATAATTTAGCCAAAGATTTAGTATCTGAAAAAAGAAGAAAAATCAGAAAATTCACATTTTGGTAAATTGTCTATTAAAAATCAAGGAAACAAAAAAGTCTATTTTTAAATATTAATGAACATATTAATTTTTACTAAATGTTTTCTTAGTAATACTCAGTTTTATAAATTGTTTTTTATAATAATTTATAGAAAATAATGTAACTACTTCTATGTGAAGATTGAACAATGTGCATTGACATAAAAATAAAATCCTAGTTGACTGCCAATTCCACTAAGCTCTACCTGGGAAAAAACTTTAACCAACCCAAGAAAAAGTATTCAAGATAAAATAGATCTGTTTCCATATACATCCAAAAAGTGAATGCAACTAGCATATTTTATAAATAAACATTTGCATTTTGGCAACAAATGGGTTTGAGAACACCAACTTTATCTCCAGTAAAATTTATTTAATTGCCACTGAAACTCATGAGTTATATTTGGTGCTGGAAATATGATCTGTGAAGTGGGCACAATTAATTGGTCTTTCAGGAAATCATTTATTTTTTCGAAGCTTTACAAATAAATTGGATCACTTTCAGGTCCTCATATATAAGCCTCTCTTCATTCCCAGAGACAGAAGCAGTGCCCCTCATACTAAGTCCCTGGTAATTGACACTAATCAAAAAACCCCGAGATTTTGAGTGGCTGCTGCTTCTGAAGCAGCCTGCCATGAAGACTATATGGGAACCAGCTAGGCATTTTTCTTGATTTTACTTCCCCCCATATTGAGATCCTGAGTTCATCTACTTCTCTCCATTTCCACTTTTACTTTCTTTGTGAAAATGGTCATTATTCCTGACATGGATTACTGAAATAGCATCTTACTGGTCACCCTCCTTCCATTTTTGACTTTTTCAAATTCATTCTTTACACAGCACTCAGACTGAGCTTTTAAAAAGACAAATCAAACACAAAGCTATAAAGCTTCCAGTAAATAACAGGAGAAAATCTGGATGACCTTGGGTATGGCAATGACTTTGTAGACAACACCCCCCAAAGACATCACATGATAAAAAAAGTATTGATAAACTGGACTTCATTAAAATTAAGAACTTCTGCTCTGCAAAATATACTGTCAGGAAAATAGTAAGACAAGCCACGGACTGGAACAATAACAACAACAAAAAACATTTGAAAAAATATGACATAACTGATAAGAACTATTATTGAAAATATACATGGAACTCTTAAAATTCAACAATAAGAAAACAAAAAACTCAATTAAAAAATGAGCAAAGACCTGAACAGATGCCTCACCAAAGAAGATATACAGATGGAAAAAAAGAATATGAAAAAATGTTAAACATTGTATGTCATTAGGGAATTGCTAAAATAATATGAGATACTTCCACATACCTATTTGAATGGCCACAATCCCAAACACCGCAACACCAAATGCTGGTGAGGATGTAGAGAAATAGGAACTCTCATTCATTGTTAGTGGAAATGAAAAATGGTACAGATACTTTGGAATAATATAGTTTGGCAGTTTCTTACAAAACGAAATGTAACTCTTACCATACAATTCAGCAATTTTGCTCTTGGTATTTACCAAATGAGTTGAAAACATATGTCCACACAAAAGCCTGCACACAAATGTTTATAGCAACTTTGTTCATAATTCAAAACTTAGAAGCAACTGAGATATCCTTCAGTAGGTGAATGTATAAAAAAAAAAACCTTTGGTACATTCAAGAAATGCAATAGTCATTGCTAAAAAGAAATGAGCTATTAAGCTATGAAAAGACACGGAGGAAACATAAATGCATGTTACTAAGTGAAAAAAGCCAATCAGAAAATGCAACTACTGTATGATTCCAACTACTTGACATTCTGAAAAAGTAAAAACTATGGAGACAGTAAAGGATCATCAATTGTCAGGGTTAGGGAAAAATGGGGATGAACTGGTGGAGCACAAATGATTTTTAGGGCAGTGAACTATTTGGTATGATACTATAATGGTGAATACACATCTTCATACATTTGTCAAAATTTATAGAATCTACAATATCAAGAGTGAACCCAAATG
>NW_011888782.1:37341280-37351420 GCF_000151845.1 Pteropus vampyrus | reverse complement strand
TTTGTTTGTTTATTTAATCAAGAAAAACTTACATTTATTGTTCTTTGAAGGACCATTGGAGTAGCCCAGACATTTAAACTTTGTCTTGGGATTAGAGTTAACAATAATATTTCTGTTTTCTTTTTCTCCCCCTCCCAATGTTTTAATAAAAGCTGATTTACTACTTGCTATGCAAAACTTATCAGTGGGGAGGAGATGAAAACCTGTGCCTAAAAATCCAATGACTTTCTGTGAGAGGAAATATAAATAAGCTAATCCAGTGTTTCTCAACATTTTCTTCCTTGTTGTTCCCCTATGGACCACTTTTAGTCATTTTTTCCTATTTGCTTCTCTCTACCTCCATGAAGTTTTAATACCTCAGGTAACTGTTTATCTCTTTATGTGCATTATACCAAAAAAAAAAAAAAAAAGAGTGAGATTTTTTTTTAATCCCTCAAGAACAAATTGTCAGTATCTCCCCCATTGAGAATGCGTAAAGTTGTAAGCCGTTCTTCCAGTTCACCCATCATGATGAACTAGATTACTCTTATCAAGACTCAAGGAGTAACAAGGGCCCTGAAATAAAATTAACTTGAAGAAAAACAGTTTAATAGTGACCCTGGTCCTGGAGAGGGACCAAAATCTCATCAGCCTGTGACAAAACTTAAAATTCCCCTGGACATAGCCATGCTGCCACAAAGATGGTGCTATTGGAAATCATTCCTGATTACATGTGAGCTGAGTTTTGAGGCACATTCTTGGGACTGTAGTGAACAGGAACCAAGATCTGGCTAAGACACCTCATAAGAGCCATAGACAAACAGAAAAGCCACAAGCTCAGTGAGGGCAGGAATTGTTTTGTTTCCTTCTCTATTCTATTCAGGAATAGATACTTAACGTGTGGGGCCCAGTGCAAAAGAAAAATATAAGATTCCTTATTTAAATATTAAGAATTTCAAGATGGTGACAGCAGAGCAGTATACCAACCTCAGGGTCTTCTGAGATATGGGGCTCTGTGCAAGTGCACTCGAAGCTGTCATTGGCTCTGTCTCCAGTATGTAAAACAGTGTCTGGGATATTGTCACACTTTAATAGAATTTGATGAGTGTATTAGTCAGGGTTCTCCAGATAGACAAAACCAATAGTATATATATAGAAAGAGATTATTATGATAAATTGACTCATATGATTATGGAGGCTAAGTCCCATAATCTGCCATCTATGAGCTGGAGACCTAGGAAAGCCGATGGTGTTATTTCCAGTTCAGACCTGAAGGCCTGAAAAGCAGGAGTGCCAGTGTCTGAGGGCAGAAGAAGATGGTTGTACCTGCTCAAAAAGAGAGCTCATTGGCCCTTCCTCTGTCTTTTTTGTTTTATTCAGGCCCCAAACAAATTGAATGATATCTACTCTCATCAGGGAGGGCATCTTCTTTAGTCAGTCTACCAATTCAAATTCTAATCTCTTCCAGAAACAACCTTGGACAGATCTAGAAATGTTTTACCAGCTATCTAGGCATCCCTTAGCCCAGTCAAGTTGACACATAAAATTAACCATCACAATGAATAAATTAAATTATGGAGCTGGGATTAGGATGAGGCAAACAAAGCACTAGAATACAAAGTTTCGTGAGTTACTTAGCTTCAGTTAGAGTACAAGAGCTTACCCTGTACCTGCAGGGTCCTGGGAGCATTGCATAACCTTGAAAGAGCCTCACACATTGTTCAGTGTTCTGCTATTGCTACCTTGGAACTCTAAATAATTTTTTTAACGAGTGACCCACATTTTCATTTTGCGCTGGGTCCTACAAATAATGTAGCAGGTCCTGCCTGAGATTGAAAGCTTCCTAAGTGTGAAACATCTAGGTCAAGAAATTTAAAAGATGCTTACTCTGTTTGGGGCAAGTACTCACCCATTTCCTGCAGCAAGCTGAGTGCAGTGCTTTCCGAAATTCTGTACCATAGGCACCTAACTTGCCTCATCTTAGTCTGGCCCTGCAGTGAAAGTTTTTCAACAGCTATGTCCAGCGTCGCAGAGAATTGAAAAGAGACTGATGTTTAAACTGTCTTAGTTCTCAACATCTTTGGAAAATTTGATAGTGGCTGTGAATGACAGCAGTGACAAGAAGTCTCAGAAAATATTGCTACCAAAGAACAGATGGGAACTTGGGAGACTAAACTGGAAAATTAAAAAGACACATTTCCCCCTCCATGTTAGTTATTCCACAAGTCCTAGAAATCTTCTGGGAATACTGTGCTGTGGAGGCTGCTGATGAAGCCTGAATGTTGAGTCATGTCTATTCTGGGCTTTCTCATAGTTTATTCACAACACTGAGTACTCGCCTAGAGCTAGTCCCGGGCATTGGGGCCGCTCAGGCCCTGCACAGGCCTCCCAGGTTCCCAGACCTGTTACTCATTTTTACAGTAGAATCATTACTGTAGATTTTTTAATTCTCCAATCTAAGCCAGGTTTAAAAAAATGACCTTCTCCCTTATTTCTACTCTTAGTTCTGCGATTCTAAGGGTGATTATCTTTACATCTAGAGTGACACCAATTATTTTTAAGTATCTTTAAAAAGGATTACACTGCAGATTCTTTTTAAAAAGTCAGTATCATTAGTTTATAGTATCATTATTATGAGTGTTAAAGGGATATACAACTCTCTGAAACACTCATCTTTTAGAATTTTCTCTAAAAAAGTAGTTTAACAAATTGAATCAATTTGGTACTTTAACATTTGTTTTCATGCTGAATATCTTACTCATATTAGTAGAAAGAGCAATCATAACTTGGTTTTTATTTTATTTTTTCACTTCTACATTAGAGACTTTCATATTTTGTTCATGGTCAGAGCAGAGCATAGTATAGCCAAAGCACAATTTAAAATGAAAAGTTGGAAAAATACTTGTGGAAAATTCAGGGCAAATGATAGTGTGATGGTTTATGATAGGCTCATTGGGCTGCAGGGAATGAGAAGGCATGCTATCTCATGTAATGAGGGTTTATTAGGGGATATATATATATATATATATATATATATATATATATATAATCTTGAAAAAAAATGGAACAACAAGGCTACCCCTTTTTAATGGAGATTGGAACCAGAAGATTCTTTAGAATTCAAGACAGCTCCAGGGACCAGAGTCACTGAATTAATGGATATTTATTCTAATTGCTTGCCATTAGAGCAACCCAGCTATGCTCTGTGAGTCAGCTTCTGTCTGTTTCTTAAATTCTTTCCCAACTGGTCTTTTACCCTTCACTTCCAGGGTCACAAATTAGCAAACTAAGGAAGAAAAATCCCAGGAGATAACTATTTCTTAAGACAGGTCACGATTGGTTTTTGTTCGTTTTTCCTAAAAACTGAATTTGAATGTCATCAAGGCAATATTCACATTTTCCAGTTTGCAACAAGCTGTCCACAGCTGCTCCTTCAGCTAAGGGGTGGGGTGTCTCCTTTCGGAGGGGTCTGAGCAGAACAGATACATTATAGACAGGTCCACTGTGCCCTGTAACAGTGGAAAGAGCACTTACTGGTGCACACTGACACTTATTAGTAGTGCATGCTTGGTTAGTTGCTTTGCTTTCCTGTGCCTCTGTTTTCTTATATATAAAATGAGGATAATATTACTTAACCTAAACACATATTTAGAGGATTAAACAGAAAAAAAAAAAAATGGCAGAGTGCTTGAGAGACCAAGCAATAAACTCATACAAAATGTGTTCAAAATTACCTATGCCGTATAGTAGTCTAGCAATCTTAATTTAACTTCTCTAAGCTTCTATTTCCCTTTTTATAAAATAGAACTAATAATATGCTTATTTTGAGGATTAAATTATATGTATAACATCATTTCATACAGTGATTTATATGCCGTGAAACACAGTAAATGTTAACTGCTGTTATTATCTAATATGAAAGTTGGGAATTGCAAAATGGGCAGTTAGATTTCTCTTCCCTGAAACTGTTCTTCACCATTTGATCATTAGGAATTTACCTTTCATCTTAGTGGAATATTTAGAACTTGCAAAGGTTTTCTTAGTCTACTAGTATTTTCCCTGATTGCTCTCATTTCATCCTGCCCTGTAATTACTGATTCTACCCATACTTGCATTTTTCCAAGTCATAAAAAAAACTCAACTTTTTAGTATTTTTAGAGAATCTGATATCCTCTCTGAACACTCATATTTTAAAAGCATAATGTCTAAATTTTGACAGAAGTCCTTCAAAAAATATGTACTGTATTTAATTGTCTTCACAATAAAAATGTTCTGAACATGGTTTGGGCCTTTATCTATGACTCCAAGTCATTGCCATGAGCATCACTTATTGTGCTATGTGTTAACAGGGTGCTACTCTATTACCCCATAGAGCCCTGATAGTACTACAGACATTGCATCAATATCAATTTTTTTTCTAGTTCAAATTGGTTTTTTTTCCTCTCTACTTCTTTGCTTGTATGCTGTTATTATATTTTCTGTTTCTATTCCTATGTCCTTTTAACATAAGGAAGATCTGATATATTTCAAGAGAATTCGACTTTCTTAACTTATTGCATGCTATATCCCATTTGTCTCTTTAGAGTAAAGATCCTGGGCTTTGCGATAGACATATTCTTGATTACTTAGGTGTTATATTTTTTTGTTTTGTTTGCTCAGTACATGGTCCTTACCTATAGGTCACTATGGCCTATGGGCACCCATATTGAACAGGGTAGTACTATGAACTACATAGAGCAAGTCTGGGAATCTGTCTCTGCTCCTGTTCTCCTCTCTGCTCTGAAGCTTGCCTCTCTAGCCTCACTGACATCCAGGGTCACCGCCTACATTTGGGGATCTCAGCTGTTTGCAACTGGCAGTGGTAGAATCTACCAAGCAGTAGAATCTCAGGTGGGGAATCAGCAATTCAATAAATTACCTTTCCTCTGACCACACTTCTAAGTTGAGATAGCTGAGCTCTTTGGGAAAAGTAAAGAGTGTACTGGAATCTGAGTGTCACTGGGGCAGAAGGTGAATCTGAGCCAGCTGCCTCCTCAAGCCTCCAAATAGGCTCTTCCATCTCATGCTGATTTCCCTGAGGTGGATAAATACATTCAGCTGACTACTGCTGACCCATGCTCACCACCATGGATAGTCCACCCCAAGCAAATGGGTTAGGGCAGAGCAGGGCAGGGTGGGGCAAGAGTATTCTTGCTTTTTAAATAACTGCTTATATACTATCTTCTACTTTTCTTCTAAACCTGCAAAATACTTATCTGATCTTTACAGAAAAAATTTGTTGATCCTTGCTATAGATTATTAAATTTTAATTTATGACTTATCCTCTCCAAAGCATTGAACTCCTTGGGGCAGTAAAAAAGTATAATTGTCCACCATGCTCAATAATTATTAGATGATTAGTTATTTACTTTCATGAATTCATACTCTTTAGAATCAAAGTCTCTTATTTCTCACCATTTAATCCCATTATAAGTTTACAACTTTAAAAGCTAAATATATTTCAAAATAAGAGATAACCATACAGTATTATGTGTGAGATGTTTAGAGAAAACTTTGAGAAATTTAATTTTTTAAAAATAACATTTCTCTTCAACAGAAATAACAAAAATAATATACAGGAAAGGCTTCAGGTCACAAAAAATTTTTTAAAGAAAATAGAATTCTAAAATGGTATTAAAATATATCATGAGTTTTGAAAAGGCATAATCTCTTCCTTTCTAGAAGTTTCAAGTTATTTGTATCGGTAAGACATTTATCTCTTGTCTTTCTCATCTGCTCTTTGACTGGCATAAGGCCAATGACTCAGGTATGTCATGTGTTAGGTATAGTCCTAAGACAACCACACTACAAAGATATTTTCTCGTTGATATCCGTGGGGTGATCTAACAACTTTGTCAGCCATGGCTCATGTTTCAATAATTCTTATGGTCACTAAGTAGGCCCCCACCTTGATTTTAAACAAATGACTCGTGCTATAGTCTGAATTCTATTAATCAAGTCATTCTGTATTCATGAGCTGTAAAGTCACGCATACTCAGGGTATATACTACCTACTTTTGGAATGTGCTTATTTTGTTTGGGAATTTTAGAACTGGGTGAGAAAGACATCAAAATTTCTTCCATAATATGTATGGTGGTGACCTTATGTTTTTCTTTGTGTTTTCTAAGATTTCTATAGCAAACTGAATTAGTTTTGTAATTTGCAAAATTAAATATTTCAAACTCCAGTGAGGTTCTCTAACATAGACTGGATCTATGTTGCTAACGAGCTCTCTGTCCATTGCCAGCTTATCTATTATCTAGCATAAGTAGGGGTTCTGACTAATAAAGTGTTACTAACAGTGATGTACTGGGAAGCTTTTCTTTTACTGTTCTTAAGAACATATTAGTAAAAATTAAACAAACAAACAAAATTCTTGTTGCTTATTAAAGTGGAATAAATTTGGGTATGCCAACCTGGAGTGGGCAAAAAGTAGAATTATTGTTATTGGCCTGCCAATACTTCTTGAGCTGTGAACAACCAGCTTTTGCAGAAATTTAAAAAAAAAATCAGATTCATAGTGCTCGATGGTTTTATAAATACTCAAGCCAGGGCTAATTTCCAGCTGCCCACAAGACATCACCGAACATATAGATAGATGAGAAAAGATGTGCACAATCAACTCTCATGAGCTGAGAAAGCTTTGGTACACCATTGCTTATCACACAGATCATGTCAAAATGCAATTTTCAAATTAATATAGACCAGGGACTGGTGAACTTTTTCAGAAAAAGTCTAGAAAGTCAATATTTTGGTCTTTGCATTGCACGTGGTCTCTTTTTACCAGTCAACTCTACCAATGTAGTACAAAAACAGCCATAAGCAATACATAAATGAATGGATATAGATGTGCTTCAGTAAAACATTATTTACAAAAAACAGATGGCAAGCTGGATTTAGCCAATGAACCATACATAGTTTGCTCACCCTATATAGAGCATAAGACATATGTAAAATCAAAAGTAAATTTAACATGAGATAATCTTTCTTTAGAAATTCAAAAGACAGTTGGAATATTTTTGTCTAAGTTTTTCTGTGTCCACTAGAAATATATTTTCTATTCCAGAAAACTCAATTCTTGGCTGCTCCTTGGAGTCTTAAGTAAGTTTTAGTTGAACACATTCTTTTGATTTTTCTAGGATTAGTACAAATTACTCATCCTGAAAGATCAATAATTATTGGTTTTCTTTGTGTTCCCCAGGTCTTTGCATTTTATGATGAGCTGATTTGATGTATTAGCAGAGCACTATGAAAAGGTTGTGAAATGGCATCAGAGACTCAGGAGTGATGGCCAGGTAACTAGCCAATTATAAATTTTTTTTTTTTCAAGAAGTCAGGAAAAGAGATGTTACTTTACATGCTAGAAGAAAACATCACACTTACTTGAAAGAAAGTCACTCTATCAAAAGATTATTGAGCCACAGATGTCAGCTCAAAACCACATACATAGATCTTACATAATGTTCCTTATCCTTTTAGTTTTGGGGAAAGGACTTAAATATACCCCCCAAATTATAGTGCTGATACGATTATGTATTCTCATAAACTCTCCTGCTCTAAAGTTTTAGTGAGCAACAAACATGACTCTGTTGTATTCTGGAAGAAACCATCACCACTCTTTCACAAACAAGAGAATCTTTCCAATCAATCTGAAAAGATGTGTTTTTCCTGAAGCAAATCTCCTTGTTCTTTTCTTCTTCTTCAGGCTACACCCAAATCATGGCTTACTCATTAAAATGGTCAATAAATATCTACACTTAGATCCAAAGGCAGTGTGGTTTTTATAGTATTCATAATATTTCAAAGGGTTAGTATAATATATTTTTTTCATAATCTATTTATATCATTTAATATCCAATATCTATTATAATCTATTAATATTTCTAGCACTTACAAGCTCATTTCATTTTCCATCCTTGACTAGTTTTATTTCTGTCACTTATTTGCGCTTTTATTTATCTAAAACATAATTACCAGGCACCAGATATGTGCCAATCACTGTTCTAGTCCCTCAGAGCCCAAATGAGACAGAGCCCTGCATGCTGGAGTCTCACCCTCCAATTAGGGAGGCAGATATACAGACAATTACAAAGTAATGTGGAGACACGCCATAGACCAACTACAGGCACCACAACTGTAGCTTTTCCACAAGAGGTAAAATACTGAATTGTTAAAATGAACACAAGTTTTTATCTGGAAGGAAGTTCCCATGCATAAGGGTTTCTAAGACTGGTTTTTCCCAATGATGTCATGAAGGACAAATCTTTTTGTTTATTTATCTGTTTTGTTTTGTTTTGTTTATCCAAATGTACTGTGTACTGCCACTTGTGTAAAATACAATAAAAATGTCGCAACAATATCCAATTGCTATAATAATTTATGCGCATATCTCTTCAGGATCTGTAACCAGCAGCTTCCTGACCAGCACTAGACTAAGGATCCAATTTGAGTACAATTGGATTTAGCTTACCAGACTAAAGAATGTAAATTGCAATACTTGATCTTATTTCAGTTTTACCCAGATGACAAACTGAAGAGCTGTACCTTCCACCCCCAGAAATAATATTATCTAAAAATTCCATAGCTCTAGCTGTGAGACAGGCACTCTACACAAGCTCTGAGGTAGGAATTCTCCTGTTTCCCATTCACAGATAAAGATGTTGAGATTACATGACTAGGAAGTATAAGAAGAGAGCCATAGAGTGAGGACATGGCCCACACTATCTTGAGGCAGGTTTCCTTTCTTCAAATGAGAAGGCTAATATTTCCTGTCTGGTTCCTACAGAATATATTTGTTCCCATGAAAATGTGAGTAGTGTGCTTGTTAGGTGAAAAGGAGTGACATTACAATAGTGAGTGGTTTTCTAAAATTAAAGATTTACTTTTAAATTCTGTTAATAAACTAAAGTCATTAAAATCAGATGCAGTCAGTTTCCTTCTCCATGTATGTTCATATGCTGTGAGAGTGTAATGCCATCTGGACACTGGAGAAGAGGCAAATTTCTTGCTCTCTGTGACAGTTTTATGTGTCAACTTGGCTAGACTATACTACCCAGTTATTTAATCAAACACTAACGTAGTTATTGCTGTGAAGATATTTTGGAGATGTGGTTAACATCTACACTGAAATAACTTTAAATAAAGGAGATTATTCTCAATAATGTGGGTGTGACTCATCCAATCAGTTGAAAGGCCTTGAGAGCAAAACTGGAGCTTCTGTGAAGAAAAAGAAATTCTACCTTAATACTGCAACATTAGTTCCTGCCCAAGAGTTTTCAGATTACCAGCAGATTTTAGATTTGCCAGCCGTCACCACTGCATAAGCCAATTTCTTGAAATATTTATACATGCTGGTTCTGTTTTTCTGGAGAACCCTGATTGATATACCCTCCCACTAGGTTATAATGTAAATTATTTAATTTTTCTTAAAGACTTTTAAGGTATCTATTAGGAAGTCGTCTATGTTTATCTGTTAGAAAATTCAACCTGAAACAGTCTATGTTTATATATATTAGTTTTTAATTTTATTCATTATTTTACTTTTTATTTTTAATAATGAAACCCTGTTGCAATGTTTGGAACAAAAAATAAGACAATAGGCTTGACTCTCAATTCTGCATTTCAATCTGTGCTGACAGCTATGAAATATTCAATTTGTTCATTAATATTTTTATCTAGAAAGTAAATAGAATCAATATGTCTATACCAATAAATTATAAAGTAGGATTACTTTCTCTTAAATTTTTAACCTCAATTTTCTCCTCTGTGTAATAGGAATAAAACATGTTAGTTTTCTACTTTAGATGAATAGGTATTGTCAGGCAGTTTCCAAAGAAGGGATGGAAAGCTATTTATGGATTATTGAAAGTACTTTTGTCAGGGGAATATTTAAGTTTCAGCAAAATACAGACTAATCTCAACAGGTAAAAAAAAAGCCACTTTATTACTCTAATGAATTGCATTTCCTATTTCAAAACTCTTGCACTAATTTTTCATGCCCCATCCTCTTTGTCATATCTTCTTGATTGTTCCGCTGGAGTCAGTGGAACCAGAAGTGTACACGGTGCACCAGACATCTGGTATGTTAACTATCAGCCACACAGATCAGCCACACAGCAGCT
>NW_011888782.1:37325631-37341230 GCF_000151845.1 Pteropus vampyrus | reverse complement strand
CTTTAGATGAATAGGTATTGTCAGGCAGTTTCCAAAGAAGGGATGGAAAGCTATTTATGGATTATTGAAAGTACTTTTGTCAGGGGAATATTTAAGTTTCAGCAAAATACAGACTAATCTCAACAGGTAAAAAAAGCCACTTTATTACTCTAATGAATTGCATTTCCTATTTCAAAACTCTTGCACTAATTTTTCATGCCCCATCCTCTTTGTCATATCTTCTTGATTGTTCCGCTGGAGTCAGTGGAACCAGAAGTGTACACGGTGCACCAGACATCTGGTATGTTAACTATCAGCCACACAGATCAGCCACACAGCAGCTGCTGACAGAAGATAGAACTCCAGAACAAGAGCGTCAACCTCGGGTGCTTATTTCTAATGCAAGACTCCAGGCACATATTCTGCCTTGAAAAGACTCGACTTTGGGCTGCCATGAACTGGCACTAGATATTATTAAGTAACTCTTCCTAAACACTTAACAGCTGCATAAGCACTATTACCCTGGCTGGAAGTAGAGGCACACTAGGAGATAAAACTCTAATTAAAAGGATTCAGAACTGGGTCCAAAAAAAATCTGTACACCTATTAATTAATAGCATTAGATTCAAAATACATTTATTTATTAGAGAGGATCATGCATGTATAAACTACCACAAAACGTTGTGTTTTAACTTTTTAAAAAAGTTTCCTTCTTTTATTTTTACAAATCCACTGAAATAACCCCCAAGGCTATGCTCTTAAGAGTTTTTATTTCGGTCAGTCCCAGTAGTGGAGTAGAAGCAAACTGAAAATCCAGACTTCCACATATCTTTGTATTACCGCTGACTCCAGACTTCTTCAGATAGTAGCAGATAAAGTTCAAAACAGTAATTTCCCCCAGCAAATAGGAATGGGAAGTGTAGAGAGTTAATAGGACTTTTTCATCTCAACTCAACTCTGTGATCTAATTTCAGATAGCAGGAAATATGCCAACTTTTAGCAGCTAATTAGAGTTATTCACTGAAAATTATTTGTAGCCAACCTTTAATCTCTTATAGCAAAGTGCACTGACAATGTTGGCAGCATAAGCGCTGGCAGCATGGATGTTGGAAAGGTTCTCAGAAAGTGTGCAAGAAAAAATGGTTGCATTTAGATTATGCAATTTGCTTGGCAGAAAAATTTTGCAGACTACATGATGCCAATTTTGGTTAAATTTAACCATGGTTTACGTTTTTTCACTTAGATGCTGGAATCCTTTTCTGAAGGGAGGAGGGAGCATTACTTGGAGTGTCTTTCTCTCACAAATCTCAAAACTTAATAATTCTGGCCAGACTGGCGCTTGCATTGCTAATTAGGACTTTATTAGATTTATTAAATTTGAATTGCTTTAGGATTAAAATAAAGCAATTCTTCTTGTGTTGCCATAATCATACTCATTTTGTGTTTAATGCTATTTCACCAAAGGAAATCCCACCCTAATGTAAACTTCATAAAGTCTGGAAATTTTGTCTATTTAGTTCATTGCTATCTCCCCAGAGCCCACTGCAGGTTCTGGCACATAATTAACCACTAGCTATATATTTCTTAAGTGAATAATTTAAGGAATGCTTGAGACTTAGTCTTAAGTGAAAGAGAGGATGCCATTTTATTAAGATCAACTGAAATACTTAGTTTCAAAGAAACTCACCCTACCAATTCAAGGAACATTTGGATCTCAACCACACCCTGTGTTTCCTCCTTGCTCTTCCACTACTTTAGTGAAAGGACTCTATTTGAACTTTTTATAAATGGGAAAGTTTAGCAGAGCTAATGAATGACTGTTCATACCATATCAATGATAGAGCAAGAAAACTTACTTTACAGTATCACTGCTCTAAGGCAGAATTTCTTAAAAATAAAGACTGCTTTAAATCTCTCAGGAAAGCAGTTGCATCCAAAAGCAACACCTAAAAAAACTAATAATAATAATAATAATAAAAGCTAGAGCAATAAATATATAGTCATCATATTTTGTCTTTAGCACTCTATGCCTCAACTTTTATATATATTTTTTATCCTTCCCTGTGTTCCTTGCCCAAAGGCACCCATTTTCTCCACTCCACCCTCCTTCCCCATGAAAAGATTTCATAACTCACTCAGTTTGAATTATAAATAAAACATTGTCTATTACTATCTAGAGCCATTATAATCTTAAATCAAAGGGATCCACTTCTATGAGGGTAAGAATATTTTGGAGATAAGAGGCCAACTCAGAAGTTCTAAAATCTAATTCATTCACTATAAAGTTAATGATTATTATTTAGCAACACATACCTAATGGTTTTGTAGTAGAAATGAATGTATAAAACCAGTTATAAATTTCTATGACTAGTACTAATAAAGTATGTGCAATGCGGCTACTTAAAAAGGAGATGATCAATTTGCCTGGGCATTCTGGAAAAATCATTATTTCATGAATCAGCCTTTTTTTTTTTATTGTTGGATAGCTTTAATAATTAAAGAAGTGTATCTTCTTGTTGAGTTGAAGACTACTTCCATGTGTTTTGCACATTAGCCAAGTACTGGCTCCTGGCACAGAAAAAACTCACAATTCTTCAAATGTTTTAGGTGAGTAGAATTTTTCTCCTTTAAGAATTGCCTATTTCCTCAACACTTAAACAGGCCATTTCCTGGTCTATTTCTAACTACTGCCTTTTCCCATTAGAAGCCATGGACCTCACAGTATTCTCTAACATGGCAGCAGCTGGTAAGAGGCAATGAGTTTGCTTCTAATAATTAATGGACTATCACTCACTTGGTAGGACCTCTGCTCCACTTCACATTAGACATGAAGTTGAATATCAGATTAGGGTCTGGAGATGCATAATTTCAAGCACAAAGCTCCTCTTTAAGACCTTGGTTATCGTCTGTAGCATTTGACTCTATTTGAAGCCCACAGCAATCTCTCTGTTCAGTGGGCTGGGATCTCTGAAAGAAAGGGCAAAGCATAAAAGCAGGCTGCTGAGTTGTTTTTATCTCTAAAATTCTATCCTTAAAATTTTATTCTTAAGATTTAGTGGAAATTTACCATAAGTATCAAAGATAATAGGACTTTAAGGACTCTGAAATTCCTCTGAGAAATCTGGATACGAAATAAATGAGTAATTGAGATTTAAAATAATGGTAATATGAAATGTTAATGAGAAGATAGATGTTTACATGCTCCTGGTGTGTACAGCCTCCTGAGAGGTGATTTGGCAAGGTTTCAAACATCTGAAAATGTGCACATGCTTTGACCCAGCAATATCTGGAGTATGATTAGGGATGCATGTAAAAATTCTCCTTATTAGCATATATATATATTGCAGCATACGTTATACTAGCAAAATATTGGGGCAATTAAATACTTGACCATAGAGGATTGCTTAAATTAAGTTAACTTGTTTATTCATATGAGAGAATACCAGAAGTCATTGAAAATCATACTGTAGAATACTTAATGACATGGGAAAATACTCATTAAATACTAAGAGAAAAAAAGCAGATTGCAAAAATTATATGCAGTGCTGTGATTTAAATGATGTAAAATATATATGTAAATAAAAAAACTCAACATATTGATGTTCATAAATCAATATACAATATCTGATTCCTTAGGCATAAAAATTAGAGTATAATTTTTTACTCTCTTCTCTGTGCTTTTCTAGAGATACTGTATTTTATATTAGGATGAGCTATAAGAAGTTGCCTTTGTTTAACTCTGTGTGATCTGCAATTAGCCATTTCATAAGGTTAAATCTTATGAAATTCATGAGTTATTTAGTAACAAAAAAATTATATTGGACTGTTTGTTAAGGAAATGATCTTACCAACACACAGGCTGAGAAATATTGATCATATGACACTTGTGTTGGTTGCAATAGCTGGAAACCAGGCCTGTGCTTTTGTTTTCCAGCGCCTTCTCTACTTACTCTAATGTAGATGCAGAAAAATAATCGTTTTCTAAGTAAACTGTAAACTTAAAAAGTATGGTGAACACCGGTTAAATCAATATTCGGCTTTCTTTTTCTTTCTCTCTCTCTCTCTTGTTTTTTTTTTTTTTTTGTGAGTGGGGTACTATGGGAAACAGCAAGAGATTTTTCTCTTGAAAGTGGCTCAAATTCCCAATTCTTTATTATCACAGAATTTGTGACACCAAGAAAGAATTGGTTTACCCTGACCTCAGAAAATTTTCTAGCTCTTCTCATTAAAAGGGAGAGCTAGGCTCATAAAATGAGATTGAAATATAAAACCGTCTTTCCACATATCCACCCACTCATTTAACCACACTCATTTGCAAAGTCTCTCACTTCACTAGCAATCATTGAAATCTTAACTATAGAGTGGTTGAGCAAGGCTGTGGGATGGTGGCATTTAGATTTGCAAGACTCTAAGACTGCTGTCCTAAGGGAAATAACAGTGCTAAAGCACCAAATTGGATCATATGACTCTTTAAGACTTCAATGAGGGAATATACCAAAATGGCATGGTTCAAAAAGGGCATAGCTTACTAGGCTAATTTACTTTTCCTTTGTTGGATGACTAGTGCAGCTGGTAGGTTTTGAGCAATCAGCTAAACTTAGAATTGTGGTCAGCGGACAGACACACTCTGCTTAAAGTCTTGGCTGTGAGTCCAGATTCACATTGGAATAAATTGTCTAAGCTTTAACTACACAGAAAATTGGGCAACCATCCACATACGTTTAGAACAGAATTGGAAGAATCCTTGAGGTTTTCTAATCTAACTGCCCACCCAGTGAAGGAATCATCGCTAACGCAGACTTGATGAATGGTATAAATCAGTTTCTGCTTGAGTGGACTGAAAGTTTAGCTCCCTGAGCCACTGTTGGGATTAGAGAAGGGTTTCATATTAGGGAGCTGGTATCTGTCTTGCTGTTGGGTCTTACATGGTCCTAAGACTGTCAATCTAAAGAAGAAAGTGTTTACTTCCTTTCCATGTGATAAACTTTCAAATACTTGATGGCAAAAAACACAATAATTAAATCTTAATAAACTACAGAAACAAGAAAACTTGAGAAGCAGAGTAAATGCTAGCACAAACATCTACATTAAGTGTATCAAAGACTATATTTGCTTTTTTTTGGAAAGCAAATTACTTTTTTAGAATAGTTTTAGATTTATCGAACAATTGAGAAGAAAGTAGAGTGTTTCTATGTATCTCCATATAGTGCATGCCCAGTTATTAACATATTACATTAGTATAGTACATTTATTAAAATTAATAAACCAATATTAATACATTATTATTAACAAAAGTCTATACTTTATTTACGTTTTCTCAGTTTTGACCTAATATCTTTTTCACTTTCAGAATTCCATCCAGGATACCACATCACACATTTAATTGCCATGGCTCCTTAGGCTCCTCTTGGCTGGAAAGTTTTTGAAAATCCTTGATTTTGATGTCCTTGACAGCTTTGATGAGTATTGATCAGATATTTTGTAGTATATCCCTCTTTGGGATTTGTCTGATGATTTTCTCATGGTTAGGCTGGGGTTATGGGTTTTGGGAGAAAAGTCACAGAAGTACCATTTTCATCACATCATATCAAAGGTACATATAATCAACGTGAAATCATCATTGATATTGATCTTGATCATGTGACTTAGGTACTGTTTATCTGGTTTCTCCCCCTGTAAAGTTATTCATTTTTCCCCTTTCCATACTGTATTCTTTGGAAGGAAGTCACTGTGTGCAGTCCACATGTAAGGAGTGAGGAGTTATAATTCTCCTTCTTAGGGTAGACTATTTAGAAAATTTATTTGTAATTCTTCTGAATGAGAGATTTGTCTCTTCACCATTTATTCATTTATTCAATCATATATTTATAACAGTATGGATCATAAATACTTATTTTATATTTTGGATTATAATTGAATATTACTTTATTAATTTTGGTGCTGAAATTGTTCTCGTTTGGGCCATTGGGAACACTTTTGGTTGGCTCTTATGTTCCTTTTATACACCCTCATCAATGTAAGTTGGTTTATGAGAAGTTTTTTCTTCTATTTTGTTTTGTTTTGTTTTAGCAACTCCTTACTTTTTTTGTACTATAAAGTTCTCCAGCAAGATTCTCTTATATATTTAATGTCCCCCTCCTAAAATCAGACATTTCCCCAAAGAGACCTTTTTTCCTTTGTTTGTTTTAACAAATTTAAAGGTACTAAGTTAAGCAACTTTACCATGTTGATGGAATCTACACAGGGGTCAGGTAGATGTTAACAAGGAGGAAGAAAGGTGTAGAAGAAACTCTGAAAATAAGAATTCTACCATCTAACAGGAACAGAGATGCTATAATCCTTCAAGGAGATTCCCCCCAAATTTTCTCATGATTTCAGATAGCAGTTCTCCAGATAGGAGAGTACAGCATCCTTCTTTCTAGCCAATGGATCCAATTGTTCCAGCAAATATAGGACATTTACAGTTAAGAGGCCATTTGGTGGTAAGACTTTTTAAAAAATAGATAACTGACAAGCCCATGTTTACCAGATTAGGTGTGCCTGCCAAAGCCTACTGCTGAATTCCCTCTGTGGCCATGCTACATGTGCTTCCAAATTCTCTTCCAGTATCTTAAAATAGAAGAAAGACAAATTGCGGTGGAATAAATGCCTGACTATTGGTCTAGAGACCTCATTCTGGTTCTGCCAATTAATATCTGTGTGCCTTTGGACAAGTCACTAAATTTGTTATCTCATTTATAAAACAGATGGATCATTAAATAAGGTTGGAGGTCAGTCAAGCTTTTAATGATTTTCTGCTGGTGAAGCCTGTCTTCAGTAACGTTAGTTCTTGACTCTGCCTTGTTTTTTTTTTAATTAAAGGAGGAAAGAAATTTATTATTTTCGAGGAATAACTGCTTATTCAATTCTGTCTAATGAAATTCAGTTCAATACAACAAATACTGAGATTTCGTTAAGTGCTTTCAACAGCCCACTACAGCCATTAAAAAAAGCCAGAAGGCTTAGGTTGGATGACTGTGGACTACTGAGAACTGAACAAGATAGTGGCCTCTATCCACGTGACTATGACCAGCATTACCATCATCTTAAATATGTTGGCCATGGTCTTAGGAGTGCACCAAGCTGTTGTAGACTTAGCAAATACTTTTTTTCAGTCTACCCCTGGCCACTGAGTCACACGATCAATTTGCCTTCACATGAGAGGAGCAACAATGAAGGTTTTAAGTACTTTTCCAGGACTTCATTCATAGCCCACAGTATGTCATGGGATGGTAGCCCAAGAACTGTCTCTATTCTTCTTCCCCACATTAGTAAAATGTGCCTATTATATTTGTAACATAATGTTAACACATGAAGATTTGCTTCTTCTGCAGGACACTCTTTTGCAGACTTTGTTGGAACATCTGCAAGGGAGAGGATGGGTGGTGAACCCATGGAAAATTTAAGTCCCAAGCACCACTGTAAAGTTTTGGGGAGTCATTTGTTCAAGTAACACACAAGTTGTCCCAGAAACTGTGATTGTAAAGGTACAAGCCTATCTAGCCCCTACGAACATGAAAGAGGTGCAAACCTTTGTAAAGATTTGTGGGATTAGAGGACTTTTCTTTCTTACCTGGCATAGTGCCTTCATCCCTTATACCACCTGGGACTGTGTGGGACTGAAGATCAGAGTGGCAAGCCACCTTTGAGAAGGCAAAGATGTCAGTGAAGCAGATTAAAGCTCTGGGTATCTACCAAGCATGGCTACCATTTGAGTTAGATGTGTCTGTGACTCCGGAAGTTATGGCCTGGGCACTGTGGCAGAAACAATGGAAAGAGGAAGTACTCCCAACATTTTGGCCCCAGCTCTGCAAGGGGGCTGAAACCCAATATACCTCCATAGAGCAACAGTTTCTAGCAGTGTAGAAAGTGCTCCTCCAAGTAGAGCCTCTCATGAAGGAACAGCATATCATGGTAAGAACTCTCCTTTCTATCAAAGGGTGGGCGGTTTGAGTATATGTTCCATTGATCCACCTCTGCCATGGCTCAGACTTTCACTTTGACTAATTGGCATGCCTATTTGCAGCAGAAGAACACCTGGTTTGCCAGCTCACTGTCTCCAGAAATGTGGGTGCTACTAGGCCTTGTAGCATACGTAGATCCTACAAATGCCCCTGTCTCTATTCT
This sequence comes from Pteropus vampyrus, assembly GCF_000151845.1. Lineage (NCBI taxonomy): Eukaryota > Metazoa > Chordata > Mammalia > Chiroptera > Pteropodidae > Pteropus > Pteropus vampyrus. The sequence goes on along the minus strand of NW_011888782.1, from coordinate 37,333,085 downwards.
GGAACAGAGGCAGATCCTGTGACCTATAGAAGGGAAGTGGGGGAAATTCCCACTGATGGCTGGTATATGGATAAGTCTAGTTAGGACAACCTATTCATCTTTCAGCCCAAAATTGACACCATCTTGATGGAAACAAGAAGGAGCCACAGCAGGCAATGAGTGGGGCTCGGAGCATTTGTCTAGTGATCACTCAGGAATCCTGGCTGTTAACCCTTTGCACAGACAGTTGGGCTGTTCTAAAGAGGTTAATTTAACTCCATGGCTTGGACCAAGGGGTGGATAATTATACTTAAGCCCTTGTGGGGTCAGGACATGTGGGAAAACATTTCGCATTGCCTGCAAGAGCCTGAGGCAGCCCCCACTGTCTTCCATGTCCCAGCTCATAAGGCACTGACTCCCCCTGGCAATCAGGAAGCTGGTGCCTTAGCTTGCATACAAACCCTAGCAACTGAACCTTTAGTACATATGGCAGATTAAATACATGGAAAGAGTAGCCACTGTAGTGTCCAGGTGGGATGATGTATTGCCAAGGATGCCAGATTGCTCTTGAAATACAGTAAATTGGTTGATGCAGTGTCAACATGTCCTGTGGGTTCTAAACAATGCCCAAGGCAACTGCCAAAGGCATCTAGGGCAATCCACTAGAGCTGTTCCCAAACACTGAAGAATTGGCAAATTGATTATTTTGGCCCCCTCTCTCCAAGTGAGGTTTCTAAATATTCCTTGATTTGTGTGGACACTGCATCTGTCCTAACTCAAGCTTTCCTCAGTCACCACGCAAACCAGGCTGCCACCATTAGAGGACTAGAGAAGCTGAGTACCATGTAAGGATATCCTCCTCAAATAGACTGTGATCAGGGGTCACATTTCAAAGGTCATGATGTGCCAGACTGGGCAAAATGATGTGACATTGAATGGAGGCTCCATGTCCCCTATAATCTGCAAGTAGCAGTGTTGGTAGAAAGAAAAAATGGACTATTAATGTAGCAGATTAAATTACTAACAGGGAAAACCACTTTGGCTATGTGAACTAAAGTACTGTCCCATGTTTTAATACGTTTGAATGAACAACCAGAAGGACCTGTTGCCCCATATCCCAGACTAGGGACCTCTGCAGAGACACTCAACACTGTAAAAATATTGATGTCAAGGCAGATTTGCCCTGACTCTCACTGTGGATCAACATGCTATGCTGCTGAGAACACCAAGCCCCATCATGCCTGGGAAAGGCGTCATCTACTAGAATTTGCAATGGGACATCTGAGAAGGATGGGTGAGTTACTTCACACCCGTGGATGAGGGGGAACTACTCAGTTTCCACTGCAAGCCAGGCCTGTTGAAATGCACTATGCATAGAAGGGAATACGCACCTATGAAAGAGGAGTCTGGCTTATTCTCTCCCAGTTTGTCTCCTCATACCTGACAGTGTTGCCTCCCACAGTCAACATGTATGGTATGCACAACTAGGTTAAGTTCCTAAAGTTGCAGCCAGAGTAACACCTAAGGATTGGATCATGAGTGTAATTTTTGTAGAAAGAGAAGACTTCCCAGAGAAATTTTTACCAGTTATCCATCTTTTTGACCTTACACTTCTGTTGTGCAGTGTCTACTCACAGATTGTCCACCTGATGAAAATACCTTTCTAAGGTGGGCCCATTTGTATGCTGCAAAGGAATCAATCCAACTGTTGGGTATGAGGGCAGCTGCCCCTCTAACTTGTCAGGATTGCCAAGGAGGATATTACTATTTCAGAGAGGGGACTGGAAGGCCCTATAGCTGTATATTAAGGAAGAACAAGCGAGAACTAATACTCTCAATTCTTCTGATATCATCAGTACCGATCCAGTATTGATGATAACAGTGTACCTGTGGCATATACTATCAATAACACTGGGCATGGATATTCTTTTTATGTCAAACAAACTACACATGCAGCTTGTCCAACTGCTTACTGGAAAGATCCTTAAAATACCATCATCAGAGCCATGAGTTTCTATGCTCAGATTTGGGATGGATTCATAATCCTAGTTTATGGACATCTGAATATCTGGGCGTCCATATGTAAGGAACAAAAAAAAAAAAATCATTCTAAATAGAACCAACTCAATTGCATCAGGAATATGGGATGAATATAAACGAAATTGTGTAGACATTCTGTCACATAAAGGATAGTAACTGGTTTGGCACTGACTGGTGAAAGAGACTCCCTGGATATATAACAAATCTCTGGCCGTGGCTTCTACCAGGATGATTGGGACACGGCAACCTGGGCATTCCCAAGGCACAGGAGAGAATCTGCCCTCTCCTCAAGTCCAGATAGGCATATTCTGTTTTTCACTGGTACAATTATTTGGCCATTGTCTTTGTCCCCTCCATGGGTCTGGGGGATGGAATAGCATACATAGAAATCCTTACTAAATTCACCCAAGAAACCTTAAGTGATAGTTGACAAAGTCTCTCTTTACTGAACACTGAGCTATCTCTAATGAGAAAAGTTGTTTTCCAAATTAAGATGGCCTTGGACATTATGACTACCTCATAAGGAGGCATCTATGCTGTTATCAAAACAGAACGTTGTGTGTTTATACATGATATGGTTGCTAATGTATCATCTTCATTAAATCACATGAGGAGGACACAAATTAATGCCCTGAGTGAGCCAACCACCAGGCTAGGGGACTTGACAAATTGGTGGTTTGGATCATGAAGCTCTTGGTGGAAAATATGACTTATTTTGGTAATTATTACCTTGATATGTGTTTTCTCTTGCACGTGCCTATATTGTTGCTGTGATGTCTGCCTCCAGTGCAGCCAGATAGCTACCAAATGAGCCACCTCTGTGCTAATGAAACACCTTGCTGACAATACAGAGGAGAGGGCTGTGTAAGATTGTAAGAGCTGGTCACGAGGGGAAGAATATTGGAAAAGGTCATCGAGGGGAAGTGACCGCTTGTTGACTCACAAGCTCCCTCTAGGCAACCGGAGGCTCCTCACCCTTACATATGTCCTTGAAATGGAAGTTCTGCCCACCATTCCAAAAATCTGAGCCATTTTAAAGGACACAAGCTTGAGAGAGCAATGTGTCCTCAAGACCGTTTGGGTGGAATATGGGACCAAACCCAGGTAAAGACTCTATATAAACTGTTAAGATTCTGGCAGATAGATGAGGAGATCTACTCACCTTGCAGCACTCAAGTCTCTCATGTAAATTTTCTTCCTTGTTAAACCTGCTACCTGACAGTCTGGAGTGGCCTGCCTTCCTTCAGTCACTCCTTGCCCTCCATCTAAGGGAGCCAATTTTAGATTTCTCCTGGGAAGCTCCTGCATTTGAGAACCAACAAGTCTTATCTTTAAGTTGTACTTTTAGCCTCAGAAATATAAATATTCAGTATTATTGGAACAAGAAGGCCCTTCAATCAGCTTGTGACTTTGCACAGAAGCCCTGCAAGGAGGACAGCCTGTTATAAGTGATAACATTCTTAATTTACTATAATCTCTGCTTCAATCAGATCATCTGCTACAGCCTAGTGCCCAACATGATAATCAGCTTCTTTAACTGCACTAACTCAGAAATAAAAGGTGGTAAAGTTGAGTTGTTGGCAGTCTTCTCCCAGTCAAGTGCTTGTTTTTAAAATGTCCTGAAGGGCCAGCACCCTGTCCAGAGAATCTCCAAACATGGCTATGCGGTAGAAGCTCAGCATAAGGATTTAAGGAAAAAAAGTTAAAGAAAAAAAAGAAAAACGCTGATTTTGACTTTGAGAAAACTCACAAGCTATTTAAGTATTAAGCTCCGTTAGTCATGCCATAGCCAAAAATGACTGTGGTATTTGTGTTAGACAAATAAAAAAAGATGAATACTTCGTTTCCTGCTGAACAGTGGTTACTACTTTAATTTGTTAAAGTTCTTTTGAGATTATGCTTTTTTTTTTTTCATCTGTCACTAGACTGATTCTGAATTTATTTTTAAATCAAGAAAAGAGTTGAGTTTCTTTCTCTGTGGACTGAGTAATAATACTAAATTGCATATTCTGTTTTTATTTGTTTGTTTGTTTTGTTTGTTTTTTAGGGCTCAAGACTTACCTGTACTTTCTAAAATGCTTCTTCTTGACATGTTTCTTTGTTCATTTAAGAACCATTGGCCACTCTTTTGCCTTCCTCACCAAACGCTTATAATTTTGGCACATATTCTATCTTTCTAAATATGGTTGGTCGTCCCACATTCAAGTGTCAATACAGGGGCTATTGGTTATAGTGAAGTCCTGGTATGAGCAGTTCTAGACTGAAACTGTAGACTAATCTATACGTTCTTGTCATTCTTTCCTCAGCCAGGCTTCTCTCTTCCTTTAGCTAAATAACCGTGAAAGTCTGAACAGTTTAAATAGCATCAAAGCTTGGCAACATGGACTGGAGACATGATTTTTAAGCAAAACAACTATTCTTTTTGAGTGGGTAGTGGTGGGTTGAAGACTGAAGAATCAAGGAGTAGAATGAGAATGGGCAGTGCTAAAGAGAGATAAGTTGTTTTCCTTTCTGACTCAATATTCTCCTCTAATCAGTGTATGGCACAAACTTCTTTCTGAAATATGTCACCAAGAAATATGACCAGTTTGCCAGTGTCACACTAGATTTATTTGTTTCTCTCTATTATGGGATCTTTCCAGTTTCTGAGATATAAATTAATATATAGTCTTAAACTTGGTTCTCTTGACACTTCTTTAGTATAGGCAACAAAGAGAGAGGGGCGGAAATTTGTGAAGAGAATCATCTTCAGCAGATGTACAGGTACAGGATCAATCAACAAATCCATATTTATGAAATAGTTACCTGCAAGTCCGACCTGTGGTGGTGTATAAGATCGTCCCAGATCTCAAGAAACTCAACATATAATCAGAAAAACTGTTGAAAAGCTTTCATCCCAGTTAAAGGCCAGCTAATAAGACTGAAGTTGTCTTTTACTCTTTTGTCACTTGTCATACTGCTGTTATTTACTATAAGATATTTATTTTCCTCTATTTATTTTTTGGAATAAATAATGTATGTAGCTGGTAAAAATTAAAAATGTGCTAAGGAATATACAAAGAAAACAACTCTCTTTCCCACTTCATTCCCTCAGCGATCCTGATCCCCCCAATTTCAGAGGACAATTTGTGAATATAAACATTATAAATATGTATATGCATATATGTGTGTATAAATAAATATGCACACACAATGCCTTGTCTTGAACTTGGCTTTAAAAAAAATATATATATATATTAAACTATGTATCTTAGAGATAGTCTTCATGAGTACATATAATTCTATCTCAGTTTTTTTGAAAAAGGCTATTTAGACCTTTAATATGTGGATCACAATTATTTATTTAATCAGTTTTCTAATAAAGAACATTCAGATTACTGTCAATTGTGATTTTAAATTACAATACAATGAATTTATCTCCATATCTGTCATTTTCGTGAGTTTTTTAGTAAGATAAATTTCTAAAAGTGAGATTATTGGGGTAAAGGGTATATACATATTACATTTTTATAGATTATGCTAATTTTATTTCCATAGAGGCATAAAAACTATACTCCCTCTAGTAATGTAAGAGAACTTCTTTCCCCAAGTTCTTAATAATACAGAATGTTATTAAACCTGTTTATCTTTATCTCCTAAATGAAAAATGTTATATCTATGTAGCTTTTAATTTGTATTTCTCTTATGAGTAGGATTGAGGATACTTTCCTGTGTTTAGAAACTAAGCTTCTTTTCTGTAAACATTAGTCATCTTTTGCTCCTTTTGCTGAGTTGTTAATATAGCTTTACATATGCACAGGGGCTCGTTATATATTAAATAATTTAGCTTTTTTTTTCTATAACATAAATTGCAAATAATTTTTCTTGTTTTTATTTGTCTATGATTTTATTTGTGGATGTTCTTCAAAAAAAGTTTAAGTAGATAATTAAATTTATTATTTTTAAAATGATTTCTGGGCTTTGTTTCATATTAAAATAGGCCTTATTTAATCTAAAAATGTCCAACATTATTCCATTATTCTATGTTTCAATTTTTGAAGGTTTAAATTTTTGATATAACTGGAATTTATGTATTTTTTTGAGATGACTACCTAGTTGTCTCAACATGTCTTAAAGTAAGTGCCGCATTTATCATGTACTAAAGTCTCATATATATTGAAATCTATTTCTGTATTTTGTATTTTATTCTAGTAATCTGTTTATTTGTATATCAAGTACTGCACTGCTTTAATTCTAACAACTTTATAGTATGATTTAGTTTTCTTCTTTTCATAATTAATTGGCTATTCCTACTTATGTACTAAGTAAACTATAAAATCAACTTGTATGCTTTAAAAAACATTTTCTTTTTATTTGTGTTAGGAGAAGTGGGCTTGTCTAGACTTTTTAAATAGAAGGCTTTTACTAGAAGAAGACTAGCATGACATATATAATATAACTCATTTTAATGTCATTTAAACTTCCTATCATAGAACATGGTATAAATTTCTATGTGTTAAAATGTTATATGTCCTTCATTTGTATTTTAACATTCCATTCATAAATCTTATGTATTCTTTCCTAAATTTATTTATATATTTTTAATCTTTTTGGTTGTTATTATATATGAATCTTTTCTTTCAATATATAATTTAAGTGATTGTTGCAGTATATGATAATTATCGAATCCTTTATATTAATTTTTCTCTACCACTTTACTTAATTCTTTTACCATTAATAACAGTTATTAAATTTATTTTTTCTTCTAAGTAAACAATCATCTAAATAAGTAATTTTATCTCTGTTTTTTCAATTTTTGTAAGTCCCTTTTGTCTCCTGCTTAATTTCATTCACTAGTAATTAGGAAACAAAGTTAAATGGAAGTAGTAATAAAATCCATGATACTTTGTTACTGATCATATTTGAAAGGTTTCTAAAGTTTTTAAATAAACAGTGAATGTCAGATTTTATCAAATAACTTTTTCTCATCTATGGAGAGGGTCAATTTTCTTTATTCTATTAATATTTTGAATTATATTAATAGATTTTAATATTGAACCACAAACATATGTTTGGCCATTATAGTGTTTCATTCTTCACTTCTAGATTCTGTTTGCCGATTTTCAGCTGGAGATTTTTGTTTGGTATTTGCAAATATGAGTTTAGTTATTTTCTTTTGTTCTTTCTTTTCTTTTGGCTTTCTTTGTCAAGCTTTGGTATTACTGTTATAGAAGTTTCATAACAAATTAGAAGATTTCCTTTTTGCTTGTGATATATAGCATACATATAACATTTTAAAATTTACTTTTAAATTAATGCAGTCACTCCTCAGTGGGAGAAATCTTGGTTTTAACAACTTTGGTATATTCTCAATCTTCCCAGGAAGTGATCTGAATCATAAGGATATTGAGAGTCCTAGAGACAGAGTGTGATGAAGAAGAATAGGGGGATATGAG
>NW_011888782.1:37312177-37323696 GCF_000151845.1 Pteropus vampyrus | reverse complement strand
ATTTTCTTTATTCATCTACCAGTGGACACTTACATTCCTTCCATGTCTTGGCTATTGTATATTTTTTAAATGCTCAGTGGTGACCATTTAGTTAAAAGACTTTAATTAGCAACATTCATTTATTTGAATAGGAGTTTGATATAGTTTTGGAAGATAATAATGACATTGCTTGAGCAGTCATAAACTTTGATTAAAGATGTACTGTGTACCATATAGATGTACATGTATCATACACACTGTTTTAACAGACTCAGGTTAGACAATTATGTAAATTCTTTTCCAGTAGAGAAATTCTAAAGAAGTCTCTTTGGGAACATTAACATTCTAGAAACCCTGGTTTATTTTTGCCCTCTAACTTTCAACACCAAATTGTTTATTGCTTTAAAAGAAATGGAATATATAATAAACAACCTGTTATAACTTCAAGCCAAACCGTTTTCACATAATATGTCATGATATGCTTGGAATTAAGGGCCTGCCTTATAACTAACAAATATTTCTGTGTTGCAGTGTTCTTTCTCACTCAGAAATTTCCATGAATTGTCTGCATCTACAAAAGCTAATGGTGGGATGAAATTCTTTCTGTAGAAAAAAGTTGCTGTATAGAAAGTCTTCTAAGGACTTGGGTGGCAGGAAGGGAATCTGGCATAGCTTTTTCCCTCAGTGAATATTTAAAGAAATACTCTCTTTAATCCTCTAAACTTGTCTCAGCTATGGTGAAACAAAAAGTGAAAGTGAAAAAGACTGGAAGAAAAATTTTTCCTTCAAAAGAAGAAAATTAGTCATCTGTTTTCTCTACAATCTCAAATTACCAAGATACCAAATTAAATTAGAGCTACACATTTTCTCTTGATTTTCCATTTATTGTTTTTTCTATCAGCATGTGGCAAATTTCAACAGGAACATAAACACTATTTAAAAATTATAAAAAATTTTAAAAACATACTCAGGTTGTGCCCCAGGTACAGCAAGACTATTGATACACCAAAAGTAGTTAATTTAGAATCATTTTTATTTTTGGTTGATAATATGCTATCCTGGTGATGTTCTAATTTAAGATAGCATTAGCTTCTAAGGAAGAAATGACAGTATAAATGGAGACCTGAAGGATTTTACCAAAAACAAAAGAACAAAGCTGTGTTTGTGACTGCCTCAAGATGTACCAGTGTCTCCTCTGTGATAGACAAGTCTGAATTCATATTTATTTAAGACTCAGTTGTATTATCTTTATTGACTAAAAGGAATCTGAAGTACTTGATAAGGGAAGAAAAAACAAGTAGCCTTTCCTTATCAGGACATTTTTGTTAACTTGCCAGAGAGCAAATGGATGAAGGTGAGTGGTATTGCAGGAAGATGCAAAGACTTCTATGATGGTACATGACATATTCAGAGACAAAACTTGTTAAAAGTACTTAAATATACAGTGGTGTCTCCATGATCTCTGTTTCTCAAAAAGTCACTAGCCCAGTGCCTTTTTTACACAGAATCATTCTTAATGCTGCTGACTATAAAAATACATGTTAGGTTATTAAGAAGGAATGAGGTATTTCACATAAAATACTATTACACATAACTGAAATTTAACTGCTTATTAGACAATGTAATTAAAAATTTTCTGATGTAGTTTTTTAAAAAATGATTAAATTCTTTATTTATATCTTTATGTTATTTCTTAACCACTCAATGATTCAACATTATGTTGGTCATCGAATATAACTGTACTCTCATGGATGCTGAAACACATCATCCATGAGATATGTCTTTTCCCTTCACTAAATGACACCGTATTCCTTGACTTTATTTGTTTTTAAATTTGCTATTTTTTCTCTCTTATTATTCCTTCTTGCTGTTATTAAATTGTATGCTTATAGAAGTCAGGATTGGCTAGGTGATATTTCAAGGGGCTCAGGCAGTACTTCTTCCAGTGTTCCAAGAAGCAGAGAGAAGTGCTTATCAGTGAGAAGTTGTGATGTATTCCACAATGATCCTCTACTAGACTTTAAACTAGAAATGCCTCTCAACTACCTGTGAATGAACATGGTTTTTGGTGTAGCGTAGGCTCTAGCTAAACATTTGAAAAATAAATAAATAAAAGATGACCCTACCATTTTTTGAGTACAATGTGAGTGTGATGTTATGTACTATAGATTGTGCACATGATTGCATTTAATTTCTACAACATCTTGTAAGAGAGATGTTATTATTTTCACTTTACAAAGTAGGAAATTGAATATCATGAAGATTGAGTCACATTCGCCCATGAAGAAGTAATGTTAAGATTTCAACTTATCCAAGTTCAATGTCATATTTGCTGGTTCTACAGTCCTACAGTCTTGTCCTCCCATCCATCTGAATTCATCTTATCTGCTATGTCTGAGAAACCAGACAACCTGTGAAAACATGAGTACATCATTTTATACTTTGCTTATTTTCTAGTTCTCAGCTATATTCCAGATAGTAGGAATTCATAAATATATTTTACCATTTTTTAGATATGGCCCAAGCCATAAAATAGACTGATAAAATTCATTCTATATCTAATACATAAACAGCATTTGAAGATTATTTGTGTTCAAATAGAACTGCTTTAAGAAAACTTGAAATTTCTATTAAAATAAAAATATTTTGATTATTTTTACCATTTCCCTTTACTTTTACTTTGATTTGTAGAGTTTGATTTGCACTCAATGTTTTCAAAAACATATTTCTGCACACACAAAGTATGATAAAGGCTCATGATAATGGCCTTTAAAAGCAATGTTCCTTATAAATATGCAAATATTAAATTTTTATTTCTGAAATATTTTTGGTGATAAAGTTGATATATTAGAAAAATAAAAAATGGCAGCCAAATATGCTACATTTCTTAAATGATTAAAAACTTTTTCAATGCAGTATGAAGTTTATTTATTTAAATAAGGACTATCACTGTGAAATTTTGCTAGGCTCTATTTTGCTTCTACCACTATTATTAAACAATGAGGTAAAAGTTAAGAATGACCCTGCTTTCTTTCAATTTAGAAAAACAAAATACCGTTAAAGCAAAGGAGACTATTGGCTACTATCCATTGAAGACGCTCTTAGAATCTGGAGCTGAGCCATTTCAGTCACAATGATAGCAATAGGCTCACTTTTCTAATGTAAGCCAGAGATGGACATACAAGGTGAAAGATTGAAATGGCAGAGGCTTAATGAAATTGATTTCACTTAAGAATAATTTATCTGTTTCAATTACATTAAGGCTCTGATTAGCCCCTACAAAAGTATGTCCTTCCTTCATTCCTGGTGAAGGTCTTATTTTCCTCACAAATGTCTTAATAACTGCATGGGTGCATAGGACAAGTCCTAAATCATATTTGAGTTCTCTGGCTGGAGATACTTTTCAGCTGAATTTCAGCGGACAGATATGGTTTTAATCTTAATTTATTAGAAAATTAACACAAATGAATAAGAGAATTGAGAACAATCAATTAACATGAAAGTGAGATAAACTGGCTACGTTTCCAAAGTACGATATTATGAATAAACAAAATGTCCTTTAGAAACCAAGAAGAAAGATCTTGCCTAATCCTAGCTAAACTGTGTAAAAAGAAAGGCAGTGTAATCTGACAAGGTGTACAGAAGTTTATTTCAAGGGAGAAAGGTATATAGAAGTTTATTTCAAAGCTGGAACATTAGTTTTAATTGTAATACTTTTCAATTCCCACATTCTTTGTTGCCATCAGTTTCCTAAAATTCATCTTCTTAAAAAAAAAAAAAAAAAGATTAGTCATACAAAAAGCTCGAAGGGTGCATGAGTGAGATTAGCCTAAGCTATACCAGAGTAAGAAACAAAAATCTTTATTAGCATAACCTAATAAAGTTTACTACGATGCAATGACTCTTCTGGGCAGCCCCTATATAAAGAGTGATTTGGAGATTCATCCTGCTTGAATATTTTGTCTGCATCAGCTTTCAGGTGATGAGTTAGAGAAGAAAGAACTTGAGGGAATGCATCAACTCTTAAATTCCTTGGCAGGAAAGTTACATACATCAATCCTGCTCACAGCCTACTTGCCAAAAATTAGTTAAATGATCCCACTTATCTTCAAGGTGCTGAAGAAAACAAAAAATCCCATGAATATTTGGTAAGGGTAAATGTGTCTGCCAGAGAGCCAGTTTTAGAATAACCCAACAAGGAGTTACAATATTTATAACAAGAGAGGCATAATGAGAGTATTTCATATCTAAAGGATATGTAACCTTTTAAAAAGAAGAAGCATTTTTAGCATCAGAGAAACATGTTCGTCCATCTATCAGTGTTCATATAAAGCATTTGATTCCCAAAACTGTCAGTAAATTGTTAATTTTAAAGAAAAATTGCTGAGCAAGATGTATCTGTCCCTTTTCACAGTCATTAGAGACATCTAGGAGCTTTATTTTTTTATATTTTTCTGCCATTTCACTCCATTTTATACACTTCTTAAAGATTTCATTTAATTTATCACATGTATAAGGAACATTCTCAACATTCTTGTCCTCTAAACCGTATCTCTCACTTTAAATTGAAGTTCAGAGCCCATTTCAGGAGAGCTACTCAGGGGAAATTTCTCTCAATTAACTTCGGCTCATTCTTTGATCTGTGCAATTCCTTTCTTATCACTTTCTGTCAGAATATTTCTTTGTATGTATTCATATTCATTGAATACTAACCCATCTCATCTCTTTTCAAAGACTATAAAATTCTCCAGGCATAAATCAGGTCTAATCTCAACTCTATATTTTCGGTTCCAATTATAGTGCTAAACATCTGTGCGTACTTAGCAAATGTCATTGACCTATTTACAAGGACTTGAAATTCTATGTATAGATTTTGGAATCCCCTGCTTGACTGCATTAAATTCTTTGAATAACTTCCGGTTCTTCAAAAAAGTATATTTCAATGGATTAGAAAGAAATCATTTAGCAGCGTCTGTTTTATAGCCGGTTTTCAGCTTTGTAGTAATGAAGGACAAGTTGGAAGACATGTTGATACTCTAAGACACTAATGTATTCACTGGATTTCAAAATGTATTGTAATTCTAAAGAACAAAAGTAATTAACATTAAACAGCAAATAATAAAAAAGGCACTATCTTCAGGAAATAGTGTGTGTAGAATGTAATGGAGAGTTTGGGAAAAGTCTGTTGCCAGGAGAAATGCTCTGTCTGGGTTTATTTTCTAGCTATGGGAGCTTTAACTGCAAATTCTATGGATCTCAAAGTGGGTTCTAACCTGTTTATATTTTGACAATAGTCTATCAAGTTATAACAGAAAAATCTTTTGCCTCATTTACTTGATCCTACTGTATTCCCTTGCTTTGCATACCTTTGTTTCATTCTTGCCTTTCTCCAAGTAAAGAGGAAAAATAATAAAACAACTTGCATTCTCTGAACCAGTAGTTCTTAACTTTGGCTGAGTATTAGATCACCATGAACATGTTCACAGATACATTCCTTGCCGTACCCCACCCCTCCGAAGATTTTGTTTTAATTAATGCAGGGTAGAGCTGAACATCAGTATTGTATTTTAAGTTTATCCAGATTTTTTAAATGTAAGCTGAGTCTGCAGCAATGTTCTAAAGACCCAGCAAAATGTCTGGTTCTTTCACTTGTGATTAGTTGAAGTAGATAAGAATCCTACCCAGAATGAAGCCCATCTATTTCACTTTGACACTTTAGTTTCTGAGAGTAGAGACAAATAAATACAACTGGAATGTGTACAGCTAAGTGAAAACAACTGGGATTTCATGAAATCTACTACTCTTCAGATTTACTTGATTATTCGTGTGCGTGTGTGCGCATACACATGTGTATGTGTGTACATGCCTGTGTGCATGTTTTGGAAGGTTAGTGAATTTGACAATGACATAGAAAACAGAAATATGTAAGCAAAGCACTTAAAAAGTTGCTAAGATTTACATCAGAAATGCGCAAGCGGCATATTTATCTGTTTTGTCTGACACTATTCACCTTATATGTAGTATTCCTCTGTAAAGAATTAATTCATACAAATTTTTCTCAATTTTAATTTTTCTCTTTTCCCACTATCAGAAAATATCCAAAATGTATTGCAGAAAGTAAAAAGCATTCTTTCTCTATCTGAAGTTTTACATTGTGTATTATCGCTGTGAGTAACTTTCCAAATCTTTCAAGTTTGGGAGGTAACATAAATTATTTCCTTAATATAAAATGATAAGATAATAAGAGTTAATATAAAATTTCAAAGCTGTGATCGGATAAGAATTGCAATTTTAGATGAAGGGCCAGTAACTGAGAATCAAATGAACTATAATATAACATTTTGGAGGAATCTTCTCAAGGCAATGCATTGAGGAAGGTAAGAAACATAGGAGAAATCACCTATTTAAACCCTGAGCTCATTATGAAGTTATAGTTGACTAGGTTCTATTGTCCTTGTGGATTGAAGGTTACTAAGAGGCAAGAAGTCAAGAGACTATGCACCGAGAATCATCAATCAGAAAGAGGTCATTACGCTTAGATATATGAGTATATCAAGCCAGGATGGCAAATCTGAAATCAGGAGACTTAACAATCAGAATGAGATGTTGGGAGCATTGAAGCAGAAGATAGATGATGGTCAGAAGAAAGAGAAAAGAGAAGGTCAGTAACAAGAAGGTGAAGTTATAGGAAGCGGGCAAGAGTGAATATAGGAGACCAAGGGCTCTTCTGAGGAGCTCTTATTTAGGTAGCCACTGTGCTGCTGGGCAGAACCAGCAAATAAGCAGAATTGGACAATGAATATACAAGAATGAGCCCTATATTTATACATTACTTTATTCTTTATTCGATAAATATTTATTGTTTGCCTAGTACATAGCAGGCACTATGTTTTGAATCCTAGGCAAGTACAGGTGAACAAAATGGACCTTCTAAACAGCTCTTCTTCTCTATTGTCTATTATGTACCATCAAAAATAACTGAGGATAGAAAATATCTTTTAAGAAAGATTCAGCAATACTTCCCCTCTTGTAGCTTTGAGGAAATCAGATTCCTCGAGTTTTTTTGTTTGTTTGTTTGTTTAAGTTTTTTTTTTAAATGAGTAATGATGCACAATATGTAAACTTTAATGTTTGCTCTGTTTGAATTTATATTTACATGAGTGTGCCCAATATCAACATTTCACACTTTTAAATTGTATTGATTTTAAAAGTTTTTCTTGATTTGTATTGTTCCCACTGTTTCTCTCTTGATAATGAGCAACTGAATATGACTGATAAAAAGCCCAGACTTCTCCTCAAATATCCTATCAAAAGAATCTGACCAAATGAGGCATCACTTTGAGTAGATCTGTCTTTAAGAAGAACTGTCTTTGACAAAGATTACCCAATGGTATTCTCTCCATAGGCAGCGGAAGCCCAGTGACTGCTCAGGCACTCACCAGTGCCAAGGTTTACCAGCAACTGAGGAGGAGCCATATTTTTGTGTCTTTCCTTCTTTCTAACTCCTGACCCTATTATAACTCAGATAATTGGTCTAAAGGTATATGGCAATAAAGCCTATGTGTTATGGAATTTTACTAATTGGCTGTATAAAGCATCATTAGTGCTGCGCTGAAGCTCCAAATACAAGGCTTAAGGTATAGACATACAAAACCTACTGCTTCAGGTGGGCAGAAAATCTATCAATATACTAGCAGAACGTGGGGCAGTCTCATTTCATTTAGGTCTTGTACCACACGATTCTATGAGTGGAGTCACATGATGACATTTATAGGTCTAGGTATCATGAAACTCTTACATCATAAAAAAAAATTCAAGATTATATTTTTAATTGAGTTGTTATAAAAACAAAGATGTGAATATTATATATTATAAGATTTTCTTCTACCTAAAACTTCACATTTTTTCTTCTGATTTTAAAGGCAGTTAAAACATTCCATGGGCTCCTAAAAGTATGTAAATCCTAGGCTGTCTACCAAATCTAATGAATAAGATGTCCTTGCCTCTGGGTACATGCCACCTCATCCTGTTGGCATCCATTTATTGTGCCACTTAATTTGCCTTTGTTTTTTATTAATGTAAACTCAAACTTTAACTTTACTTTTTGAAATAAAACAGGCAATTTTTTGTTTACAAAGTTATTTCTGAGTTGCAAAAATTACTTCCCTACCCCATGCTTTTAGTAATCTCTGTTTTCCTTTATTCAATCTTGGTTGCCACAATCGAAGAGACAGAAAGTATAAGGAAACTTTTCATTTTTATTTATTTATTTTTTTTGCATTTGTAATGGTGGAAATCTTGGAAGTAGACATTAATTACTCCAAGTCTGTCAAGTAGATATATTCCCTTTGTTTTTGATTTTCACTGGGTAGTACAATCCTTTGTTATTTTAAGTTGCTTTATAAGATGAAGATCCTACTGAAATAATATGAACACAATGAAAAGGTAAAGTGAAACACAGTTATGGTGTAACTAGAGGAAGCATATAAAACATGAAGCAATATTGAGGGGAAAAGGGCCAAGCAGAGAGCCATAGACAAGAGACAGAAAGAAAAAAACACAGAGAAACAGACTCTAGTAGTAACATGGGGGA
Organism: Pteropus vampyrus; assembly: GCF_000151845.1. Lineage (NCBI taxonomy): Eukaryota > Metazoa > Chordata > Mammalia > Chiroptera > Pteropodidae > Pteropus > Pteropus vampyrus. The sequence continues at coordinate 37,315,124 of NW_011888782.1, read as the reverse complement.
AGCATAGAAGAGAAGAGGAGCTAAACATGAATTTCCATCTTCCACCTCATTTTCTTGCTAGGGACAATTACTTCTAAACACCTATAATGAAAATTCTTCCAAGAGCCTTGTTTCCACCAAATCTTTATTTTCACTAGCCATCATTGAAATAAATCTCTAAGAAGAAAGGGCCTTAAGGGATTGTTCAAATTACTGCTGCTGCATTCAAGCTACCCTAAATGTAAGGTTCACAAAAACCATTTTATTTTTTTCACAGCATCCATTGGTCAGAAATTTGGATTATCTACGCTCTACATGTACTGGACCTCAGCTGGGAGGATTCCATGGCTCCATGAATACAATGTGGCAGGTTGAAGTTGGAATTGCCAAAGCAATGATTGACCAGCTGTCAGCCAGGACCTCAGTGGGGGCTATTGATTGATGTACCTACACATGGCATCTTCATGTGGTCTGAGTTTCCATTCATCACAGCATTGAAGCCTCAGGGTAACAAGATTTTTTGCATGGCAGTCAGAACTCCAATATAGACTATTTCAAGAAAACCGGATGGAAGCTGTGTGGCATTTTCTTACCTAGCTGCGGAAGTCACATGGCATCAATTCTGCCATACTCTATAGGTCTAAACAGAGATATAGCCTGTCAGATTGAAGGATTGGGGAAGGGATTCATATAATTTGTGGACATGTTTTAAACCACCATAGGTTTTTAGCTAATACTTCAACTCAATTGTTTTCTATCTCAGCTTGATATTGTTAAAACCATTGGCTCATGCTTCTCTAAAACAACAGAGCTTGCCCTGTCACTGTGCATCTTTCTAATATAAGATAAGAATCAATACTCCATCAAAGTACATCCAAATTAAGGAACCTGCACAATCCAGTTCTGGAAGTGGGGCTATTGAGCAAATACCCATTTAATCAAAGGTCTTATTGTATCATGCTATAGACATGCAGGCTATAAAGCCCAGTGTAGTCAACATAATAGTTCAAAAACTCTTAAAACTCTTAAAAACTTATGTCTGTGTACATAAGAATTCTAGCATAAAGCTACAGACTTGATAAAGCTCTTCAGTAAATTATAATCAAGGTATTTTAAAAAGAAATCTTAGATCCTGTTCTCAAGATTTCTTATAATGATCTCACCAAATTTTAGTTGAACACAACTTGGTATATATAATTTAAAAAAATGTTTCCTGATTTAATACTAATCTATGAACTCCTCTGAGAAGACACATCTCTCACTACCTATAGTACTTAACTTGTCTCAAATATTTCCAAAGCTTTAATTATATCCTGTGTACTTGATAGTCACAAGCTGGATGAATAAATAAATGAATGAATTAGTTTACTGTTTGCAATGATTTTATACCCCCTACTCTTTACCCCAACAAGAAGTGAGGAAAATAGTACTTTGTGAAAAAGATCCAAACATGTGACTTATTTTAGAAACATGTCGAGATCAGAACTGGATGTTCGGTAACAGTATATTGGCTTCTTCTATGGGTGAGAGTCTTTTAATATTTTGATTATTCAAGGTTTTAAATCCTATGATGATAAAGATGGTATCACTCACTTCTTAAGTATACTATATAGCATGTAACCTTTCTTAATTGGTTGAAATAAAAATATTTGCTATCAACCGCAAACACAAAGTTTTGTTTAGAATTGTGATATGAGGTGATACACTAACTGGAAGTCCACAGAAATTCAGTTATCTCCTTTATGACAAACAGATTTGAGTAGGGGGTGAGGCAACCTACAAGGTAAAGGAAATATTAGTTCCTATCTCTGTTCTGCTGAGCTTGGACTTCAATTTACTTGCTGGGTGGAAGAGCCTATCTGAAAAAAGGGAACTACATAGCCATCTAGATTAATGGTATGGGTACTATGGGGGTTAGGATGGTGGTTAAAGTGGGGGTTGTGGTTCAGAATCAGTAATAAATTTGAAAACTTTAAGTCCCAGGGGATTCCCAGTTATCTCTATATGAGGAAGTCATTAACTGTAAGACAGACGATGTCTATAAGAACATAGTAAGATTCTGAGATCTTTGCAACTTTTCTATTCTAGTTATATTTATTATCCTCTATCTGTTTTTCTACTCTGATTAACAGCAAAGTTCTTGAAGCTAAAAGTCACTGTGGCTTATCCAGTGGTTTATCCTCTGTGGTTTAACCTTGTGGCCCATTCTACAGGGCAGATTTGTATAAAAGATAGGTAAAGATATAGAAATAGAAAGACTAAAAAAGATGGAGTTTCAGGTGACTGCTAAGGATAAAAAATAATTTGGAGAAAAATTTACCCTGAAAAAAACATTGGAAGAGTAATAGTAGGAAAACAAAGAACAAACAAATAAGAAAACAGTAAAGACAACACACAGGCTTATTTGTATCTCCTTGGCTTACAACTTTTAGCAGTTGATCATGCAATCCCCTCCATGCAACAATTATTATAGTGACACAGGCAGTGACAATTAACTAAGGTTATTTAGGAGCCAGGGCAAAGGCCAGAGTTCCCAAGGTTTTTCTGATAATTCTCAAATGCATCTGGTCTGTTTTCCTTAAGTTTTTGACCTTGTCAGTTGGACATTCAAGTATCTCTTCTTTGTAGGTGTAGCTTTCACTTTCCAGTTGGCTCTCCAAGGCCCACCCCTCATTAGGTCTCTCCAGTAACTATGGGTTGGCCTGGGCATCTGCAAGAAACTCCAACTTCTGTTTAATATCATCCCCCTACTCCAGACCCCAACAAAATGTAAGGAAAATAGTACTTTGTGAAAAAGACCCAAACATATGGCTTATTTTAGAAACATGTCCACATCAGAATTGGCTGTTTGGAGATAGTGTATTAGCTTCTTGTACAGGTGAGAGTCTCCTTTTAATTACTAACTCTATGCCTCTAGCCATGATGCCTCAATTGTACACTATATTAGAGCTTTTAGACAGAAACATCG
>NW_011888782.1:37310147-37311382 GCF_000151845.1 Pteropus vampyrus | reverse complement strand
TTTTTTCTTTTATTTTAATGTTAAGCCTCCTCACTTCCAGTTTTCTACCTTCCTTGCTACCTCGTAAAACCAAATTTTCACTGCTGAGGGTACCCTTTTCTATGTTTTTCCATATTCATATGATATTCATATGATAGCAGGTATGTGCATCACCCATGCAAAGACTCAGATACATATACAAATGCAGAATTTCATTATTATTTCATTGTTTATGTTACTCAAAAAGATTGTTCAATACCCACTTTTCTGTATCTTTCTATTTTCACTAAACAACAAATCACAGAAATTACTCTAAATAAATTGTCCTTGTCCACTGATATTCTTTTTTGATGGCTGTAAAATAGTCCGTGATATGAATTTACCATATTTTCAGTCATCCCCCTATCAAAGAGCCATTGTTTTATTTTTATTATGTGGCAACTATGGACACACTGCAATAAACATCCTTCCTACTGGTGCTTTCTCTTATGGTTGGACTAAGAAGAAGGATTTCTGTGTCAGAGGGTAAGTGCATTTTTTAATTTTAATAGACATTGCATTTCTAAATGCTTTTAGTACTTTAGATTTCACACTCGCCAGTCAAGTTATCACCTTTTCAAATTATTGTCAGTCTCATGGGTATAATGTGATATCTCTTACTTTACTTTGCATTCCTCTGAATAACAGTTTGAATATCATTTTCATATACTTGATCGTTTGAAGATAATTTCTGGGAATTGATTCTTTATCCTTTTTATTCTATTGAGCTTCTATTCTCGTCTGACAAATTTTCCATGTCTTATGTGTATTATTCAAACAACCCTCTGTCCGTATTCTCCAGTGCACATTTTTTTTTCAAAATCTATTATGTCTTTAGATTTGCCTGTTATCTTTTGCTCTAGTTTATACCTCTTATCTTTTATAGCTTCTGGATTTTCAGTCTTAGTCAAGAAGGTCACACTTGCTGCTAGCTATCATATATGTAGTCTTGTAAATTTTTGCAAAACTGTTTACTTTTTACAAATAAGTCTTTAATCCGTCTGAAACTTGGTTTTTTTGTTTTTTTTTTGGTTTGTTTGTTTTGGTTTTGGTTTTGATTTCTTTTTGTACATGGTGTAGCAGCAACTGGATAGCTGATTGTGCCACAGTTAATCATTAATGATCCATCTTTTCCCCGTGAAATTAAATACTACCTTTGTCAAATATAAAATCTTTTATTATATACTTCAGTTGATTTCTAGATTCCTTTTTTCTTC
>NW_011888782.1:37283668-37308882 GCF_000151845.1 Pteropus vampyrus | reverse complement strand
TTTGTACATGGTGTAGCAGCAACTGGATAGCTGATTATGCCACAGTTAATCATTAATAATCCATCTTTTCCCCGTGAAATTAAATACTACCTTTGTCAAATATAAAATCTTTTATTATATACTTCAGTTGATTTCTAGATTCCTTTTTTCTTCTATGGATTTACTTATCTATGTTATGCTGATAAAAGAATAATTGAATATCAGTGTTCTATAGGATTTTCTATAGTTATGTTCTCGCTTACTATTCTGTGTGTGTGTGTGTGTGTGTGTATGTCTGAGAGAGGGAGAGAGATCTATAAAATCTAACTATTTTGGCATATAGATTTATGGTAATTAAATCTCCACTTGAGATTCTGATTGGAATTGAATTAAATCCACATATTAGTTTTGGAAACATAAATATTTTTATTATATTTTCACCTAAAAACTTGATTTGTCTTTTTATTTGTTGAGAACTTTGTTTTATTTCCTTCAACAAATTTTTATATTTCTCTTCATGTAGGTCTTAATCATTGAAACTATTCTTTGAAGTACATAAAAGCATATAGTACTTTATAACAGTTAATATCAGCAAATCCTTTGGGCTCTGTTGCAATAAGTCAAATATGTGATAGTGTGTGTGTATGTATTGTGCTGAGAAGGAATATCCATTTCCTTTATATCATAGTCTAAATATAAATTATAGGTCCTTTCTCTCTCCTAGCTATAATTACCTTAATGTTGATAGTTTATAACCTCATATCTCTTCAACATATTCTATTCTGAAGTAAATGACCCTGTATTATCCATCTCTACCTACGCCCAATTGCCTTATTAGTAAATTGTCCTCCTCCTCAAAGGAGTTACTGCAATCACCAGTTCTTTTTATTTAGGACCAGAACATGACCCCCCAACTGACTCCTAGAAGTGTTATAGATACTGTACTTTACAGAGCAGACTTCTACCTGTCTGCCTGTCTATCTATATCTATTTGTCTATGTATCTTGTATCTATGTATCTATTATCCATCTCCTAACTATACACATGTAGTTGATCTAAAATATACAATATATCCCAATTTCATTTGAATTTTATGCATATATTATTTGTCTGATGAATCATTTAAGAAAACACAAGTTTGGCTTTGTTATAAAATAAGATGGGGAAAGGGCAAGGTTATGAACAATATTCTAAGATTCAACTAAGGAAATATACAACAAAGCAAATGCATATCTAAGAGAAATCCAATCCCACCTAGCTGTTGACCAGAGACTGGAGACCCACACAGCCATACCAGTTATAATCCTGCTTTGTACTAGAAGCTGTTTTGAGCCACAAGCCAAAGTAAAACGTCATAGAAATAGTGACATTAAGGAAAATTTGCTAAGTGCTTTACAGTATCTCCAACCATTTAGATATAAATACTCTCTTTCCTAAATGTTCCCCCTGCTCTTAGTACTTTCCTCAGAATTAACAACTCAAGGTAAGCACTTAAAGAGACTTCAGCCAATACTAAAACAAAATAACAAACAAAACCCAACAATCCCTTCATGAAGTTTCTGTTTTACATTCTTTAATTTTTGATCAGACATATTACAATAATATGGCATCTTATATATAATACCCTCTTAGAGATAATGAAAGGAAAAACATTTATATATTCACTGAATTAATAATTATGTAATCCGAAAGGCAAAAGGACATAAAAGTTGTACGTGCCACGCTCCTAAGACCAGAGAGCTGCTACGTGGATAATTCAATTCTGCTTTGAGTACTCAAGGTCTATTTGGTTTGAGCCAGAACATTTTGGTTAATGCATAAAACCTAAAATACTTAACAAAAGGACAAACAAATTTTAGTTAAAGATTAGTATCAGATCGGCGAGGCTTTACTGAGTTTGCACATGAGCTGACTTTGTTCATTTTAAGACAAAGTGTGGTGCCAGTGCCAGCCCCATTGTCCTCACCTGAGAGCTGATTAGCAAGGCAAAGCCTCAAGTCCCAGCCCAGGTTTCCCAAATCAGGAACTCTGAGTATGAGCTCAGCAATGAGTGTTTTACCACTGCTTTCTAGGTGACTCTGCACACTGAAGTTTGTGAACCACTGTACGACAAACAAGCAAAACAAACAAGAAAAGAAGCTGCCTCATAGGGACTTTTCAAAGTGAATTTTTTGTATGGATTTATTTTTCAGTCCTCAGGAGATGCAACCTAGATCTACTTTAGCTGAGGGGTCTTTATTCTAACTAAAATACAAGAGACTAATTTACCTGGATTCCTACCCTCAAATAGACTTGTGGCCCAACTAATAGTAAAAATGAAGTTCCCTAATTTGGTTACCATCACTCCAGACTTCCTCTTGCTACAGCATAAGAAGGATCACCTGCTGTATGGGAAAAAAAGGAAGAATTCTGGGTTTGAACAAACTCTCTACCACTTACAGTTAAACAACTTCGAGCAAATTATATTACCCATGTTATCCTCAATTGTCTAATATAGTAAAAGAAGGTTAATTCATAGGATTCTAATAATATATAAAGCTAGATATCTGGTACATATATTAAGAGATAAATAAAACTCTCAAGAGGATAAATGTTTATGGCCAGCTAAAACATTTTCTACCTCTATAGATCCTCTAGGAAGGCCAAGTTATCAGAAGGGGGCTTAGAGAACACAAACTCATAAAAGTGGAGTTATTTACATGTTATGAATGTTTTATGTCAGGCTAAGATCACCTAATACATCCATCTTTGCAATAATAGCTACCATTTCTTAAATGCTTACTGTCAGGTATGATACTAAGAACTGTATATATATTCACACATCTACTCCTCTTAACAATCTTATGACGGAAGTACTCACATTTTCTCTGTCTTACACATGAGGAAACTGAGGCACACAGAGTTTACGAAACTTGCTTAAGCTCACATCATGAGTGACAAGCATGAGTAGGAATGAGAAAATAAAGATCAGAGCCTGCCAGTTTAACTTCTATGCTGGGAACACAACTCCTGGCTTAAGTCTGACAGATGAGTTACTTCTCTGAGCCGACTGATTACTCTTGGGTTAGAATTTTCCTGCTTCTCTGCTTCTACCTTAAGCAAGCAAGCTTAATTGGTTCCTCAAGTCTAGAAGAATTCCTAGCCAAGGTTTCCATTCAGGTGTCTGGATGTTATTCGGACAGTTATTCTGATGTACAGGATGGCAGTGGAAACTTCTCTTTATATTTTAGTCTAGATAAAGATAAATGAGGGCCAAACAGGGAAAGAGCTGAAGTCAACATTTGGACTTTGATTTGAAACTAAATCACAGCAGTGTTAACCCTTCCAACCATTTGTATTCCTAAACCTTTTAATCTCGAATTGGGGAAAGAGGGCTTTATTTCATGGAGCCTTCAGGCAATAGTTTTGTGTTAAATCTTTAAGTTTCTAGGTCATAGATAATGGTTCTAAAAGCAACAGAAAGAGATAGAGTGAGAAATTGAAATTCTATTCAATCTATTTTATTATCTTTATTTTTCTTCTGTCTCTTTATAATAATTTGAATATGTGTTACTTCTTAAAATTGTACTTGTCTTTTCCTAATTAACTTTTGTAATTATAGTCCTCTTAACAGATGACTCTAGTCCCTGAATCAGTTACTCTTAAAAGTGTTGCTATGATCAAACCTCTGTAATAGGGCATATTCTGAGCATAAAGGGGTAGTGATTAGGTAAACACTGGAATCAGGAAAAAGGGAAACTCTTCTCCTGGAGTTTAAATTGCTAAATTAGCTAGAGAAGCAGGGAATTTGGTAAATCTCTCTGGCAGTGAAACTTCTGGCATAACTTATACAAGTTACCAATCCCTACTCTAGTTATATAATAGAATGTGCATAAAGCAGCAACTGATCACTGAGCTATCAGCAACGGTGTGGATTAAGAAAGGAACATTTTGTTCAGAATAGTTATTGTTTATGTAAAACATTCCAGGCAGTCTTCTATATCCTGGAAATACAGCAGTGAACAGAATTGATCAAATCCCAGCCCATGAAAAATTAAGATTCTTAATACTTATCAATGAAACCACGTAGCTGTAAGAAATAAGGTAGACTTCATTCTTCCTCAGTCTCATACAATATTTTAACTGGAATTTATTTCAGAATATTTTCTGTAGCTGCAGTAGTAATGATGCATTTATGGGACCTTCATATTGGATAATTTCCTCTTCAGTAGTATGTACACATGTGTATTGGGAGGGGACGAATGTTGTGATAAAATAAGCTTTGTCATCAGTGATGTATAGATTACTTGAGTTATCTTTTACTCTCATTTTATAATAAAAAAGAAAGATAGAGACACAGAGAATTTGCTCCAAATCATACAAGTAATTAACGATTAATATAACTGGAGCTATTGTCCAGCTTCACTCTATATGTTTCTTTGTTTGAGAAAGCCAGTAAAAATAGCAAAGGCTTAAGATAAAGACCTACAAATATGTTCCATTTTATTTCAGAATTTAACACCGTAAGTCAACCACATGACGATATCCTTCGAATAATGATAACTCTGGGGCAAGGAAGAAATTAATTAGTGCATAGAAATGTAAACATTGAGCTAGAGGTAATAGGATGTGAATATGATGCCAGGTAGTATCTTAAAGGAAATGACAATAGGGAGACAGACACTGAATTTTCTTTAAAAGAGGTCATCAATAATCAACAGAAAATGAAAGTAAATTCTGGTCATCTGAGAACACATCTTTTTGGAAACTGAGTCATAATGGCATAATGGAATGTTCAGAGGGACTAGAGTTATAGGAAATTTGAGATAAATATTAGATAACATAGCAGTTCTAAAATAAATCATTGAAAAAGTGACAAGATATAACAGCCATCCAAAGGAACAATAGATAAATTGGATGAAAAGAGACAAAACCTAAAAATACATAAAGTTCTGAGAAGGGAGTTGAATAAATTAAAACAGAGACAGACATCTATATCACTCTTCAGTGAAAGCTTTCATGTGCAACAGAGAATGGACGAGTATTTGGAAATATTAGCAAATATTGATTTTTGAACATTAAAAACAGATAAATTGTCTTCAAAAACAGGTGAAGCAAATGGACAGAAGATGAGAAGAGAACCTTAATTAAGCAAACATAGAATGCATTCAAAAATCATTTCCAACATAATTCCAGACTTTGATGCTTGGTCTTTCATTTAGTTTTTGTGAAACACTAACCTTTAGGTTTTTATTTTATGTGATTCCCTGGGTAGTTGTAACAAAACAAAACAAAACAAATCACTTAAACCTAGATTCATTGTCATTCATAATGTAAGAATTCCATTTAGAAAAGAAAAAAAGGTACTTTTAAAGAATCGACGATAGTTTCATTTAAAGAGGATGTTTTTAGAGAAACTCAGTATTTCTTGAGACTTCAAAGTGAAATAATCTTTTGAAATTAAAGCAGAGACAAGTTTCTTATCAACAATCATAATAGAAAACTTTCAACCTTATGCCCTGACAGCCATTATTTTCAGTCTTTATTTTAACTACTAACTGTGAAGTTTGACTGAAATTAATTTTGTTTAAAAAATTTTTCTCTAGTAAATTAAAGACAGTTATTTATTTGCTAATGAAGTATAGCATTTCAGATTATAAATAACTAATGGAAATATTCCATCTTCTTCCCACCATATTGTCAACATCTCCATTTACCGTACGTATATCCATACACAGTGCAGTAAATATTGCTTGTTGTTGATGATAGTTGTGGTGATGGTATATGTGGTACATGTTTTGCCTCTCTTTTCTTTTTCTTTGGGCAAAAATGACTCTCTTTCCTTGGGAATCACCTATTCCTCACTCCATGTGATTCTCTTTGGACTGCCAATCATAGTACCCCTGTACTTGCTATTGATGAGCATTTAATGACCAATCACAGTATTTCATCCACCTGACCACAGAAATTGGCTCAGGGAAAGTCATATGACAAAAGTGGTATGAATTAGAACCTCACCTCACACTTTATATATATCCTAAAGGAAAAAAATTCTTTTTCCCTTTAAACATTGAGATATAAAAATGTGATCCCAGGGCTGCTGGTGAGCATGACTCTGTCACAGAGAGGGCTGCTGGTGAGCATGACTCTGTCACAGAGAGGAGACCCTTCTTAAGGAGGTACTCTAACCATGGCTGCTTTCTCTTTATTTCAATTTTAAATATATTGAGTGCCTATTTTACACAAAATATAAGGCTAGAGAATAAGAGACTAAAAAATAAATATGATGTTATCTCTTTGTCAAGTTTTCAGTCTAATTAATAGGCTGTGATATTTCAATCATCAGAGTTTATTCAACAGATCCTAAATGAAAACATACTTTCTTCCAGCTATTGGAAAGCCCTGGTGATATAGTGGTGATTAAACAGACATACTTCCCAGACTCATAGATCTTTCAGTTTATAAAAAGAAAAACCAAAATCAAATAACAACAGAAATAATCAGAAATTGTGATTAGTATTCTGAGACCAATCTAGCATATTTGTAAAAGAGGAATCTATGTGAGATTCCTCTTGGTGGTGGATTGTGGTAGTGGTGGTAATTTAGTGAGACTTGGAGGCTAATGTTAGAAGTAGGTGAGGCCTAAACCCTTAATACTGCTTCTAGGTCCTAAAGAGACATACAACATCATGGCACTGGAACATGTCTTTGACTAAAATGCTCAAGGTCTCTGCTACCATTGTCCATCTTTCACCCTGACACTTTCTGGCAGCCCAAGGCAAAGGAGCAAAAGAGGCTGATGCAGAGGTACTATTGGGACATACACTGGAAGCCAACAGAATGTGGCCTAAAACACCGGAGGTCCTCGTAACACCAAGACCGAGGGGATGATGAAGTTAGCAATCATACTTGGGGCAATTGCTTCAAGCTGACTGATGATGAAGAATTTCTAATAATAATAAGGTATTCAATAGAGAACAATGAGATTACTTTTCACAAATGTAATTAGTAATTACTGTAATATAAATCAGCATATGAAGCTTGTATCATCTCAGAGGAAAACAGGGAGGACTACATTTTCTTCTTGAAGTACAGTTCCCAGACAATATTCAAGCAGAACACTGGGGAAAAATATTAAGGGAGCAGAGAATATGAGTCCACTCAACTTTTTCTACCATCTATTGCAACACTGCTGGTACAAGGTTTCCCCACTCCCCTTCAAACTATTGGGTCTGACATAGGTCCTTACTTATAGTAAGTATTCAAATAATGCATTGAATAAATGAAAGAGTACAATGAAAAACAATTCTCATGCTTGTATTTAGCAGCTTTGCCTGTTTCTAGGTAGAATGACTTTTTATCCTAATGTTTTCTTCTTTTTCAGTCCTTTCTTACTGTCTCTTCATCAATTCCTATTTAAAAAAAATATATTTGATTTTCTTGACTTTTTTTTTACTTGAAATAATTATATTAATATAAATGTCAAGTATATTTATAGTTATTTAGGAAATGTCATAGTTGGTTAACCAGCATCTTTTAAACATTTCACATTGCATCAGAGAGGAGCTAAAGTACTCACAAGCACTTGAAGGACTGAAAGACTTAGCAAAGAATGAGTAGGAAATGTCATTCTAAAGAGATGAAGGGAGATTAATAAAATACTATGCACAGGAAAGTAGAGTTTGATTTTTAAAGATCTCTATAACTTTAGAGAATGTGAACATTTCAACGTTGTTTGTAATAAATTTTTGTTAACTATTTCCAAGGAACTCTACTCTCCAACCATTTATATCAATTTATCTCGACAAACTACAATCTGGAGAATATCTATATGGTAAATAAATTTTTCTTGTTAGAACAAATTTCTCTAAATTACAAACTGGTGGAAGTTTTCTATAATTAAAGATAGTAGAGAGGAGAAAATAATAACTTCAAGTTGAATTCTAACTTTAAGGAAACTTGATTGAGTCAAATTGTGAAAAAAAACACTTATTTGTGGTTATGAGGTTTCTTTTATGATTGTATTATACAATCCATGTTTATGCTCTTTATAATCATTGATAGCTCCTTTTGTAGCTCCTTCTTTACTTTTTGAAAGCTTCAGGAAAAATGCAAGCAGACTGTAGAAGCAGAAAAATTAAATTCAAAAGAAAAAATACACTATTAAATAATTTTAAATAATATAAAAGAAAAGAAAATCGAATTTAGAAGGCAACAGGATGAGCAATTTGGGTCATTAGAAAATAAAGAAGGACAGAAATCTTGAATAAAGGAAAAATAGATAAATAGATATAGAGGTATTTATATATATCCACCCATCCATCCATCCATCCATCCATCCATCCATCCATCCATCCAAACTTTCTCTACAATCTAGAATAATATTTCTAGATACCCTTTAGACAACTCTATCAGGCCTTACAACTTTCTGTCTCAGTAAATTGAAAGCATCAACTTTCATTTAATTTCCCAAGACAACAAACTCCGAGTCATTCTTGATTTCGACATTCTCCTTTGCCACTCATACAATATTGATCATCAAGTCATATTGATTTTTACATTTGAAAGGTCTCATTTGTTTTCCCTTTTTGGAGACACTATCATAGATCATCCCTTGCATGATATAGTATTGCAACAGTTTTGCAATAGTATTGCAACAGTTTTCTGATTTTGCTTCACGGAGCTCTTCCAATTCATCTTATTTATTGTTGTTCAATATATTTTTCTTTCTTTTAAAGAAATAAATCTTTCAAATACACAAGATGTTACAGAGTATAACAGAAAACCATATTTAAAATTGTAAATATTTTGCCATATTTGCTTTAGAAGTTTTTATTTTTTAAGAAACAAAATACTACTCATACAACTAAAGATTTCTTTGTGCCCCTCCGTTTTTATGTCCTTCCCACCCTTCCCAAACAAATACGATTCCCTGAAATTGGTGTATTTCCTTCCCACCCACCTTTAAAAAAAATTGTATCATGTTTGTATACATCTAAAATCATAGTTTATATAGTTTTGTATGTTTTAAAAATGTAATTCCATGATCTAATACCATGCATATTCTCCTGCATCTTGCTTTCTTCACTCAGTGTTTTTTAACATTACTTCACCATTTTCTCATTCAACATTGTAAGATGTATCCCAGTTGATACAATTCACTTGAAGTGCTGTATAGTGTTTCATTTTCCCATTTTCCCTGTTATTTATTTTCAGTATTTTACTATTAGCTTGTTACTAACCAGTGCCTATTCTCAATTGGTTATAATTAGTATTTGTAGTAGAAGTAGCTGCAGTAGTACCAGTCGATGATTATTTAAATTTACAAATATCATCAATTTCTTTGCTTGTTGCTTCTCACATCCTACTCCTTGATTTTGTGTCAATTTTCTTCTTACTATAGAACATTTTGAAAGTAGTAAACTCTCAGTCTTTGAAAGTATTATTCTCTCTCTCTAATTGAATCCATAGCCAGGAGAGGAATTCTAAGTCAACACTCATTTTGCCTCAGCACAGGATATTATTTCATCATTCCCTGGAAGCACGTTTAATTTTAGCCTTATCGTTATTTTTGGAATTTTGAATAAGGATTGAAAGTGGGCATACACATTTAGTGGAATGTGTTTTTAGAAGCAAAAAAAAAAAAAATGAGAGCCTGAAATTTGGGATAAAGAATAATATTCTCCCTTAAATAATGCAAAATCTAGACAATAAGGCTTTCCAGATAACTGTAGATTTGTCGAGAGACCTTAACACTGCTTTTTTCTAGCCTCAGCACTTGATGTTTTAAACTTGCCCTTTTGCATTGTGAAATCTACCTTGGCAGGAATACATCCTACCACTATTAGCACTAAATAAGTACAGTATTGCAATGTAAGAAGGTGACCAGACCATCAGATTATTTGGCGATGTGCTGCCTCACAGATCCTCTGAATTCTGTTTTCCTTGGGGATAACAGCAATGTTTGTTAGTAATTGGATACTGTCATTCTAAAGGGAGCCCTATAGCCACAGATGTCACCAAAGCTGAGGGGAATCTGATTTGCACCTTAAATAAAACAAAGTCATTTACTTCTTTTGTCGCTCTGCAAAAGCAATTAGGCCAGAGCAGCAGCAGCTGCATCTAATTCTAAAATAATGCTGTATATGGAGTGCATGTGTGTGCCTGTGTATTTGTGTAGCATTTTAAAGCAGGTATAAATAAGTAATCTTTTCATTTATTTTAATTCTTTCAAAGAAGCTAACATTAGGAAAATAAGAAAAGAACAGGAGAGAGCTTTGTGAAAGAGCACAGTTGTCATCAATCTCTGCTTTTCATTTCTGTCACCTTTAATTCCAGGATGCATTGTCATGTTTTAAGTGATCCTTCATTCAAGTTCTGTGTTTAGGGTATTTGCAATGACAAAGAGTTAAATCTACCACATCTTGATCTTCTACTTAACAATGTTTGTCACAGTTCAAATAAATATTTACCTTTTGTGCTAAATGGTTTTCTTGACAATCTCTGACCTTCCTTCTGACTTTGTTTTCTGTTCTACTGAGGCTGTTTTCCTTAATCTAACTACACCAAATGAGAGATCAAGGACTGCTCTTCTTTAAGCCAAGACAAGAGAAAACATTTCTATTAAAACAGCTTTTGAAATATACCCATCCTCTAATGTTACTTAAATAGTTTCTCCTTTCACCTGTGTTTTCAGTTTAAAAAAAAGTTAGTTGTCATCCTCATAGGTGACAAAGTCAATGAAATTACTAATAGCAACAGTAATGGGTTGTGTGTATGATAGATGCTGTCGAGTTGGCTCTGACTCTTGGCTACCCTATAAATGAGTGATGTTCACATTGCCCTGTCTTCAGTAGCCCTACTCAGCTCCTGTAGACTCATGTCTAATGCTTTTTTTATGGAGTCAATTAATCTCATATTTAGTCTTCCTTTTTTCCTGCTACCTTCTATTTTTCTTGACATTATTCTGTTCCAAAGAACCTTGCTTCCTCATGATGTGCCCGCAGTAGCAGTTAATTATGCTCTGGTGTAAATCTTTCATTAAGGTGCTGTTTCCTTCACCAGAGGCCTCAATAAAGGGCCCTTAGGAATCTGTGCAGAAGGAACAGTCTATCAAGCAGCTCCAGGGTGGGGGTGGGGATTGTAGTGCTGCAGCCTGTGAGGGGGCATTAATGAGGCTGAGTAATGCAACTTGACAAGGTCTGATGAATGAGACTCTCTAGGGAGATGGTTTGATAAATGTAGGCTCCATGACAAGCATGATTTTCTAAACAATGTGAGGCTTCATTTATCAGTTGATTGGTTATGAAAAAGATCTAGTCCAAAAGGAGAATTGGGATTTAATGAATAAATTCTCCCAATGGTTAGAAGCAATATGAGTTGATGGTATTATCAATGATAGGTTTATTGGTATTCCTACTTTTCCTCCAGTGGCATCAGAGAAATCTCTGGCTAGAGAGCATTTAAGGAATTGTCTAGTGGCAAATTGGGATGAAAACATGGAATCTCTGGACTTGACATCTTTGTGGCTGCCAAATATGTCTGGATATGCCAAAGATGGGCATAGATACCATCTAATAGCTTTGGCTTCTAAAATATGCTCCATTGCCACAATCTCGACTGTGATATTTTTTATCTTCAGTTTAGAAGAGTCTTCTAGTAGTTTTAGAATTCCCATACCTAATAAATACAAGCTTTGAAAGAAAATTTTAAAAAGGGTATTGTTTACTTGTTTTTTCTACATTGGAAACTAAAAACAATTATAATAGCTATGTTGGTTTCACTAAATCAAGCATGTTTATAACAGAAAGAGGAGGTCTTTAAATTAAGACCTTGTGGAGACGACAAAATTTTGTTGAAGGAGATTAAGAAAATACTCCTGTGAAACAAAGTAAAGAATTCTTACAGATGATTTAGATTTTAGACTTCAGTTCTCCTGCGCTAAACAACTGATAACAACCCTTAGCCAGCATACCTAATGGAATAGTTCTTGTCAGAGCATTGCTTTGTCTCACATCATTTATGTTGGAATGTCAGTTTATTAAATTTCTAGGCCTTGTTATTAAGTTTTTGTGTAACTATAGTTTTTCAAAGCATGGGTTTTTTTACCCTCAGGTATGCTTTGTAAAATGTTGTTCTTGGGTCTGTGATGTTGCAGCTCCCTATTAACCTGTGTGCTCCATCCATGTCTGCTGGTGTCATGATTCTCTTTGTGGTATTAATGTCGTCATCTACATCATTATTATAATTTTGGGAGGTGGAATGATAGAAGAAGAGATGTTTGTAGTCTCTGTTTGCTTGGGAAATGAGAAGGGAAGAGAGGCTCAGTTATCAGGAGACACGAAAGTCATGAAATTTTCTAAGCAACACTATTAAATATGTTCACTTTTTTTTAATCCACCTAACCCACCTTCTCCACAGGCAAAAGTAGGATTGCATTATTGCAGTGAATTTTCAAATCTAGTACAGTATCTTCCAGTCAATCCCATGCTTGGAATAATGTGTTCTGCTGATGGATATATAGCTGTCTCTCTAAAACAATTTCCTAATTCATTTGAAAATAAACAAATTCTTTGTCTTCATTTTGAAGTTCCATTTTACTTCTATTCTGAGGCCCCATTTGTATCTGGAAGAAGTTTTTGAAATACAAGCTGATTAAAATCATAACATCTTTTTGTAAACTTCAAATTCTACAGATTCTTTCATTAATGTCACAGAATTAATTTCTTATAATAGCTAAAGGAAGAGAGTTTCAAATCTACAAATACAGAGAAGAGGTAAGTTGTAGAAAATAAGATGAATTTACAAAGATAATTTACATAGTTCTGAATTTAAGTATCCTGATTAATCTATAGATAGTAAGTGCTTTTAGACCTGAATTTAAGCCTCTTGACTTCTAAATAAGTATTTTTCTATGTGGCTTATCTTAAATTCTTCCTAATGACAGTGAAATCTTTGAACCTTGAGAAAAGTGAAATTAGAATTCAGTATTCATGTTTCCATTTCGATTTCTCTCTTCACTTTTTTTTGATAGCGTAGGTTTGGCACCTCTTTTGTCCTTGTTTCATGACTGCTTTCTCTTGGCGTTTAGCCCAGTTAGTCTCACTTTATTTACTCTGCAGAGAATCTCAGATAGAGTAAGGTTATTTTGAGACTTTGAAATAAATAAATGATTTTTTTCTTAAATGGCTGCAATTATTTCTTAATCAAAGCCTTCATTTTATGTCATTGATAAAAGGAATACATATGGCTAATTCGAGAGAGGGAAAGCAATATTGATCTATGAAATCGTGTGTGTGTTTATGATGGGCCAGGTAAGATAAAGGGAACATAATCTCTAACTGGAAGATTTCTGAAGTCAAAATAATTTGTTTGTGTGTGTGTGTGTGTGTGTGTGGTTTACATAAACTTTAATAGTTGTCTTTTTCTTCCTGATAGATTAATGCATCTCATGAGTTAATATGAATAACAAAATAAAACAAAACCTGTATATCTCAAACTACCCATAAGAAAACTACTGTCTTTTTGTTATTCTCCCAGAGTTTTATCATCAGCCACCATGTTCTCCAAATAGAAATCTTTAGAGTCAGAGACCAAATACAGAGGTAGAATTTGAAAATGAACATAAAATCAACAACTTCATAACCCAGTATCTGCAGTATCTGGCAATAAACACACACACACACACACACACACACACACACACACACACACACACACACACACACACACACACAGGAGAGAGAGAGAGAGAGACAGAGAAACTTGTTTTTTTTCAAATTCTAAGACTTTTTACTTGTACCAAAATGATTAATTTTGATCAGTGCCCACATGTGTTTGTATTTTGCCACAACTAGGCTCTTCTAAAAGAATCTATTCCCTCTCTTTCTTGCCTTGCATGAAGAAACAAACAGTAAATGTAGGGGCTCATGTGGATTTGTTATATAACTTTGGGGTCATAGAAAATAGTTGCTTCCCATTTTTTCTTAAATGTTTAGCTCAGACATGTGCCGATTAACAAAAATAATCTAAATTTAAGATACATAGGTATTTTTTGATGACTTGTTAGTCCTAAGGAAAAATTGTCAATGAGTCAGATCATTGAATATACATACATATGCACTTATGCAGAGAATTGCAATATACTATTTGTATACTAATTAACTTCTGGGGCAAGCGGTTCTGAAAGGTTTCTGTCTTAACACTCTGGGCATCTAATGTTAAATATTTTACAGTCAGAGCTATTATAAGGTAGTGAAATTCCACAAACTGTCATAGTAATGCAGATATCATATATATGGCATAACCACATCATACAATCCTTAATATTTCAATACAGAAAAGAAACAAACCGAAAACACCTATTTTGCTAGTGTGAACTTATGCAAACAGAAAGTGATGCAGTAAGTATGACTAAAATAGTAAATAATGTTAAGAGATTGATAAAATCTAAAATAATGTATAAAATAAAGGAAAGTTCACATCTAGACTATTTCAGCAATTTTTACTTTAAAACATCATCATTGTTTTTGCAGGGAGGAAAGTCGTGCTATTTTGAAGGCTTCCCCTGTCTTTAAAGTTAATTTCTTCTAGGCTCCGTCAGATTCCGCTCCTCTGACGGCAGCACACGTTCATTATGTACAAGTCATTAAGTGGAAGTTAGGAGAGAGGAAGCTTATTCTCTGAAGCAATTTGTTTGCAGCAATGCTGCTAGAGCATAGTTTAGAATTATCTTTAATATGAATGAGAAGCTGGAGCCACTTGAATAGGCAGATGGAGTTTTGTTTTCTACCCCCAGACCATGAACTTGTCTCCTTCTTTTCTCTAAGTACATTCATCATTTTAGTCGCTGTTTTATTTAACCTTGTTCTGCCATTCTTTCTAATTACTTGGTTTAGTATCCATTCCAGGGCAGCTAATTGGCTTTGCTTAGCCCTCCTTTTCACACATATCCATGCCATTCCATGAGTAATTCAAGTCCCATTAGCTCCCACTTCATTTAAACCAACATAGGGCTCATGGGAATAGTAGGGCTGTTGGAAACAGGTGCAACTGGCCAGATGGCTGCCTTACCAGGAGGGTGGAGCAGACCCAGCAACTCCCTTGCCAAATTCAAATTCAGACTGAGACAAATAAAAGAGTTAGCAGAGGGCTAAACCTGGTTTTAATTGCTATAGTTTTCTGTTATTGGTTCCCCTTTAGACTCCAAATGTACATTCTTTTCATGCTTAAAGCCAACTTTAAGAAACAGTCAAGTTGCTTATAAAACATTAGACATCAACTACTATAATGTATGCTGCCAATGTATTGGTTGGTTCTATTTTAAAAGAAGACTAGTTATAGATATTATTTGGGTGCTAACTTGCCTCTTTGATCAGCTATTTCCATACCATATTTACTATTCTGTAAGATTGTCTCACTCTTTTGAATTCAGAGGGTACCGATTCTAAACCTTGGATTATTTACTCCTGCTCTACTTTTTCTTTAATTGACTGGGGATGCAAAACAGAAAATCTTGTGGATCTTGCCCTGCAAATTCATAATATTCAGTATTAACTAAGCTCTGGCCTAGGTTTTTTTACCCATTTATTTCTTCCAGAATATGTCACAAGAAAACTTTTAAACACTACCATTAAATTCAGATTCTGCCTACTTCATTTTTGCAAAGATGACTGGATATAAAAAAAGTCCAGTCTTACAATTCATCCTTGCTATCCACTGGCCACATATTCCTTCATGTCTAACTTCTTTTTACATGACTATAATGATATTGTATATTTAAAGGAGATCATTATCCTTGTAATTTCCAATCCCTGTTATTTTTCCCCTTCAATTCCATTTCCTTGAACTTGAAACCATGAACACTAAGTCCATGTAAATCACTATGAAGATTTTGTTTTTCTACTTGGGCTTTTGAAACAGTATTTTTTTCTTTTGTTTCTACTTAATATCTGGTCTCTTTTTTTCTCCTTTTTATTAATGCATTCTGTACATTTGGGTGTTATTCAAGGCTCTCTTCAACCCTGTAAAGTTGTTTCTATTTTGTCTTCCATAGTAAAAAGGCTAGGCTACATCTCACAGTAATTATTCTGGTAATGACTCCCTATCTGTGGCTCAAGTTCCATTTTTCGATAAGACTCATTGATGTGTCTCAAGCTAATTTTCCTGTGTTCCCACTTTCACCTCCTAATTCTATATTCTGATCAGTTCATTTGTTAATTTCTAGATTATGCTCTTAACCAATTTGCATCCTTATAAAATTTTTACCACTATATACTGTACACTGTGCCCTAACTCATTTTCCTTAAAATTTTCTCCTTTCATCATATTTTTTACTTAGTCAACTAATTATAATATAAGCTTGAATAAATTTTTCAATGATCAATTTTGCCATCTGTAAAATGGTTATAATACCACGCTACCTCATAAAGTTGAAAGTATGAAATGGATGCCATGTCTAACATTATTTTACAAAGAAAGAAAATGAGATGCAGGCAAGAGATTTGCCTAAAGTCAGAGAGTTAGGATCAGGTCTAAGAGTCAATCTCTGACCTATTAAACCCAATACTAATATTTTTTTTTCACTGAATGCAAATTACTTGACTTATCTTACCTATCTAATTTATTTCCCACTATCATTATATATCTCTTGCTTCACATCACAATATGATCATTTGTACAATTTTTTTTTTTTTCTGCTTTGAAAGTCTTGTAAAGCCTTCTTAGGTATTAGCTCTGTTCAACTTTCAGGTCCTGTTTAAATAACATTTGCTTTAAGATATTTTCCACAAAACCTTCAGGTCATACCTACTTTTCCATGCACAACTTTCTCTCAGATTTATTTTCTACATTATGTATTTGTCATATAATTGTATTGTATGTTGTTTGTCCTGTAAATGTTCCATAGTATGCAATACTGATTTTAATTTTATGAAGAAACTGTGACTACCTAAACTAGTTTGAAGCTAAAAAGATTATTGCAGTCCTGCTTTGCTGAGACCTTCTAGTCATCGTAACGGCAAGACTTAATTTGTTATTGCACATATAATCCCAGACTATTTTAGAGCAGGCACATTTGAGTGTCTAGGCTTTTATATGAATGGGTGAGAGATATTTTTTTTCAATATTGCCTTTTGCAACTGTTCAAAAGTCAGATCTTGAGCTAAGACTTGTCATCAACTCTGCTGCTAAGGCTCAGTTTACTGCCTTTCCTAATTTGCTACTTCTCTAGAGATTTGTGTAATGCCAAAATATGAAAATGTCCTCCAAAATACATTTTTCAAAGTGCCCAAGATTGCTGCCAGATTTCCTAGGATGTTTTTTCCTTTCTCATTGCACTGCATCCATATTTTCTCTCTTCATTTTACTTTTACCTGATAGAGTGGAAATGTTACATAGACTATCCAGAAGTTTGAGGTAACTTCTAGTTCACATTATAAAAATAATCCCCCCTTTCTCTGAATAATTCATTTCTCCGGTCTCTTCAAATAATATTTTTCACCATATTTCTCAGAGGTTTTCTGATTAACCGTTTTATGTTGACTATGGTCAGCTCAGCTTCTACATTTTCAATAGAACTGAAAACTATGTAATAGGAAATCATGATAGTTATTACTTTTTTCCATTTTCCATTAATAGATCCATTACTTTCATTTGTAAACTATTGGAAGAACTTGTAAGTTTATTTTTATTTCCTCTTATACTAGCTCTTGGAATAAACAATTTTTCAAGTTTTGAATAAGAATGTGAAATATTAGCATTATTTTTGAGTAGTGGTGTTATGGTAATTTTATATATTATAAAATATAATATATGAAAAACAAATATGAAGTAATTTTATAATCAGAACAAAGCTATTTTCATTTTAATAAAAGCAAGACTTTTCAATGTTGTTAAGTAGCATTTCAGTAGCATTTCATCTTATGTATTTTTAATGTATCTCAGTGGTTTTCAAGATATCTTCTTGTACACTATTCAATATATTAGCATTTGGTAAAAATTGCTCATTTTCATCACTTTTAGTTATAACAAGACAAAACTTGAAATTTTCCATAGAAGCATTTTTATGGCCATACTGTTTTATGGTACCAACATCCCACTAATTGCCCCAATGTTATCCATTGTCTGATAAAGAAAGTAGTTAATGTCCAGGAAAAAAAAAATCCATTGAATTCCCCAGCAGATATATTTTTTAATTAATGGCAGAGAAAAATTTCTTGAAATCAAGACTTTCAATTGCAAAAGTAGGTGTTTCCCAGTATAAATGATTTTTAATTTCTTAAATCATGATTAGTAGACAAAGACAGAATTGGAAAGAATGTGGTATGCTTCCTAAGACTTAGTAAATAAAAATTTGACTCATCTGTGAAAGAAGGTTGATCTGAACAGTAAAATTAAGCTGAGATATCCAAACTTCCAAGACAAGAGCTAGAGGGGCAAAGATACAATAGTCCTCCCTTATCTGCAGTTTCACTTTCCAAGGTTTCAGTTACCCAAGGTAAACCGTGGTCTAAAAATATTAAATAAAAAATTTCAGATATTTTGAGAGAGACCACATTCACATAATTTTTATTATATTATAGTATATTATTATAATTGCTCAATTTTATTATTAGATATTATTGTTAATATCCTGTACTTAATTTATAAATTAAACTTTATTATGGGTATGTATGCATAGGAAAAAACAGTATATATAAGGTTTAGTATTATCTGGGTTTCAGGCATCTACTGGGGGTTTGAAACATATCCCCTATAGGTAAAGGAAGTCAACTGCATTAGAAACTTTAATAGGTTAAAGGGAATCTGAGCACATAGGAAACATTTCACAACAGAGACCAGAAAGACTGCAAGCTTCTTAGACATATTTCTTTTCCACTGAAGTGATGGAGTAGTAGAATTGTAAGTGCTGAGGGATGGAGTTGGTGGGTGGGCCCACAGGCAGCACGTTATTGTCAGCACCACCATTGTGGTGAAGGGAAACATCTGGATTGTTTTTATAACTTTTGAGAAAATCTTGAAAATGGCAGAAAGTGAGCCACTGAGTTGAGAAGATTCAAATAGTGGATATAGTGCACATTTGAACACCACACACAGCAGCAATGGGTGCAAACATATGACAATGGGAACCAAGTGGGATGTTACCCTCAGTGGAGACTAGTATGGATAGATGATAATTTTTCATCTATATTCATCTAGTACCAAGGTCATACATAATCACTTTCAGGGAGCTTGACCTAGGAAAATGCTAAGTTAACTGAATAGTTTCCCAAATGATACTAAGTATTAAAGTCGATATTACTGAGTTTACTTTGAATAGGGAAGATTAATGCTTTATCTCTGGAACTGTCAGCTCCAGAGAAATTAACAGCTTTGTTCAACTTGTTTGTGACCACAGGGACAGATTTACAGTAAATCTAATGTGGCTGAACCCTCAGAGTCTCTCCTTCACTCAAGCCTCTTCCAAGTCTCCAGGTTCCAAGGCTCCAGGAGCAGCTCTAGCAAGGCTCATATGCTTTTGTGAAACTTGCAAAAGTAAGATTTAACCACAATTACATAAAACAACTGCCTCTTTCTACTCTGACTTTCCTTCAAGAACATTTTCCCTCATTTTGGGGGAATCAAACTAAGGGAGGACTCAGTTAAGTAGAAATTCCATTGGAGATACATTTAGTCTGGACTTAATGAGATATATATGGTTCACTTTCCTTACCATGAAGAATTAAGTTAGTGCTAGCTTCCAATGTTGTACAAGCACATGTATTCACAGTAATGTGGTGAGATGAATGAGTCCTAAAGTACCTGGCACTGGAAATACGCGGGCTGTGCAGGAGAAACAGAACTAGAATATAGTCTGTGGAAACTTCCTTCAATCATTAGACACGTAAACATTTAAGAAGACTCAACCATCTCTGATGCTTACTTAATAAATTATTTTTATTTTTTATTATTGAGCATATACTCAATTATAAAGTATGTATTACTAGAAATATACAATAAAGACCTCATTCGTTTTTTGATTTGCATGAAATAGAAACAATCAGAATTCCTAAATTTTTAGGACACAAACCTGTAGATATATCCCAGAATATGTCAGTGTGTAAGGAACCATGCATTTTTCACCCTTTTATAATAAACTGCACCTTAGCAATATATTTTCAATGAGTCATGAAACTAAAGGAAATTTTTCTAAAGTATCTAAATAATCAAAACACATTTACTTCAATCATTTTAGAGAAAAGCCTGAGTTTTTTCTATATTCTCTACAAAAAAAAAAAAAAACCCAAAACATTAATGTATGAAGATAGTATTAAAAGTATACAACCAAACTTTATGGAATAAAATATGATAGAGGTGTGTCAGATAGTTTATTAATAGAAGTATTATGTTATTTTCCTGAATTTTATAATGCTTGTGGTATGTGCCAGCTTTAATTTTTTTAATTTTGTGAATATCTTTTTAGTTCTAAATATGTATTTTGTTATATATCCAACTTTGCATTTTTAATTTTGTATTCTTTTTTTCCTTAAATATCCCTATCCCCAGTTACATACAATTCAAGCCCTAAATCTGACTGTGACTAAAAATATCTTCATCCTTTCAATTGGTGCTTGGAGGCAAGCTCCATGAGAACAGGAATTGTTTTTCTTTTGTTCACTTCTATATATCAAAAGCCTATTAGGATTTGAAGTAAAAAAAGGTACTCAATCAATATTTATAGAATGAATATAGATGACTGTTTAATCTCTGTGTTTCTAAACTGAAGAAACCTAATGTTTTGTTATTCTTGTACTAAAATTTCCCACAAATGTCATGATGTTTACATGGAAAAATTATTTTAAAAATTTCTTGCAAAACTCTAGTAATTTAAAAAGGATTTACCTTCTGTAGTAATGAAGAATTTGGTTTAGAAAATACGCAAACACAAGACATCCAGAAAAGTACAACATGAGGGAAGAGGAAAAAGAAAAAACCTAAAGACAAAACAGGAAAGATTATTACAAAAGGCTTGAGACAGGTGAGAAATAATAAGAGTTAAATATGGAAAGATGGATGAACACATTTTCCTTTTCACTCTAAGAGAAACTCAAAGAGAATATAAACATTTCACATTTATCTAAATAACCAATGTATGCTATATTCCACAGATAGATGTTTGGAAACAATCTTTCTCATCTTCAATAATATTTATCGAGTGACGAAAGCACCTGAGGGATAAACAGTTCAAATGACTGGCTAGTTCATTTTATACAGAAGTGAAAAAAATCATGAACCACGTGTTGCAAAACTGAAATGCTAAATGAAGTTGTGATGTGTGAGCAACACGACTACAGATGTTCAAACGTTACTTGTTGAGACTGGGCTTAATAAACCAGACTCAACAAACCATGGAAATTTAAAATTTGGGGGCATTGACATTATTAAAATATTATGATAAAAGAGTTTCAAGCTTTTTTATAGTACCTCCTATTTGTCCATCTTGAACTAAAGATCATACTCTTGAATATGTTTGTATCAGATGCAAACTCATACAAATAACAAAACTGTTTTAAAATTTAAAAAAAAAAAAGAATTGCTGGAGTAAACTGGTTCATTTCCTTCCCCTACTCCAGCCTCTTGGAAGTTGTTCTGCATGTTAGTGCTAAAAAGTGTTGTCCATCTTGCTTAAGTAAACTATCATCTCCCTCTGTGCTTGTAGGACCCTATACAGAACTCTCGTAAATTCCATATATATATGAATAAATGTATATGTCTCTGTTTTTATGTATCTATCTATTCAGGAACCACTATGAAAGTCAGGTTTTGTTTAATTTTATAATTTTTCTAAATGCAAACCTTTCTAATGATTTATATTGTTACTTTGTATAGTTTATTTAACCCATTCGTAATATTTTAAAAATCTTTAAATCTTTGGGTATACAGTGATTCAGATCAACCTTAATGACACATAAAAAAAAAAACTTAAAAAGAGAAGCATTATAATTATAAAACATTGAGAATTCATAGGTTAGCTAATTTCTATCTCAGTAAAATGTGACTTAAATAAAATGGAGATGACGCTATCGTCTATCTCAAGGTCTCAAGTGTTAATCAGGCAGTGTCAATGAAAGTAATATATTTGGATTTCTTTGAGAATAATGCTATGTAACACTTAAGACTCCATTATTGATGATAAATTTATAAATAAGTGTTAAGCTTTTCTTAGTATATTCTCGACAGTGTGCTAAATTCTTTAGTCATCCTTATATTTAATTCTCAGAACTCTAAAATGTAGGAATTATTATTTGCCCCTGTTTTACAGATAAATAAATGAAAGCTGAGATAGTTTAAATAAACTGTCCAAAAATACTGCAAATAAATTATAGATTCAGTAATTAAACCCTGATCAATCTAATTTCAGAGGATAATTCTTTGTTTCCCAATTTAAAATGCCTAGATGAATTCAATTATTTCAGTAATTATGTTGTTATCTTAGTATGTATTTTAAAAAATTAGCACATTTAACTCACGATTTCACAGATTTGATTTTGAGTCTGAGACTATCATAGGCATTTATATTTTTTAAACGGATTAATTTAAATATAAACATTAAATAATAGTACAAATGATACATAGATATGATAAAGTCAGGAAAGTGGTATGTGATTGAACTTCAAGAAGTTCTATAGTGGCTGATTGTGTATCTCTAGTCAATAGCATTGTTAAGTGGGTTCCATTCAGAACTGACACTAGGGGAAATTGGAGAGTTTACTTTCAGTACCTACCACATTCCAGGAGCTCTCCTCATTAGAGTGGTGTCTTGATGATACTCTTGGGTTACCAAGGAACCATTCTTTATGTATTTAGAATTCAGTTCCTCTCTCCAAACTTATCTGACCTATGTTCATTATTTAAATGACATGCTTCCTGGTATATACTATCAAACAAGTTTTTCTCTATAAGTTAACTTTTTATTTTTAACAGCAGTATTTATTACCTAAGCTATAGGAATAAATAATTATGGTTATTGTGTCCCAGCCAGAATATTATTTCCAAATAGGAAGGCTATGACCTTTGATGATCCTTAAATCATGCCAGGTAATTATGATGTCAAACGTTGTGAAGGTGACTCTCCTTTCATTATCAATAGGAGTCATATCATTTTGAAGTACATGTTTGTTTTATCTTATGACAAAGAAAAATTTTCCACTTAAGTAGGAAATAAAAGTCACATGACAACATCATACAATTATTTAATTTTAAACCTTATCAACAACTGTGAAGATTAATTGAGCATCGGTTGTATATCAGCCACTATTCTAGTCACTGAGAATACAAGAGAGAATACAAGAATGTAGATGTAGTCCTTACTTTTACATATTTTGTTATTGAATGTGTGTGTGTGTGTGTGTGTGTGTGTGTGTGTGTGTGTGTGTGTGTACTGGGATGAGATGGAGAAGGAGCAGCAACGAGAGCTCAGGGAGAGACAAATAAAAAGGTGATTATTTTGCAGCACTGTAAGCTCTATGGTGAATGCATGGAGTGTCTTTGAGTATATGGGAAGAGACATTATCTCATCCAGACCAGGGATGCTTAGAGGAAGCTTCATGAAGGAGGCATGGCCTGAGCTGAGTCTTCAAGTAAAAGTAAGGTTTAGTCAAGCAAAGTAGAAGCAAAGAGAATTTAAGGCAGAAGAAATAGAATGGATAAAGACAGGGAAAAAAAAAAAAACAAGAAAGTTGTCACCTTTGGGGAAGAGCAAATAGGTCAGTGTGGTAAAGATTATCTTGAGCTTGGATTTAAACACTCTTACCTCTATGCTATGTGATACAATACACTCCTTACAGGCTACAGCCATAGAGTATGGCGATCTTATCAGAAAATGTACTTCTTGATACTGAAGCTAATGATCATTAATAGAAAACTGATTAAACTATCCCATTTAGTTAATGGCTCACTATTAGAATCCTAAATCTCTCTTAAAAATGCTAATTTAAAATATATAAGATAAAGTCTACATTAATTTATTTATCTATTCATTTATTCAACAAATATTTATTAAGTACCTATTACATGTTAGAAAATTGTGCTGAGGCAGAGATGCAATAAAAAGCAAGCTATGCCTTGTGCATCCAAACACATGACAATATAACTAAAATGGTCTGCCTTGACTCTAAACCACAAGAGACAAACAGCAGAAATTGCTCAGTATAATATTGACTTTATTTATAGAAATATGCTGTTTTGGGTGCTATCACAGGTGTCCTGGTCTGCTTACCAGATTTATTACTATGGCAAAGGTGGGGTATATATCAATGTTGATATGACTATTTCATAAAATCATTCAGTATCTTAATTTGGACTCTATGCTAATTAAAAAACTTTTAGTTTATTTTTAGTTTTTGAGTGGCTGTATTCCTCAGCTTGTCCAACAGTATAATAAGAGATCACTTGAGTTGAAAGAAAACACTAAAGAAAGGGGTCACAGGACCCTTCCTCTGCCTTTTGTTTTTTTCCAGGAATTTGGAAAACTGAACTCTATATTTAGCAAATCTAATTCTTTCCTTAAATATCTCTCCTATAGCAAATGAGAGGCAGCATAGTACACTGAGGAAAAAAAAAAATTCTGCCAGTAATTTTGCTCTTCTGTCCATGAATAAATGAAAGCAAATAAAGTACAAGTGTATCCTGGGTCTCTTGGCTGTTCTGATCCTCATTTTCACTTATAATATTGTGTTATGTCTGATTAATCAGGTGCTTGTGATTTAGTGCTTATGACTATTTTCTAGGTCTCATCACTGCGGCAGGAACTGATTACAGGACAATTTGAGGATCAAATATTGAGTCCGAGAAATCAGCGAAAATGGTACTTAGTCTTTGTTTCTGATCAAGTCAGCCACTATCTTTCTTTTTCATTTAATAGTAATTATACTAGGCAGCTTATTATGAGCATTCAAATATTTCAAATATAGAAAACAGAATAGTACAAAATTATTCTGACATTTTCAATAAATATATTAACATGTATCTCTAAACAATGTCTTTTTAAAAACAACTTCAATGTCAGTTATGACTTAAAAGTTTATAATAGATCCTTAACATCATTGAATTTTAGTGTTCAGATTTCTAATTGTCTAATATATGTTACTTTTCTTAAAACTTATTTGAACCAGGATCAAAATAAGTGCTACACAATGCAACTGGTCATGTTGTTTTAATCTTTTTTAACCTATAAAGATCCCCTTCAATTTTGTTTTTCTCTTTTGCAATTTAAGTGT
>NW_011888782.1:37273060-37283618 GCF_000151845.1 Pteropus vampyrus | reverse complement strand
AAAAAAAAAAAAACAAGAAAGTTGTCACCTTTGGGGAAGAGCAAATAGGTCAGTGTGGTAAAGATTATCTTGAGCTTGGATTTAAACACTCTTACCTCTATGCTATGTGATACAATACACTCCTTACAGGCTACAGCCATAGAGTATGGCGATCTTATCAGAAAATGTACTTCTTGATACTGAAGCTAATGATCATTAATAGAAAACTGATTAAACTATCCCATTTAGTTAATGGCTCACTATTAGAATCCTAAATCTCTCTTAAAAATGCTAATTTAAAATATATAAGATAAAGTCTACATTAATTTATTTATCTATTCATTTATTCAACAAATATTTATTAAGTACCTATTACATGTTAGAAAATTGTGCTGAGGCAGAGATGCAATAAAAAGCAAGCTATGCCTTGTGCATCCAAACACATGACAATATAACTAAAATGGTCTGCCTTGACTCTAAACCACAAGAGACAAACAGCAGAAATTGCTCAGTATAATATTGACTTTATTTATAGAAATATGCTGTTTTGGGTGCTATCACAGGTGTCCTGGTCTGCTTACCAGATTTATTACTATGGCAAAGGTGGGGTATATATCAATGTTGATATGACTATTTCATAAAATCATTCAGTATCTTAATTTGGACTCTATGCTAATTAAAAAACTTTTAGTTTATTTTTAGTTTTTGAGTGGCTGTATTCCTCAGCTTGTCCAACAGTATAATAAGAGATCACTTGAGTTGAAAGAAAACACTAAAGAAAGGGGTCACAGGACCCTTCCTCTGCCTTTTGTTTTTTTCCAGGAATTTGGAAAACTGAACTCTATATTTAGCAAATCTAATTCTTTCCTTAAATATCTCTCCTATAGCAAATGAGAGGCAGCATAGTACACTGAGGAAAAAAAAAAATTCTGCCAGTAATTTTGCTCTTCTGTCCATGAATAAATGAAAGCAAATAAAGTACAAGTGTATCCTGGGTCTCTTGGCTGTTCTGATCCTCATTTTCACTTATAATATTGTGTTATGTCTGATTAATCAGGTGCTTGTGATTTAGTGCTTATGACTATTTTCTAGGTCTCATCACTGCGGCAGGAACTGATTACAGGACAATTTGAGGATCAAATATTGAGTCCGAGAAATCAGCGAAAATGGTACTTAGTCTTTGTTTCTGATCAAGTCAGCCACTATCTTTCTTTTTCATTTAATAGTAATTATACTAGGCAGCTTATTATGAGCATTCAAATATTTCAAATATAGAAAACAGAATAGTACAAAATTATTCTGACATTTTCAATAAATATATTAACATGTATCTCTAAACAATGTCTTTTTAAAAACAACTTCAATGTCAGTTATGACTTAAAAGTTTATAATAGATCCTTAACATCATTGAATTTTAGTGTTCAGATTTCTAATTGTCTAATATATGTTACTTTTCTTAAAACTTATTTGAACCAGGATCAAAATAAGTGCTACACAATGCAACTGGTCATGTTGTTTTAATCTTTTTTAACCTATAAAGATCCCCTTCAATTTTGTTTTTCTCTTTTGCAATTTAAGTGTTCAGAAATAACAACCTAGGTGCTGACTGGATCCCTATAGCGTCATTTATCATGTTCACTGGTCATCTGTATTTGCATTAAATTAACATTAGATATAAAGTTTTCCTCAAAATCAAGTTTCTTCTTCATTTTACTCATTTTTTGACAAGATTACTTTATAGTTGTATGTTCTGTCATGAGACATTTTAAGTCTAATCATCTTTCTTTTTGTAATGTTAGCAGCTATGGATGCTTAAAGCCTAGATCTAAATAATTTTCAATAAATCAACTTATCTTTTTAACTATGTTTAAAGGAAATTTGTGTTCTTCATACTCCCCATCAACTGAATATAGAAGAAAATAGTGATGCCAATGGTATTTTTTCTTCTGCCCAAAAGAAAGAGGTAGAGGTGGAGGTAGAGATCATTAATTAAAAAAAAAAAAAAAGAAATTACTCTTAGGAATTTTCTAATTCACCATAATTCACCAATAATATCTGGCAGAGTTGTTTTATTGATGCTATAGAAATCTTAAAAGCCATTATTTTTATGCAAATGCTATAAGAGATAGTTATATATTTTAAAGTCTCATAAGACATCATCATTATTAAATTATTTCTCTAACTTGGAAATTATTTCTATTTATGTCTGCTTACTATGAGATTGAAAATAGCCAAGCATGGAAGTCACCATAGTTCATAGTCCAATAATTAAAGTCACATAGGAAGTCAATAGTAGGAATGAGAATGTAGCTAACTTACATATTTTGGTACCATATAATGCAATATGTTAAAATCTTTCTTACACTAATAAAAGAAGCACAAATAGTTATGAAGTGAATAAAAAATTCAAATTGAGGCAAATAATTTTTCAAAAAGCTCCTAAGGATAAGTAGTATTTGAGATAAACCTTAAAGCATAACTTATATATTGAGAGGGAGATTGGAAATCATTCAAAACAGAAGCAATAGAATAGAAATAAATAATGGCTTAGTTTGGATGGAAAGTGGTGGACTAAAAATGGGTGAAAAGTCTGGGAATGTACATGAAGGCCATATATCAGTGGTTAAGATTACAATTTTTGGAGATAGATATTTTAGAGTGCAAATTTTAGCTCTGCTTCTGTGTTAATCTGGTTCTCTGAGAAGTGCATACCAAGGCAGAACTAGATATGCAAGAGATCGATTGAGGTAAATGCCAAAGAAGATCTTAGATTGCAATGGAGCACAAGAAAGTTTTTACAAAATTGGAGTTGTTAACAATTACATGAGAAGATATCTATAAAATGTATAAAAATTATAGTTCAGAAGTTGTGGTTTCAGATATAATGTTGATGACTTTGATAAAAATGGTAAATAAATGTAAAGATAAGAATTTCCTTTAATTGAGTTAGAGATCAGGAATGCATAATGTCTTCTTGGTGAAAACACATGACATTATCAAATTACACTATAGAAATAGAAAAGCAGTTATTGAGAGAAAAATGTCAGAAGAACAATAGCAGAAGGTACCACATCTCATGGAATTTAGAGATGACACAATAGTAAGTAGAGGCTATCAGTATACAATAATTTTGTAAAGGTGAGATTGAATGACTGAATCCCACCAGAAAATTGTCATATCAAACAAGGACATATAGTAAGAGGTAACAAAATGCTGAACTCAAATGTTGGCTGTAATCATAGAAAGGAAGGGCTATATAAATAAAGCACTGAAAATTAATCTATGAACAGGATATCTTAGTAGATGTGTAAGGTTAATGGAAAGAAGAATTATATCACCAAAATTTCAAGTTAGTACCTTAGAAATGTTGATCAGTAAGTTAAAAAAAAAAAAAAGTGTTGAAAAAAGATTAAAATGTTTAAATTTAGATGTTCTTCAGTTTATTTAAATGTTAGATTTTTGAAATTGTTAATCATATCTAAAAATGAAGGTCAGCATTCCAGGAATGAGTTAGATCAGCAGTAAATAAACTTGGACTCAATAGAATAGGAATGCATTTGTGATTAAGTAAATGCATGTGGTCACCAAGAAAATTAGTGTGAGCACAGTGAAGCAAAATAAAGTCAGGGCTTTCATATATTCCTGAATTTAGCAGATAGATAGAGCCACGGCTTTGAAAATCAGTAAAAGTGAGTGAACAGGAAAAGAGAAGAAGATTGTGAATTTAGAAATTTAAGAGGAAACTAATGGACACTAATCAGGAAAATATTTCAAGAAAAACTGTATTTTGGCATCATAATTGCAAAGAAGTTAAATAAATTTGTTAATTAAAAGTTATTTAGTGATCTTTGAGACAACAGTTTTATTAAGTACAGAATTTTATGTACATAAAATATGTCAACTCTGTAAAGGATAAAGCACCAAGGATACATTCATTTTCTGAGGGCTAAAAGAACAGTAGGTAGTTTAGGGACAGCAACATACAGAGAAGTTTGTAATTTTTTTAAAATTTTTCTCAGGCAGTTGTTTTTTGTTCATGTCAAACATATTTTCGGGCAGAGGGAAAGTAACAAATTAAATAAATCTATGTACAGTTAACCCTTGAACAGCACAGAGGGTAGGGGAGCTGACCTCTACACAGTAGAAAATCAGTATAATTTGATTTCCCAGTGGTCTCTAGGTACTTGCGGGGAATTAGTTCCAACACTTTTTGGATACCTAATGGCATTGAACTCTACATACAGTTGACCCTTCACATCCACGGGTTCCCAAACAGGGATGGAAAATACTGTTTTTCACCTACCATTAGTTGAATCTATGAATGCAAAATCCGAAGATACAAAGGATCAACTGTATATTTATTATAGGAAATTCACATATAAGTGGACCCTGTGCAGTTTAAACCCATGTTGTTCAAGGGTCAACTGTAGATAAATTAGATAGATGATAGATAGATGATAAATGGTATAGATAGACAGATAATTTTAAAGGACATATTTGATAAATCAAAGCCTTAGATAAGAAAGAACAATGAGTAGGATGAGAGCAGAAGGATCAGCCTTGGTTAAATAAGATAATTTCTTTCACAGAGATCATAAAATGGAAAAGAGAGAGAGAAGTTATGCAGTGATTTTAGAACTAAAAAAGATGGAAAATGAGTATTTGCATGTGGGGAGCCTTAAAATTTTCAGTAAATTAAGAAAAAATATCATCACCCCTTTTCCAACCAGTAATGTAGTTCCACTGTCAGACATAATGTATTGATCACATTTACCCTGCTGGTGCTCTTTAAAATGTCTGGAAGCTTTTCTACTCACTCCTGACAGTATTAATGAAATGCTCTCATTAAGGTACAAATTAGGCTAATATTTTATTGACTTAATTTATTTAGATTGAGTCTGATTACTTAGGTATCATGATAATCACCCTGGAAGCATTTGAATAAAATAACCCAATTAATTTAATAAATTCTTCATTTGCTCTTGCATTCCAGATGTAATGAAAGAATCCATTTAACCCATTACTATGGACTTACCAGCTTGTCTTGTCAATGAGGTTATAGCAACAAACAAAAATGTCATTCAAAAAATCTTTCTGTAGAAACATGATCAAGTCATTCATTTTCACAAATGTTAGAATAAGGATGCATAATGATGGCATCATTATTATCTTATAAAGTAATTTTTACTCTGAAGTGAAATTCTTACTTTAAACAATTTAGAAAAAAACTAATTTTGAGCCTACTTATACATTAGTGAATATTATTGTGCATTAAACCACTTTATTTTCCCCAAGGTCTATATATATTAAGAACTGTTGTCAATAAACTGGTCCACTGATCTTGGCCCTCCTAGTATATTTGCCCTGAAAAATTCAATAGAAGCTGTGTGGTGCATACATAATAAGATGAAAATATTTATACAGAGTTGGTATAACTGTGACTTTTTCAAACCAAAATCAGTCATGCCAGTCTTCATTACAGTTAAGACCCAACTACGATAAAGCTAAAGTAACAGGAAGAACACATTAGCTTGACAAGATTGTCTTCAGTATTTTGTAGTCATAATTTGCAAAAAATGGCACATTTTTGTGAACCAAAGAATCATAGGACTTCCGAGTGCCTTGTGATGAAAAATATCACTACCTACTTTAGAAACTGGAGGCTTTCATGAACTGCATTTTGAAAAGCCATACATATATCTTCAAAACCAATAAGTGTCATGGATTTTCAACAGTTTAGTAACAAACATGTAAACCTGAATGACATGAGAAAAGAAGCATATACATTTTTTTTAAATTTGAGGACTTGAAGAGAGAAACCATGCCTGGTAAACCACGAATGGCAACTCATATTCAAGGAGTCAGATCTGGAAGCCAGGTGGAAAAGTAGACGCACATACCTGAACACAACATTGATGACTTAATTAATAAATTAATTCAATAAAGCATTAGCCTAAATTGTGCCTTTTATTTTAGACGAATAATCTTTACATCATTGTTGTCTTTAACAGCTGTTGCCAACACTCCTGCAAATCTGTCTCCAGACTTAGAAAATCTCCTCTTCATTCTTATGGGATATGTTTTACAAAAGTCCAAACAAGTAGTCATATAATTAGAATGAGCATCAGAGTCAAAAGAATGCTGAATTCTGAAACATTGCTCCACTATGTTCTA
Source organism: Pteropus vampyrus (assembly GCF_000151845.1). Classification (NCBI taxonomy): domain Eukaryota; kingdom Metazoa; phylum Chordata; class Mammalia; order Chiroptera; family Pteropodidae; genus Pteropus; species Pteropus vampyrus. The sequence continues at coordinate 37,277,465 of NW_011888782.1, read as the reverse complement.
GAGCTTTTTGGCAAAGAGAGAGAGAGAGAGAGAGAGAGAAAGAAAGTGTGTTTCAATTCCTCTCTTTTTTTTGTAGCACTCACAAATTACCACAAGAAAATAAAATGAGTCAACAACATAACTTTATGGTCAATGTATCTTGTCAAAGAGAAAAGTAAATCGTTACAGAGGACATTAGGAGCAGCCAGACAGATGTGCTCACTTTGTTTGCTACTAACTGATGTCATAGGAACTCTCAACCTCTGACTAGAAACTTCTTTAATGGAGCTAAGAACCTAAAGATTCAGGAACATCAGAAAATGAGAAGTCAAAATGAAGTCTCCAGTATTCGTGATATATGTTCCTACTTAAAATGAAAATATCTCTGTAATAGTTCATAATTTATTTTAAAAGAGATGCATATGCCTTACTTAAAGGACATCTATTTAGAATATGTCTGTTGTAGATTTTACACACACATACACATACACACAATACACAAACATATTACCGAAAGTCTCAGTTAGGCAACCCTCTGTCATTAATTTTGATGGCATCTGATTTAGTAACTAAGAACCAGTTAATACCCATATGCGATATTTCTTTATTCTATGGTGTTCTGGGGGAAGTAGGGTTAAAAAGTTTCTTTTAAATTATATTCATTCCTTTTTAGTATATTGAAAAAGAAAAAAAGAGATAAACAACACACTGAACTATATACATTCTCACTTTCTTGTCCAAACTGTTTGTTACAAGGAGACTATAAGACTACCTTGGGCTATTTTGAATTTCTTTTGTTTGTAGCTATATTTTTGGCCTTCAAATGTTTTTATTGAGTATAATGTTATCTGCTTTTCCTGGTTCCTCGAAGCAGCAGCCAGACCATAACAAAGTAAGTTTTGAGAAATACTGTTAACAAAATCAAGACACATACTCAAATATGTGCTACCATAAGCCTTCCTTCCCCACAAGACATTACTTAAGAAAAAGAAGAGCACCTTGTGTAAAGCAAATTCATGGCCACGAATGCCATCATTACTGTTACTTTCAACTCTGTCATCTCCACCTTACCTTTTCCATCATTGTTTTCCCCTATAATGCTTTCTCTTGTTCTAATTTTATCTCAAAACTGTAAAATCCTGACACCAACTCTCTTCTCACATGGATGCTTTCTGTTTTGTTGTTTCTTTTTGTTTCTTCTCACATCTCCTTCTCAATTATATTCTTCCCCATTTTCTCCAGACATACTATTATGTCTTCATTATCGTATTCCTCCTCCTCTTGCCCTTCCAGCATATAGAAGTAATTCTTTGTAATTTTTTTTGTAGGAGAGAAAATCAATTGGTTTGTATCTAAGATAGAGAGAAAAGAGAGGAGAGGAGGAAGAGAGAAAGAGAGAGGGAAATGGAGAAGGGTATAATCTGTTGGAGGTATTTAGCTTCCAAAATATGAGAACTGAGCCAGCAGTATTTGAAATATTTTTATTGTCAACTCAGCCTTCATGTGTTGAAAGCTCCATGATGTACACATGCTTTCTCCTAGTTATTCAATTCTAGGTGGTACTATGAAGAGGTTGTGCACATCAAATTACAATTGCCGATCAATCGACTTTAAGATAGATTATCTTACAGATAGACTTGGGTTAATCATATGTGCCCTTAGATTTTGATATAGAGGTCATATATTAGGAAGTCAGAGATTCAAAGTCAGAATGCGTATTCTTGCTGGCCTGGATAAAAGCTAACACTAATAAGAGACTGCAGGTGACCTCTAAGTGCCAAGAGTAGTCCCCGTTCAAAAGTTAGTAAGAAAATGAGGAACAACCCTATAACTACAAGGAATCAAATTCTGCCAACAACCTGAATAAGATTGGATGAGGACACTGAGACTTAGATGAGAATCATAGTGTAATTGACGCTTGGTTGTAATTTGATTGCTACCCTGTGAAACTCTGAGCAGAAAACCTAGCTCCACCATGCTTAGATTCTGACCTACAGAAACTGTAAGATAATAAGTTCTCATTGCTTTAAGCCACGAAATGTATGATAAATATGATAGAAAATTAATATATTCTTTATATATAGATTGCAAAAAAAAGTAATATATACCTGCTGTTTCTTGGTAGGGCTATCATCTGCTAAAATTATTTTTTAAAAAGAATTTTTTATGATTCCAGAAAGAAAGAGAAAAAAGTCTCAGAAGATTCATTTAATTATTTAATAATATTTATATCTTTAAGTAAAGTTAATAAAGATGCTTAAATAAATTATCAATCTCTTAAGGAATTCAGGATATGAGAAGCTGTAAGCAACAGATTAGTATTATAACATCACAGGTGTTCATTAGTTTTAATTCTTGGATACTCAACAAAGGCCTTAAAATCACTTACATTTTTAAATTATTATTTCTAAATTCTTTAATAGAATGTCTCAAAATATTGTAAAAAAAAGAAAAGCTGGACTCACCAGAACTCCTTCCTGTTCTCTTCTCTTCTCTTTAACCCTTACTGTGGGAAATACATATCCCCTATGTTGATGACAAGGGACAAAATAATGAAACTTGGGGCAGATTTCATCCTTTGAAATTTTTTTCAGTATAGACTCTGCCGTTAACCATTGCCTGTCCACAGTATGATATAGATAACACCTAACACCACATTACCCCCTTTTTCTTCCTAATATTAGCTCTTTTAATCTAAAGATTTACAGTATTTCTAGTCCTCAAAGGCAATTTTGATTTGTGTAAGCCATTCATATAATGATGTTCCTTAATCTAGAAATGGAAACGTGAATCAAAATTTCCCAATCAGATTGAAGAGAAGGAATATCATCTATGTTTAAAAAAGATGTCTCCTTTTTCCTCTCCTACAAGCAGTAAATAAGAATGCTGCTCATATTGTCACTGTCAGCCATCTTGAAACCACAAGGACAACTAGTCTTAGGAGGGACCTGACTACAGCATAGGAGAAAGAAGATAAGGACCTGGATTCCTGATTATATTGGGCCTCTCATTAGAACACACTTGGAACCCATCCTACCTCTGGACTCCCAGTTATATTAGTTAATAAATTTCTTTATTGGTTAAACTACTTTGAGTTAGGCATTTTCTGTTATCTGCAGCTCAGTATCCTAACAGATAACATGAAGAATCAATGTTCACTGTCAATATGCTGTTTAAACTTTAGCTGAGCTTTATTCTCAAATGTAAAGCATTTCAAAGGCCTGTAGAATTTCATCTCTAGTTTCCCAGGCAACTATCACATGTCACTCATGGATGTTCAAAGCACACAGGTAATATTCCATCTCATCACCTCAATTTTAAATCCAGAGAAAGACAAATGAAATGGGTGCCAATAAATCCTCCAGGCTGCAGAGATAAAAGAAAAGAATGAAAATCCAGGAGGCAAAGGCAAGTAAACAGTCTACTCTGCTATCTAATCTCTCATTTTCCACTCTTTGTTTTCATTTCTCTTTTTTAATGCTGCCATGAGAAATCCAAAATTAGATATAAATTTCTTTGAAGTTAAGTCTTTCTTTCCGCATTGGTTTTCTGGAGACACTTGACCCTCCTGTATAAGAAACACTGCTCCCACAGAGAAAAGATCTAACAACTCCAAATCCGTAATTTAAGATTCTTTGTTCTCTCCTTCCCCATGTCATAAGAATAAAATTCAGTCTTGGACCTAAATAGGTATGATAGCCTTTAATGTAAATCATTTAAATGCTAATAGTTTTACTCTCTAAACATCTGTTCAATAAAGCTGAATTATATACTAAATGATGGAACTAAAATCAAAAGACTAATTTTCGTTAAAATTGTAATTTTTTTTTTTTCATCGCAAGTAATAAGTTGGAGATCATTTCAAGCCAGGACTGATAGCTTTGCTCATAGTTGCTTTAGAAAGTAACCAAATGAGACTTTGAGACTTATTTATGTCAGAGAAGAAATCCCCTAAGACAGAAACCATTCAGGAAAGCTAAGAACTTCTACTACTCAGCCAGAAACCTGGAAAGTGTGAGTTTTTATTCCTCCCTAAACTGTTCATTTGCTCCACACTGGCTGCTTGACTTCCACTTGTCTGATACAGTCCCTTGTCCTCATAGCAGCCAGAGTAATCCTATTAATTATAAAAGGGAACACATTATTTCTGCTCAAAACCTCCAATAGCTTTTTATCTCACTTAGAACATTATGGCCATCAAGATTCCATATAATCTGACCTGCTAATCTGTTTGACTTTATGTTCTGCTCTACATCTCTTCTTGAAGTCTCACCTTTTCGTCTTGGCCTCCTTCATGTTGAAAAAGCCAAGCCTACTTTCACTCAGCCTCTGGACTTGCACATCTTCTGCCTATGAAGTTCTTCCCAGAGATATTTTCTTGACTCACCCACTTCAGTCGGGTTTCTACTTGAATGTCCTCTTATCC
>NW_011888782.1:37262168-37271465 GCF_000151845.1 Pteropus vampyrus | reverse complement strand
CTATGGCATCCTCAATAAGACTCTATAAAATGTTACTGGGGAAAGCAAAACAAAATAAAGGACATGACATGCTCACATGCCACAGAGTCAGTGACTTAGGAAAGAATATTACCGTATTGGGGATAAACTGAATTAGTCCAAGTCCAAAAGTTAAAATATTTGGAATGTTCTTTTTGACTTTTATCAATTCAGAGACTTTTACTTATTTTTGAAAATTTAATTTCAATCTACATTTTACTAATATACATTCTTCTTATAGAATAGGAAGACCTGGAAATGTACAGAACACAGATCCTCTTGATCTGTCTAAAGTTCATGTCTAAACTAAAATTTAGTTACTGGGGAAGATATGCTAGTAAAGCAGCTGTCAGCAGGAGCTAGGCTTTATTTTACTTTCAAGAAAAAAGCAGATCCTTTATTTTACTTCTAGAAGATACTCTAGTAATTAAATCTATATTATCTTTTCTTAAATTATAGTCTAAGACCATAGAGCAAATGAATGAGAAATCTATGTTAAAGCTTGAGTCTCCTTCATACAATTATCATGATATTACAGGAATCTATTGTACCTTCAACTCCAAAAGTAGGTGTCACATAGGGAAGTTAATGTCCAATAACATCTAAAGTTTAGTGATAATGTTGACTCAGAGTATGCATATCCTCATGCATTAAATCTATATTTATTGATTGATGTCTATTTTATGTTAAGCACTCTTCTAGGGGCAGAAGAGCCAAAGTCCTGTCACTCAAGGAGATTATACCCAATCATCTAACAGAATTCAAAGGTTTAACCAATATACATTAAGCTTCTCAGATGTTTTCAGGAAGCTTAATCTCATAGGGAACCAGCTATAATGTATCCAGTCTTGCATCATTAAAAAACATTTCTAAGCATCAATTGGGGTGCTTATAAAAATGCAAATCCTTGGCCCACTTGCCACTAAACCAGAATCTGTCCTATTACAGCCAAGATATGCACTCTGGTATCGAGAGTTTGAGACTAGCAGAAAAGGGAATGAAAGAAATTTCCAAAACTCTCTCTTCTCCCTTTTCCACTCCATTGTCTGAATCCAAGCCCCTCTGGTGTCTCTCCTCTCTCTAGTTCACAGAGCTGAAAATGTTGTTCAGCTTGATGTAATAGTGATAACTATAATCATACAAATTGCATATTCTACCTAGCATGGTGCCACACAGAGAATTGATGGCCTTGTGCAGGGCAGTCATATATCAAAGCTGCAGGACCTGTGTAGAATTTAGCAAATGCCAGTGCTCTCCTTCAGTTTATGTTTCCTGTAACCTTGTGGTCTCTCTCAGTTGCTGTACCAGAGAGTAAGTAATCCATCAAAAGGAAAACATCATAAACTACCCTTCTGCCCTCCAAAATACCTTTTTCCCTCTACCTTCTGATTTCTAAATCGAAGTTGGAATTAGTTTTGAGATAGTGTTAAATTTTAAGATAGTGTAGAGGGCTCGATGCCCTCAGAATTCTGGCCCCAGTGTTTTGATTCTCATCCTGTCCCCACTGAGTTGCTCTTATTATAGAGATCTCTCTTCACAAGACACTGGATTATTTCTGAGAGCAGTCACAAATTCCAAAGAAATTGCACTATAGGTCAAGATGGTTTTTTTTTGTTTTTTTTTTTCTGTTTGTTTGTTTGTTTGTTTTTTTTTTTATCAGTGTTGTCAAGCAGTCTGGCTCAGCTTACAGTGCCTGACAAGATCTGCACTCCAGTCTTTGATTATGTCAGCACTTTTGCAGTTTCTTTATGTGGAGAGAGAGAGAGAGAGAGAGAGAGAGAGAGAGAGAGAGAGAGAGAAAGAGAAACAGACTGAGACAGAGATTTTTTTTTATGGTTTTGAAAAAGGAAAAACAACCAAAAGATACACAGAAAAAGAAAAGGGGGTGGGAGATCAGTATGGAGATGTAAAAATGTAATCAATGTTTGATGCTCTTAGCAGTTTGAGAGCAAACACAAACTTCAATATTTATGCAGCTATTTCTGTCACATCTGAATAGCCTCAGAGCACCCACCACTCTCCAGAGAAACAGAGTTTTATAGTTTTTGAAGACAATAACAAGACCTCTATAAGTTTATTAAGATGTAAAGCTCAGTTATTTTACTGGAAGTGTTTCCTTTTTAATGCATACTGAATCTGCTAACAGATAGTCTCATGTTCTTTGCTCTTTTTAATATTCTATCACTTTCATTTTTGATATTAATCTTAAAGAAAATTAAATTATTATGATGTGCTTGACATGCTATAATCAAAACTGACATTGAGCACTCATATCAAGCATAACTTCAATTTAGTATTTGTGGACCAAAAACGGTTTGTTTAGTATTTGTGGGCCAAAAGATCCTTTTTATAAGTAATCTCTGAAACTGGATAAAGTCTTAATTTCATTGTCACTCACAGAAGGTCAATGGCACCATTTTATGTGAAAGTAATGTGAATGAAGAAAAGTTTTATTTTATTATGAAAACAATGTACTAATCAATCCTGTTGAAGGGACATTGTCTTATATACACTGATTCTACACTATATGTAACTTATATGTAAGGTGTACAAAATATTTAAAAATAAACATGGACACATTTTCCTCCCCCAAAAAGCTAATCACCACTGCTTTTAAAGCCTACCAAGAGTCCCTCCCAAATAGCAATTCTTTTATTCCTCATCCAGAGGTTATCCATTTCTTTTATTGATAGTTTCATCAGCTATAACCATATCCCTAAACAACATAGTATTTGGTTTTATGTGTTTATTAACTTTTTTGTAAATAAAATCGTACATTTTTGCTATTTACTTTGCTTACTTAATATAATTTGTGATATTCATTTAGTTGATAAATAAACTTTATTTTCACTGCTGAACACTATTCTACTGTACCAATGTCACACACATTATTTATTTAATTTTTAGTCGGTGGACAGTTTTGTTTTCTGTTTTTTTTGTTTGCTATTAAATATTGCTTAGTTATTTTCATCAAACATTGTTCCATGTGAAACAAATTCTAGATTTTAATTAGCAGTTAAACCCATGAAAGAATTAACTACACTGTGCAAGATCCATTGTTTGATTCTATTGATCTGAGATAGGCCACAGATATCTCTTTAGCTTTGTTTATGATTGAGGAAATTTTCATAGGGTTTTGTGAAGTAGACCTCATTTATTTTTTCCTTGATTTCTGTAGTCTGCACCTAGCTGATTTTTCACCATCATACCTGTGTCCCCCAGAAATCTCACCATACTGGGAAAAAAACCCACAAAATCTTTATTTCACATAACAAATGAAAAGGTGCTTTAGCAATTGCAAAGAATACAGCAAGGAAATCTTTCTATGTTCTCTGTCTCTTGCTTATTACTTCATATTAAGTATGTTAAGATATGTGCTTTTACTTGAAATGTTTGTAAAATCTGTCGGCAAATTTCTATTTAGAAAACTTTGTGAATTATAAGCTTCTCGGCACCAAGCATCCATTTCTGACCTATTTAGCTTTCACTCCTCTTTTGAATGTCTGCTCCATCTCTATGTGACTCATCTACTTTTCCCCCTTGGCTACTGAGTTTTACAGACCATTTCAGGAGTTTTATTACTACCGCAAGGATGAAGCATATTGCTTTATTGGTCACCCTCTCAATCAGATGATTCTATTACTCGTCTAGTTCCTGTACTACTAAGTCTCACAGATGAAGTGGTAATAAGATGCTTCCTATTCTCCTCAAACCACATTTCACCAGTAAGAAACTGGAAGGAGTGCTCACAATGGGTCGTTTTATATATAGATCTGCTTACCCTGATTTTTATGGTTCATAAAAGGTTCTGGAATTTGATTATGGATTACTAATCCTGCTTTCTCCACTTACTATATATGCATCATTAATCAATTTAGTTAACCTAGCATTGTCTCATTTTACTTATTTAGAAAGTGGGATACCAAACAATACTGTATCTGTTATTTCCTGCTGTGTAACAAATCACCCCAAAACTTAGCATTGTAAAACAATAACCATTTATTATATATCTTGGCTCTATGGTTTGTATGGGCTGGTCTGATGATATGTGCTGGACATGATTGATCTCAGTTTGGTTTTTTTCATGTGTATGCACTCAGCTGGTAGGTTAGCTGAGGACTAGCTGGTCTAGGATAGCTTTGGTTATGTTATTCAGCTCTGTTGCACATGGTTTCTAGCATAGGTTTGTTCTCGCATCAGTGACCAGACTCAAAGAGGGTAAGGCCTAGGCTCAGAATTGATCCAAGGGGTTTTGTGAAGTAGACCGACAAAGCAATTCATAAGACAAGCACGGAGTCAAAGTGGATGGAAACTACAAAGTTACAGCACAAAGGGAGGCCATCAATACAATAATTCTACCCAATAAAACCAATCTTTAAGCATCGATGAGAGAATTAATCCATGTAAAAGTCACGATATAAAGTCAGGTACATAATAAAAACTAGTGAGGAACCAGCATTATCATCCTAATATCTAGGAGTGAAATATGGTGTTTTCTTATCAAAAGATGTTTGTTAAATAGAAGGGCAATGACTCTTTCCTCCATTCCTGACATTTAAGGGGGGTAAAAAAAATTCCTAAAGCAATTATCACTGCAAAAAAAATGAAGTCTCCATTGCAAAGACTCTCTAAATCAGGAGTCTGCAAATATTTTCTGCAAGAGGCAGCTAGTAAATAGTTTAGACTCCAAGGGCTAATGTTTCTGTCACAGCTACTCAACTCTGCCATTATAGTGAGAAAGCAACCATAGATGATAATGTCACCAAATAAGCACAGCTATGTTTCAACAAAATTTTATTTACGAAAACAGATGATGAATCAGATTTGGCCAATAAGCCATAGTTTGCTATTTCCTAATCTAAATGACTTAGGATATGAAAAACTGGAAAGTTTTTAAAGAATGTTAATGGTTAGTATAGTTTATTATTAGGTTTGCTAGTCTTCTATTTTCTTTTTTTCCTGAAGTTTTTGGTATGATATTGAAATGAGAATTATTATGAGGCACATATCTCCAAATATAAAGCAATCAACATATAAATCCTATTATACCATTAAATAGCTGTATTGTGGTTGAAATATTATTCAAAGTTTTCACTGTACAGGAAAACCAAAATAGCAAAATGTTTTCATATTGTTTGCCTTAAAAAAACTCTTCAATAATATAGTTTATTTAGATGATTGATCTAGGTATCCTGTCCATAAATTCAAAGCATGACACTATAAGTCACATTTTTTTCACTTGTAAGGAGTCAATGATATTTATATTTTAATGCGATTTATTATTTTGAAGTTGAACATAATGTGACTTTATAAGTATAAAAATGCATTAGAATGTGTTATTAAAGTCACAAAAGTTGGCTATAGCGATTATGTCATTTATAAAACAGCAACAATATATTTTTGGATGCTCTAATTAATATTGATTTTAAAGCTGTGATAACACAGGCCATCATAAGATACATTATTTTGATGGATTCATCTAGTAACAAGTTTTCTCTTCCATTTAACTAAGAAGCATCTTTGGGACAAAGAACTGGTTTCACTGCCTAGTCCTTCCTCATGGCAAGTGTTGGTTGTAGATTTAAAGAGAAAAATTTACTCAGGGAATACTACAAATATGTTTGGAGAAAGCAAAAGTCAATCATCTTATTACAATGATTTTTTTTACATTTCCATGGTAATATTGGAGTGAAATATAAAAAGCAAAATTTGAATACACTGTCTTGGGAGTCATTATGTTTGGAGAGCTCTGTAGAGTAGACGAGTCTTTAGCAGAGGGATACAATTAGATGAGAAAGGGAGGGAGGGCATTTAGATATAAGAAATGACAGGTGGGTTGATTCAGAAGCTGGAATGTGTGAAGCATGTTGACATTGATGATGATATTAGTGGGAGATGAAAGTTAAACAGAGAGAGCTTTGCAGAGAGTATTTTAAAGCTTGGATTTAATGTAATAGAGTGTTAGGTTATATACAAGTATGTTAAAATCTTTTTTAAAACATCTTTTTTAAAGAAAAGGTATTAAATAGCAAAGAAATAATAAACACAATTTTACAGTGTAGATTTGTCTTTGATTAAAAAGAGATGAAACTGCTCATATTAGTTTGTAATTTGGTCGTGAACGTAGACTGTTCTTATTGGAAAACATATAACTAGTTTAGACCCTGATTTTATCTAAATGGAGAAAGAGAAACAAGGTTTCTCTTTCAAATAGTTTAAAATACATATTTTTAATCTGCATGTGAAAGTTCAAAAAATAAGATAAGGAAAATAACATCTTTAAATCTAATGGTGAAATTTTCTTTTAGAAAAGTTGTTAACAATTGAGTATCTGAACTATCTCCAAACAATGTCATTTAAAATCTTTTGCAACAAAAACCAAAGTGTTTTCACAATTATCAATAGAGATAATTCCTACATTTCTATAGTATTTGTTACTTCAAATCATTTACCTGAATATTATTCATTATATTCATAGATAACATCTTATCTTTACTTATATTTTACTATCTATAATCTATATTCTTATCTGTACCTATAATCTATTACTTATAACCTATATAATCTTATCTATGTCTATAATCTCATCTATATCTATGTAATGTTACAGATCTTATCTTTAAGATAAATTTTATTATTCCCATTTTAAAGAAGAGAAAACAGGCTCCACAAAAGCAAATGATTTATTTGGAGGAAGGCAGCATGAAGTGGAACATAACACTAGCACTATGATGTCAGTCCCTAGTATTCTGACTTCAGATTTCCAGAACACTTTAACTGTCTTTCAGTCATTACTTAATTTGCTGAATTCATGAATTTAATGAATACTTTGAGATCCTTGCACCTCTCAATTCCTGGAAGCAACATAAATTATTACATAAATAAATAAAGTTTACTTTAAAATACAAAAGGCGTGCAATTTAAATTAAGCTGTATGTAAGTGGCATTGATTTTAAATTTTAAAAAATCATAACTCGTACTTAGATACTTCTATAATTTTTGTTCCTTTTTCTCCTATTTACTCAATATTTATGTTTTAGAGTTGTTTATAAAATAATAATGTCAGAGGTCAAGAGAGAAAAAAACGTTTCCTCTCCTCCACCAATATCTTGTAAGTAAGAAAAATACAGAAGATTACACTCTGATAGTTAAATGAGAAAAATCAATGAGCCTAATAAATGATTTGTCCAGTTTAAAGTGGTTTCTGGCTAATAGCCTTATAAATTTTTATAAAATCATCTATGAGATTCAGAAAAAGATGTAAATTCATAAGACCTAAATATTAAGGCTATCATACAATACATTATTGGAATATGAGAGGGATTTCTGCTAGATAAAGGGTGGAAAATGGTATTCCTTCTGTATTTTTCTTTGTGGAATATAAGGACATCCTCCAGCTGAAGGAACATGAGGACACATAGTGTGCTTCTTACTAATGTATAGCCCCTCGCCTAGAGAGCCAGGGTCTACTCCAACAGGAAGCTGCACAATCACTTACGGCTAAACGGTGGTGATTGTAGGTTTTCATATTCTCCCCCAAACAGGATGTTAGAAGTTAGTAGGATCAGGGAAAAAGTCCCATTAAGAACATGAATCTTCTTAGATGAAATAGCTGCGAAATATGAAAATTCAGTTAGGAAACATGTACATTAACCTGTTCTCAAACTAACTGAGAAGGGGTTTTAGCTATTATTCAAATACCCATCCCCAAAGTCTGATTTGCAAACACAGATTTGAATATATTTCTCCTTATTACAGGAAAAATCAATATTCAAAATACCACCAATGCATAACATGGGAGCTCTGAAGAAAAATTGCACCAAGCAATACAGGGCATATTATTCTTTCAACTCCAAAACCAACCAACTAACCAACCAACCAACAAGTAATTTACCAAAATCAACTATTTCCTGGAGTGGCTTATCTCCTCCTAACTTTGAGAACATGGACCAGTAACTTACCATTCTATGCTTCAGTTTCCCACCTGTAAATGAGAAGCATTTGCTCTTAAGATAAAGGTGATTAAACATATGCAGTATGCAGAGTCATCTTAAACCCTCAATATATTCTTCTGCTGCTCCATTGTTCTTCTCTCTCACCATTTAGTCTCATGAGATCACAAATTAAAAAACTTCTTATGATATTCCAATATAATATTAACAGATGTAGCCACTTTAAGAGAAGCATGGATCTATAAGAGAAGAAGAGATAGAAAATTAGCAGAATAACATGCAAAAAAAAAAAGAAGTTAAGTGAAAGTAGAGTTGGATAAGTAAAAACAGAAGGAACTTTCAAATTGTTTTGACAGTATTAAAATAATCAAACAAGATAATAAAGAGAAAATTTTTAATGTGGGAATTGAATCAGATATTAATTTAATATCAATTAAATTTATATGTGTTGACTATGTACTATGTGCTTGACATCGTACCAAACTTAAGATAAATTTAAAAAAATAGTTATTGCCTTCAAGGAAATAAATCAATCTCTCTCACTCACTCACTCTTTCTTTCTTCCTCTTGCTCTTGCTCTATCTGTCTGTCTCTACCTTTCTTAATCTACTCAACCTAAGTAGAGATAGAGTAATTGGTACAGGAATGGACTAAAGACTCAGGTTAGTTCCAAGAGAGGGAATTACAGGGATTACAGGAAAAATGTTCTTTTCACTGATCTTGAACTTGAGAAAATGTGAGATTGCATCCACTACAACTGTGCTTTAACCACAGGGATGGAAGCTTTCTGAGGCTTAAGCCAACACTGAAGATGGAGAGAAAAAAATCTCACAAAAACAAAACAAAAACAAATAAGGTGTGTGGATGACATCATTTAAGCTTCAAGATCAAATCGTACATGAGCTACTCTAGATATTTGCAGTTACAGAAAACCATCCATACATTTGTCTTCTGCTTAATCCAGTTTAGACTGCAGTTTATTAATTATTTATTTATTTTATTTATTTATTTTTTTCCCACTGGCAACAGAGTGATAGTGATAGGCTACGGTTAGTTACTCATTTCAAAGACCATCAAGTTTGAATGAACATCATTAAAGGGACAAATAAAAGATCTCTTGTAAAATATAAACATACTAGTTTTAAAAAGCCACATGAGGAAAAAAATGTAAACATTTTGTAGATTGTGAATATGCAGTAAAATATCAAATTAATAATGTTATAATTCTTTAAAGGAAATCCAAAATTGCTGTTTATTTCCTTTCCTCTAATCATTCATTTAAGAGAAATTTTGTAAATTTTCTTCATACTTTGTGAAAATAGACCAG
>NW_011888782.1:37255525-37261083 GCF_000151845.1 Pteropus vampyrus | reverse complement strand
TAGCATGAATAAAATGATTCCTCTGGAGAACCTGTGAGGCAAATTCAGCCTTCATTCATAACAATGTGACTTTATTCTATACCAAACATTTTCCTCATTCATTCATTCATTTTGTAGATTTCATCTAGTTTACAGTTTTTAAGTTTTAGGATCTTTATCAGTTTTAAGCATTTTAAAAGTGTAAAACTATTCTATCAGTGAGAATTATCAATTCTATTTTCTAGGCTGCACAAGACTTCCTAATCCTGAGATTTCAATAGAATAGATAAAAAAACACCAATCCTATTGGCTGACCTGCTAAGGGTCAGATATCATGCTGGAATCTTTTATAGGTTATTTTACAATATGCTTTATGTTTTCCTATCTTTGAAAATATTACTCTGATATCAGCACAAACAGAATATGATATAGTCCACACATTTGTCATTAGTTCTCACTTTCCTTGTTGAACACGGAATTAGAAGAAAAAGTATCAAGGGTACTCTTTTGTACCTCAGAATTAATACTTCTCAAGAAAGCTTTCTCAGTGTATCGGTCTTGTAAAATGTACTTAAAGTTGTATTTTTAAGCTTTTATTATTATAGTTATAAAATAATCCATGATTATTGTATAAAAGTTAGAAAACATAAGTAAACTCTATAAATATATGTAGATATAAACAGGTACAAAGACACCTTAGTATTTTATTTACGTCCATTTATCTATCTACCTATCATCTATCTATCTATCTATCTATCTATCTATCTATCTATCTATCTATCTATCTCTCTCTTTATCTAGTTGGAAGCAAGTACATTTATATCCCACATTCATTATTGTCTTTAGGATCCTTAGCCAATGTACAAAACAACTGTATCTAGTGTTAGAAGCCCTGTTGTCCTCTTTAAACCATGAATAGGTCATATTAGCTTTAGTTGCTTTTTGACTAGATGATGGATTGACCCAGTTACTGAGAGCATTGTCTTAAAACCCTATTCTCCACATATATTCCCAATAAGAGGCTCTTCCTCTTCAAGAATCATAAAGTCCACTCCTAGTACACCTGTCACACTGAGTATCTCTTGATGATTCATTCAAATATGGATATATTATAGGTGAAATATTTAACAAAATCTGAACTATTCCACCCTAAGAAACATTCGTTCTCTGGACAATCAGAGCAGAGTGTCCCAAAGTTCAGCAGTCACACTACAAGCCAGTACAAACATGATAGCCTGAGTTCCCATCACCCTCATTCTATCACTCTGCATCACTAACTTTATCATAGGTTGCATTATGGCAGCATTTCTATAACATTATTCTGGTATTGCCACTGTCATTCATTTAAGTACCCTGCTAACGCTATGCACCCTTTTAGGCAATGGAGATGCATAGATTAAAAATACATGGCTTATATCCTCAACAACCTAGGTCATGGAAGCAGGTAACCAGGAATTAAGAGCAGTACCAATAAATATACACAAGGTTTTAAGCATCCAGTAAGCGTTTTCTTTGTTTAATAAAAATTGCCATTCATCTCATTCACATTGACTGTTGTTCCACAGTCATATCCAAGTCTAGTCCTTTCCAGCTTATTAAAATTAGTTCTTGCCCCTTTGCCAAGAGTGTTATTCTAGGCTCTGATAAAAGTTTTTTGAGCTTTGTCACAGTGTCACTATTAGGAAGAGTTGATTTCTAAGATTGTGTTAGAAGTATTGGCCCCAGAGAACCGCACAGCATCACATTTTCTTTGCTTCCAAAGATTCCTACTCATGTTCTAGTGTAATGTTTCTCAGAATGTGTGCAGGGAGTTGAGGGGATGATGGTTATCATTGATTGTGAGTGAGATGATTTTAGATTGAGGTTAGGGCATCAAAATAAATTATTTTCTTTTTCTTTTATCCATCAATATTTCTGATCACTTGAGAAGAAAAATCTCTGGTCAGTACTTACATGTATTGGTTACCACTCTAATTAACATTAGGAAATGAAAAGTTTCAGAGCATTTGACTAATAAGTATAACTTACTAATATTAAACTACATTTTTTATTGTTTTTTTTTTTTTTTGCAGGCTTACCTTCTACATATGAGAATAATACTGGTTTTCTATTCAAGTGTTGGTATAAAGTTACCTTTCCAGTACATTTATTTTAACTTTAAATATGGATATACAGCTGACCCTTCAACAATATGCATTTGAACTGTGTGGGTCCACTTAAATGTGGATTTTTTTTTCAATAAATATACTGTAAATACACAATAAATACATTTTCTCTTTCTTATGATTTAAATAACTTTTTCTCTAGCTTACATTATTAAAAGAAGATGGTATATAATACATATAACATACAAAATGTTTTAATAAACTGTTTACGTTATGAGTAAGGCTTCTGGCCAATAGTAGGCTATCAATAGTTAAGTTTTTGTAGAGTCAAAAGTTATACTCAGGTTTTTGACTATATGGCGGGTAAGTGCATCTAACCTCCATGTTGTTCAAGGGTCAATTGTATTTATATAATGGAATACTATCAAGTAATAAAAAAGTAATAAACTGCTGCATGAAGAAATATTGATGAGCACATTGTATCATATGAAAGAAAAAGACAGATGTAAAAGAAAAACATTGTGTGATTCCATTTAGAGAGAATGCTATAAGTAGCAAAAATAATTTATGTTTAAAAAAAATCAATAATAGGAGAGGAGAATGACTGGAAGGGACATGAGAAAACTTTCTAGGGTGACGGAAATGTTCTGTATGTGATTTGGTTGTTCTTAAATAAGTGTATAAACTTATCAAGATTCATAGAACTGTGTATTTAAAATCCATGCATTTTTAGATACATTTTAACTCAACAAAAGGGAGCAAGGATGCTTGTTTCAGGCAAAAAAAAAAAAAAAAAAATAGATATGCTACAAGGAGTTACACTAATTTGACTAAGACTAGGAGCTGCCTTTCCCAGAACTTCCTTCTCTTTGTAGCTGAGAGGTGTCCCTGTACAAATCAGAAGGCTGGTGTGAAGCAGAAGTCATCATTCTCCAGAGGTGGTTGTGGTTAGATATTGTGTCTGTCCATCCTGGAGGAAGTACCCAGTAAGTCTCAGGTTGTCCTAGCTCTCTTTTACTCCATATGCAGCTCCTCTTCTTGACCCTGTTGACCAATAGCAGCCCCAGGCCCACCCCCAGACACTTAGTTGTGTAGCCATGAAGTCGGTAACTATTTCCATAGACATACCACAAAGTTCCCTTATGTAGTCTCACTTCAGAGGCAAAAATATTTAGCTTCCTAGATGTGTTCACTGTAATGTGGTCAGATAAAATACAGGACACTGAGCTAAATTTATATTTAAGATATTGTAAAAAGGTTAGTGTATCTTATATATTGCCTGAGACATACTTGTACTAAAATATTGTATGTCATTTATCTGAAATTCAAATTTAACTAGATGTTTTATATTTTTAGTTGCTATATTTGGCAACCTTACCTTACAAGTTCTGACTGGATACCTGTATTTGTGTGTCTGATGGAATGATGGGTGCCTATTTCTCCTTATTTTAGACCTTTGCTTCTCCAAGTTGTCGCACATTAGTGTAAGGTCTAATTAATAGAATTAAATACTGTAATATCATAAATGCCAAATTTGCATAATTCTGATTGTGGCTTTTTTTTCCTGACTGAACTTTGATTAATACAGGAGGTCAAGTGAAAGGGAAAATCATTATATGCACATGCATAAAAACATTTACTATGACCGAATTCTAGCAAGTGGTGCGGCTGCTTTAAGACTGCCTGTGTCAGTCACTTAGTTTGCCATTGGGATGAACAGGGCAGATCCTCTCCATAGAGAACAGCTCAGTATCGTGTTTACATAGGCAAATTTCAAATTTGGTTTTCCTCATCTTTAAGCTGGTGATATCACACCTTGACAAAATCCAGATGAAGCAGCCTGCTATAGTCATGGAAAGACTAGGCATTTTAAAGTCTAACAAGCCTGGGAGTAAACCATTTAACTAGCTAAGTGATCTGGGGTACATTAGATAACCTTAATTTACAAATCTGTAATGTGGACTCGATAATCCTTTTTTTATACAGTTATTGTGAAGATCATCTTACATATGTAAAATTCTTAACATAATGACTTCCATGAAGTAGATATTTTCCTTAGAATGTTTTATCTTAGTGAAAGAACATCTACTTCTATCTTTTAAAAGATTTGATTTTTATAATCCAAAGTCTTGCACACGTCTTTCATAGTCACCTTTTAAGCCCTCTGGCCCCTGAGAAGTATATTCAGATTACTGACATCCTTAGTTTAGCTATGAACGTGCAATGCCCTTTCCTCTCTTAGAAGCAGACATAGTCTGGCGTTTATTTTAGGTCTAATGCCTTTGGGCCAGATATATAAGAGTCCTATCTGATTTTGCTGACATGTTTACATTTTCATGATCATAGAAACTAGTTGTTTCAGGTGATTTTAGTTTGTGGTATTTTGTTTAAATCCTCACAGGAGTGGGAAACCCTTTATGAAAACCTAATTTTTTATTTGTATTTTAACTTTGGCAGGAGGAGGAAAACCAAGTCTGGAAATAATAAAATTTTAAGGCTGATATATTGCCAAAACAAGGAATAAATGAGTCATAAACACACACACACACACACACACACACACACACACACACACACCACAAAAGATTGAACTGGCTAGATATTTGATAATATTAAAAAGTTATTATTTTCGGCATAATGATGGAATTGTGTTTATGTTAAAAACATAAGAATTCTTATCTTTTTGAGAGTAAAAAGAAAACAAAAAGGTTGGAAAGTATTCTCTGGCTAAGAATATCTTATTTAGATTAAGATGATCTCGATATAACAAAGTGAAAAAGCAAAGCTTCTTGGCTTCCTTTTGAGAGTGAAAGAGGGGCATTTGGGGTAGAATCAGAAATTGAATCACTCTGAAAACAGAAATGATGACAAGTACAATCTTGAAATGAGGGGATACACTACCTTTTGAAAATACTTAGAAACTCCTCGATCTGTCCTTTCACTTCTCTTCTAAGAAATCTCCCTCTCTCCAGCTACCTTGTGTGTCCTCACTCATCTTCTTGTATGTATGTTGCAAAGCTGCAGTCTGAACACCTAATGATGACTGGCAGAGCCATCCTTCAATAAATATGTATTAAGTTAATAGTAACAATAATGATAATAATAAAAGCTATGCTTTTTTGAGCGTTTATTATGTGCCAGGCACTACACTAAGCATATGATATTTAAAATCTCATTCAAATCTCAAAATAATTGTTTAAGGAAGAGACCTTTGTTATCCTCATTTTACATATGAGAAGACTTGGGCACAGAGATGTTGATCAATTTTCCCAAGTTTACGTGGTTACCAGTTAATTGCATTGATTAAACTGATTCATTAGACAAACATTTATGAAGCATTTACTGTTTGCCAGGCACTTTTGGTTATTGTTGTGTTAGTGATAAACAAAACAAAGTCCTAGCTTTCATGGAAGTTGGAATGGTGCGATAGATTTGTCACAGGGAAAATAAGGGCGAGAGCGATTGAGTTTTGTG
>NW_011888782.1:37193137-37255475 GCF_000151845.1 Pteropus vampyrus | reverse complement strand
CCTGACTGAACTTTGATTAATACAGGAGGTCAAGTGAAAGGGAAAATCATTATATGCACATGCATAAAAACATTTACTATGACCGAATTCTAGCAAGTGGTGCGGCTGCTTTAAGACTGCCTGTGTCAGTCACTTAGTTTGCCATTGGGATGAACAGGGCAGATCCTCTCCATAGAGAACAGCTCAGTATCGTGTTTACATAGGCAAATTTCAAATTTGGTTTTCCTCATCTTTAAGCTGGTGATATCACACCTTGACAAAATCCAGATGAAGCAGCCTGCTATAGTCATGGAAAGACTAGGCATTTTAAAGTCTAACAAGCCTGGGAGTAAACCATTTAACTAGCTAAGTGATCTGGGGTACATTAGATAACCTTAATTTACAAATCTGTAATGTGGACTCGATAATCCTTTTTTTATACAGTTATTGTGAAGATCATCTTACATATGTAAAATTCTTAACATAATGACTTCCATGAAGTAGATATTTTCCTTAGAATGTTTTATCTTAGTGAAAGAACATCTACTTCTATCTTTTAAAAGATTTGATTTTTATAATCCAAAGTCTTGCACACGTCTTTCATAGTCACCTTTTAAGCCCTCTGGCCCCTGAGAAGTATATTCAGATTACTGACATCCTTAGTTTAGCTATGAACGTGCAATGCCCTTTCCTCTCTTAGAAGCAGACATAGTCTGGCGTTTATTTTAGGTCTAATGCCTTTGGGCCAGATATATAAGAGTCCTATCTGATTTTGCTGACATGTTTACATTTTCATGATCATAGAAACTAGTTGTTTCAGGTGATTTTAGTTTGTGGTATTTTGTTTAAATCCTCACAGGAGTGGGAAACCCTTTATGAAAACCTAATTTTTTATTTGTATTTTAACTTTGGCAGGAGGAGGAAAACCAAGTCTGGAAATAATAAAATTTTAAGGCTGATATATTGCCAAAACAAGGAATAAATGAGTCATAAACACACACACACACACACACACACACACACACACACACACACCACAAAAGATTGAACTGGCTAGATATTTGATAATATTAAAAAGTTATTATTTTCGGCATAATGATGGAATTGTGTTTATGTTAAAAACATAAGAATTCTTATCTTTTTGAGAGTAAAAAGAAAACAAAAAGGTTGGAAAGTATTCTCTGGCTAAGAATATCTTATTTAGATTAAGATGATCTCGATATAACAAAGTGAAAAAGCAAAGCTTCTTGGCTTCCTTTTGAGAGTGAAAGAGGGGCATTTGGGGTAGAATCAGAAATTGAATCACTCTGAAAACAGAAATGATGACAAGTACAATCTTGAAATGAGGGGATACACTACCTTTTGAAAATACTTAGAAACTCCTCGATCTGTCCTTTCACTTCTCTTCTAAGAAATCTCCCTCTCTCCAGCTACCTTGTGTGTCCTCACTCATCTTCTTGTATGTATGTTGCAAAGCTGCAGTCTGAACACCTAATGATGACTGGCAGAGCCATCCTTCAATAAATATGTATTAAGTTAATAGTAACAATAATGATAATAATAAAAGCTATGCTTTTTTGAGCGTTTATTATGTGCCAGGCACTACACTAAGCATATGATATTTAAAATCTCATTCAAATCTCAAAATAATTGTTTAAGGAAGAGACCTTTGTTATCCTCATTTTACATATGAGAAGACTTGGGCACAGAGATGTTGATCAATTTTCCCAAGTTTACGTGGTTACCAGTTAATTGCATTGATTAAACTGATTCATTAGACAAACATTTATGAAGCATTTACTGTTTGCCAGGCACTTTTGGTTATTGTTGTGTTAGTGATAAACAAAACAAAGTCCTAGCTTTCATGGAAGTTGGAATGGTGCGATAGATTTGTCACAGGGAAAATAAGGGCGAGAGCGATTGAGTTTTGTGCGCCAGAGAATTTCAAAATTTTAAGTCCCATTTCCACAGCCAATTATTTAAATCAGTCATAAAGAAAATGTCCAAGGAAACTATGATTAGCAGGAAGCAAGTATTGTAATCCGTCAGAAACAATATCTCAATGAAGCTATTCCTTCTTGCAGCTTAACAAATGAATTTCATTCATATATTCCTTTGTTTCTATGCTTTGAGAGAAGGCTTCAAATCATGGCAGACATACTATTAAAAGAAAGATGCAGTCGCCAGAGTAGACCATGGCCCTCTTGGCGAAAATATAAAGATAATTAGAGAGTTTGCATTCTTCACAAATGCAGTCAAGTAGCAGAGACTTGTTCCTCAATGATTAATCGTGTGTCTCCAGAAGAGTAACACTGTAGGCTTTTTAAAAAATGAATCAAGTGAACATTTATATTAGGCAGAAAAAAAAGCAGACCCCAAAACAAAAATTTGGGTGCAAAGAGTTTATTTAGGAATTGATCCCAGAAAGCATAATGAGAGAGTGAGAAAGTAAATTGGGGAAGGGAGGAAGGAGAGTCAGAAAATTTTTTTAATAACAGAGTTAAAACTAAAAGCAATTGAGGCTGAGTCTTAGTGGGGGCCTTCTGAGAAACCCTATAAGAGTTCCAAGACCCAAAAGACCCAGCATTGGGTATTTTACCCATCAACCTCCATCCCTCATTGGTTGAGAATTGCTCCTAGGGCACTAAGTCCCCAGCACTTATGGGGTCAGATTAATCTCTCAGACATAGGGGTACATATGCTCAAGAGAACACAATAGGTGTAAATGGAAACTTCCCACTGAAACTGTAGTTGAGCTCCAGGGAGTGCTAAAAGGAGATGGCAGGGCACCAACTTCATCTGCTACAAGTCAGGAAAGAGGTGAGTCACTCACATTTCTCAGGGAATCACACTAATAGACTTGGGCCAATTCTATTCTTTCTAAGTTTTGGCTGGAGCTGTCTCAAAAGAAAACAAAGTAATCTGTGCCTATCTTTTCAGCATAATATATAACTTAATACCTCTTCTCAGGGCATGGCCTTCAACCCCTTTGTACAGTAAACTAGCATTCTTAGTCAGTGAGAGATAATTCTATTACTTGGAAAGTTGTTGTGAAATAAAATGTATTTATTTCTATATATAGAAATGAAGTTATATATTTATAATCTGAATATATCTTGCAAAGATAATTTTCATCATCTCGTAAAATTGAAATATATTCTATTTTTTTCTCCATTCATGGCATAGGAAAAATTCCAACTGCCATCCAAGATGATCGATCAACAAAGCTGAAATTTCATATAAAAACTTTCATATTGATCAGGAAGAAGAAAATGCTATGAAAGTAAGATTCACATTCAAGTTATTACCAAAGACTGTAAATAACTTTCAGGGATTCATAAAGAATAAATATATAATTTCTTCCAAAAATTAGAAAATTAGTTCATTAATATGTAATTAATAAGTAATTTAGCTCATTTTCACAAATTACCCATATAATGTTCATTTGAAATAATTACCATTGTCTGACTAGAACTATGCATTTTCCTTCTTGTTCACTAGTAATTCAGCACTCGGTGTAATTATAAAGGCATTTTTTACTCCTTTTGTATTTCTTACGTTATCCTTGCCAGCTTCATTATTTGGCTTTCATTTCCATGAAAGCAATTATTACAGATATAGACTAACAGTTACAGCATAATTCCTATCACTGTTCATCAGCCAAAATGTTCCATAGGAATAATTAATGTAGTAACGGCTATTAAAAACTTGATGGGAGGTTCTTCCTGTCCCTGGATGACCTTTACCCAAGCTTTATTAAGAAAATGCCACTGCTATAACTCATTCCTATGAAATCTTGGTGAACTCTAATTTCTGCTGCAAAGTCTTACTTGGGATAAGAGTCCCCTCTTGACCCCAGGAGGTAGGATGCAGGCCTAGGACTAAAGTTCAGATAGTCAGATAGTGTTAAAACTTGAATTAGTCATCTAAAGATAAAGTTTGGAATTCATTTCCTGTGACATTAAGCAGTGGCAGTGATGGTATCCTGTATCAGTGGTGAGCTGCTGACACAGACGGAGTAAATATGCTGGTGGTGCCAAGGAGAGTGTGTTTACCAGACACTCCTGGAATGTGGCCCTGGCTAGATTTCCCACTTCCTAGCTCTTAAAATTTCTGAGCTCAGTTCTCAAGCCTTCCCATTGCTTCTAAAACATATCCAATATCCTTCCATAATTTAATTTTATGCTGAAATCTATCCTAATCATTTTTCATTGCTTACAAACTAGTAACCCAACTGACACATATATTTTATTATAATAGTAATAATAATGGCCATTTCTTAAATATGTAAAATTTAACACTATTTTCAAAGTAATTTCACATACATTATTATATTTTTTTCAACTTTTCAATTATTGAGGTATAACCGATATACAAAAAACTGCACGTATTTAATGTACACAATTAGACGAGTTGGCAGTTCCCTAATTGTTAGTGATGGTGAGTACCTTTTAATATAACTGTTGGCCATTTGCATACATTCCATAATACCATCACCATAATCAAGGTAATAAACATATCTATCACTTCCAAAAGTTTTCTTGTGTCTTTTTTCTTTTCTATGCATGTGCAATAAGAACACTTAACATGAGATTTACCCTCTTCATCAATTTTTAAATGCACAATGCCATATTGTTATCTATAGGCACTGTGTTGTACAGCAGATCTCCAAAATTTATTTTGGATAACTTTAACTTCATACTCATTGAAGAAAAGCTCCCCATATCCCCCTCGATCCATCCCCTAGCAATCTCTACTTTATTTTCTGCTACTGTAAGTTTGACTATTTTCGATACCTCATACAAGTGGAATCATGCAGTATTTGTTCTTCCGCGTCTGACTTACATCACTTAGCATACATAATGTCTTTCAGATTCATCTATGTTGTTGCAAATGGTAGGATTTCCTTCTTTTTTGATAGCTGAGAAACATGTCATTGAATGCATATATCACATTTTCTTTATCCATTTTTCTGTTGATCAACACGTGGTTTGTTCCATATCTCCGCTATTGTGAATAATGCTACAAGAAGTTCCTGCACGGCAAAGGAAACAATCAATAGAGTAAAAATGCAATGCATGGAATGAGAGAAAATATTTTCAAACCCTATATTTGATAAGGAGTTAACTTTCAAAATACATGTGGAACTCCTACAACTCAATAGCAAAACAACAAATAACTTGATTTAAAAAATGGGCCAAGGACTTGAAGACATTTCTCCAAAGAAGACATATAAATGTCCAATATGTATATTAAAAACTGTTCAACATCACTAATCAGCAGAGAAATGCAACTGCAAATCATGAGATATCACTTCACACCTGCTAGGATGGCTATTATCAAAAAAAAAAAAAACAAAACATATGTTGGTGAGGTTGCAGAGAAGTTTAAACTTTGTATACTGGTGGGAATGTAAATTGGTATAGCTGCTATGAAAAACAGTATGGAGTTTCCTCAAAAAATTAAAACTAGAACCACCATATTCTAGCAATCCCACTATTGGGGATATATCAAAAAGCATTATGATATTTGCTCCATAATATCAGATAAAAATTATAAGCCCCAAAGAGGTTAAATGATTTAGCAAGGTCATGTTGCTAGAAAGGGACAGGTTGAATCTGGCCTTCTGGCACACAGTCCCATGTTTTGTAAAACCATGCTTCTTTGTCTAAAAATGCAAAGCTTGCAGGTGACTTCATTAAAAACAAGTTGAATTTCTGTTTCATTGGGATTTCTTTTAAGTGACATGTCTTAATGTATCAGTTAGACATTAGTGTAACAAAATGTCTATTAAAGACTGTACTTAGGAGTAAGACCTGTTAGGTGAAGTCGAAACAGAATTTGACAGAGGAAGAAGTCCAACTGTGATCCAGTCTCTTTGGAGACTTTTACTTATTCTTAGAGGAGTACTAAGGATGAGAGGAAACTCAGGGCTGTTCCAAATTCAAGTGAGAGAACCAAGACTTTGTACCTACACATTTGTCTGTCATTGGATATGGGCTTCCCCACAAAGTAGGCACAACCTTGGGCAAGGTGACTTTCTGTAGCTGAGGTAATCCTTGAAGGAAATGACAGCCAAGGGCTATCTGTCTGCAGCATCCTGGCAGCTGGTATAATAAATATTTTATTTCTGAATAGGCTTCTAGGAAATTTACAATAGTGTCCACCACAGAATGTGTCAACAGCCGCTGACAGGCAGAGTAAGTCAAGGTCTGAGAATTGACCGTTGTATTAAGTCTGGTGGAAGTTACTGGTGTACTCTTTTTCTTAATGATGGATGCTCAACCATATTGTGTAAGTTTCAGGCCATGCAAAATGTATATCTCTTCTTACATAACAGTGAAGAAACTATTTCTTAGACTTCCTCTTGGTTCAACTGGATCAAAAACTATTCTCTCACTGCAGCCTGAAGAATATCACTTACTGATTTCATTCATCCTAGATCATATGACACATTTCAGAGTTAGGAGTTGAGTTAGTTTCCCCTAAAACATTGTAACGTGCAGAGACAGTGTGAAAACTTGAACTAAAAATTGGGTCATTGACAAGATAAAGAAAAACATGTATTGAGGAGGCATCCACAATGCCCCACAATGGACATGGCATTGCTTAGTTTCTGTGGTCTTTTAGAATAATTTATTTCACTAATTTATACTACACATCTTTATTTATTGCTAACTTTAGACCAGGACCCAAGGACACATTGGTATGCTAGATACAAAATGTGTCTACTCTCCTTGACCTTATCTTGTCAAGAGGGAGGAGGAAATAAGCAAACAAATAAATAGGTTTATAGATTGTGGTAAGTGTGGTGAATTAAACAAAGATGGTAATGTAATTGACTTTAAGGGAAGATACTACCTTAGAAATAATGATCAGAGAAGACTGATCATTATCATCAAGAAGGTGACATTCTTGGCAATCCCAAATTATTTTTCTATATTTCTTGATAAAGAAAAGAAGGAAAAAAGGAAGGAAGGGAAGAAGGAAAAGGAGGAAAGGAAGAAATTTACTAAAGATTGTACACTGTGGATCACCCTTTTATGCTGCTGTTGTTATTTTGAAAGAAATTAAAATTTATTCTAGTCTATTGCCATAAAAATTATAAAATCTTATACTTGTCTCAGGGACAATTCAGAGAAAATTACTATATTTAAATGGCTATCAGTGCTCTTGAAACTTTTATTAGCCTAAGTGGTATTCAAAGCCATGCAACCAGGAAGGAAGATGGTAAGGAGGGGAGAGGAGTGGGTTATGCAGCTGTTTCAAGGATGTACACTTTCACAAAAATCTTATAAAGAGACCAGCATGAAATAAGTGTTTAGTACATGTTTATTAAATAAATATATGCACATTAAAACCTCATTTTCTATATAAATAGTAGCATCAACAAACATATTCGCAACCTACTTAGTATAACACTTTTCTCTACATTTTTGTGATTGAAAGGAAATTTTATGATTAAAAATGATAACCAATTCTTAGAGGTTATATACATAAGCACTGAGACCACAGAATAATGTAAAAAGAGCAGTATATAAAATTCTTAAATGAATAAGCAATGCCCATAATATCACTCTTTTGGTACTTAAAAAAAAAAAACAAATTTGTTGGTTTAAGGAAATGAAGATAATATTATTATCTAATATCATTATGCCTTATGAAACCCATTCAATTTAGTTACATCTGCAAAATGATTGCAATAAATTTCAATAATTTACCCACTATTACAGATGAAAATTGTGCTTGGGGAAGTATACTTTGGATAGAGAATAAATAAAGTGTATTCTGGAAGTCAGTGAGCACATATATTGCTAGTGAGGGGACTGTATGGTAGCTAGTTTACAAATAGGTCCCTAAATGAATCAAGAATCTTGGTCTTTGCACCTTTGTGCAGTCCCCTTCCATAGTGAATTTGAGTTGACCCTATATAATCAAGAAAATACAAAGGAAGTGATGTTGAGTGACTTTAGAGGTTAGGTTATATTAAGCCTTGCAACTTCTACCTGAGTTTCTTAAGATGCTTCTTGTGGAGGAAGTCAGAGCCTCCACATGACAACTTCCAACTGCAAGACTACCAGGCTCTGCAGGGCCACTTGGAGAGAGAAAAGGACATGCTTGACCACACCCAGTTTTCTAGTCATTCCAATCTAGGCACCAGACATAAGGAAAGAAACTGCCTTGGTTTTTCCAACTCTCCTGGACCCCCATGAAGGAACTGAAAAACCCAGCTGACATCCAAAACTGAGGTCCTACACATATGAGCCCAGTCAAGCTATACCGGTCATCTCAAACCATTTGAGGCACTCCAGGTGAAGGCCGCACCTCATGGAGTAGGAAAGAGCCATCCTGCTATGCCCTGGAAAAACACCTGACTCACAGCATGACCATGCAGAAAACAGTAAATGGTTGCTGTTTTAATCTACTGCTGGCTTTAGAATGTTGTTCAGGAATATAGTCCATAACCCAAGTCTGGTACTGGATGTAGCTTTTTTGTTAAACAGAAATGCAAAACATGTACCTTTGGACTTGGGACCACATGTGAAGGACCTCGAGTAGACTATTTGTGGCAGTGGAAGGATATTGAGAAAGTGTTATTGGAGGCTTGAGAACAGATAAATTATGTTTTGTAGTGATAGAAAATGTAGCAAAACTGTTGGCTGAGATAATACAGATATGGTAGTTTCAGATTCCTGATCCTCAGAAACTATGTGAGAAAATAAATTTTGTTTCATTTTGTCTTAAGATTCTAAGTTTTGAAGTAATTTTGACATAGCAATAAATAATATAGAAGGGAAGATAAAGTAAAAATGTGCATATGAACTAGAGGATCTGTTTTAGCAGACGTTAGGCAGAATGTCGAAAATGCCAACTGGTTTCCTTCAGTTGTGTATAATAAAATATGGCTATAGAGAGATTGCATAAAAGGAACTGATCACTTTTCGATCTGAATTTCAAGGATATATAAAGGAGCCAAAACTAGCTCCAAATAGCAAAATATTCTCCATTCAAGGAATGACTTCAGAACAAGGATTAAATCCAGCCAGGAAATCCTGCCAGGAAAATGTGACCGTAGTACTAAAATGTAATAAAATATGCAGGGAGAGGGTAAGTGCATTTTGCATAGAGTTAGGATGTGGATTGTTGTAGCCAGAGAGGTGATGTTGAAGATTGCTTTGTCCCAAAGATGGCAACAATATTATCTCCAAAACCACAAGATTCTGCAGTGTGACTTTCGTAATTCCTCACTAAAAAGTGGCATTTATATCTTCACACCTCAGATCTGGATTAGCTTTGTGACTACCATGATGATATGAATACAGTGGAAGTAAGGCTCCACTGGTCCTGAATGTAGCCCTTGGCTGGCTAGGCAGCTTCCTTTTCCTGTCTCTTGCAAGCCATATATAGTGTAAGAAATGTGATTCTCCTAAAACCACCATGCTATAAGAAATACAAGCAATGTGGAAAGGTCCTACAGGATGAGTGACTCAGCATGGGGAGAGAAACGGAGAAGCCAAAAATCATCGTGAATGAAGAATTTGTCTTGGAAGTGGATACTCTAGCCCCAGACAACCAAGCTGAGCTGTACCATCCACCTGAGCTCATTTTTATTTCCTGATCCAAACACGAATAAGTTAAATGGTTGTTTTTAAATACTAAGTTTGAACTAATTTCTTAAATAGTAATGATAATTTCACATGCCACTTGAATGATGCCCTGTCAAGAAAGCAGAAAGTAAACTTACTGAGTCGATTCTAGCAAATAAAATACAGTAAAGTGATAGGATGCCACTTTGGACATTTGGTTATAAAAAGGTTATGACTTCCATGTTGGTGTGCACTCTCATTCTCTCATTCTCTCTCTCTTTCCCTAAGAGAAATCAGCTGTCATGCTGTGAGGCTGCCTTGGAAAGAGGGAAGCCCGCTGTCATGTCCTGATGACATTCAGGCAGCTTGTGAAGTAGCCCATAGAGCAAGGAAATGAGGCCTGCAGGCAGCCATGTAAACCTGAAAACAGACCTCCTCTGTGTAAGCCTTGCGACAACAGCACCTCAGTGGATGATTGGATGCTATCTCTTTAGTGACCTTGAGCCAAAACCACCTAGCCATGCTGTCCTCAGATTACTGACCCACAAAATCTATGAAATATTTGTTGTTTTAAGCAGCTAAGTTTGGGATAATTTGTTATGTACCAACAGATAACTAATATAATTTTCTTCTGTCTTAAGACCTTTTTTTTTAATCTGTTGAGAAGCCTGTTTTCTAATTGTTTCTTTTTTTTTTTTTACTTTAATCTATCTTTTTATCTATATGCTTCTGTTAAGATTTTTATTTTCTCTTATCTGAGGCTTTATGTTACGTATGTCAGGTACAGTTTTCTTTGTATTTATCCTGCTTGAGTTCACAGTGATTCTGGAATTATTGTTTTCATAACTCTCTAATGATTTAGAAAATTACAGCCCTGTCTTTACACGTACTGCTTCTATTTCATTCTTTCTTTGCTTTATTAGACTTCAATTACACATATGGTAGATTGTGTTGTTTCGTGTTTTCCCATCATTTTTATTTACTGTACTTCTTTCTTCATACAATGTTCTATCCTAGTTTCCATTTTTATTAATGATATGTTCAGGTGTTTGTAATCTGTTGTGAAACTCATCCATCACATTCTAAATTTCAGTTACTGTTTTTCAATGCCTAAATTTCCATTTTTTAAATACTCTTTTTTTCAGTTATATTTATTTTTTATAAATATAACTAAAGTTCAGTTATATTTATTTTTTTAAAAATATTCAAGATATTTATATTAAAGTCATTTTTATAACTCCATTATCTGAAACATATTCAAGATATTATTTTAAATTCATTGTATAACTCCATTAACTAAATTCTTTGTATGTCTAACTCTATTATCCATATTTTTCTTTTTATTAAAAAATAATTTTTCTAGGTGCTTGATTATTTTCGGTTTAGTAAATAAACCGTATATAATTAGTATTATGTCTTTTCTTCCTCCAAAGGGATGTGTGTCTACAGGAACTAATAATTTTCTATGAATTTATTCTAATTATAAAAAGCAAGGTAATTTGAAGTTGGACTTTATTAGCCTGTGATGAAGTTCATGCTTACTCCTAAAGTGTAGCCCTTATTATGTGTATTTATGGACATTGCTTCCTTGGCAGGCTCTGGACTCCAGTTTTTTCATGTCTAATTCCCTGAGACTGTGAAAAGTTCTGCTCAGCTTCTCAACTTCTCACTTGCTTTTTGGCATTTTCCTCTTTCTGTTTTTTTTGTTTTTTGTTTTTTTCTTCTTGAAGACCTTGGATTCATAATTTTTCAGTGCCTTGTTAGCTTTCTGATACCTTCAAGCAGATTTTTCAAACTGTATTTTGATTAGGTTTTCTATTTGTTCATGGTGGGAGAATTGGCCTACATTTCCTAATGACTAGGGCAGAAGTGAATGTCCCCTCATACAGAGTTTTTGTCTCTCAAGTGAAAGAGAATTTATTTACTTTGGAAGGAAGCTTCTCTTTTTTTTCCTGGGGAAGGAAAAGAAGTGTGTGTGTGTGTGTGTGTGTGTGTGTGTGTGTGTGTGTGTGTGTGTTGTTTCAGCAAATATTCTCTTTTGGAATAAATACTGTGCATATATTTTGTTTCTGTATTTATTTCTTTTTCTCTCTTATATTACCATCTGTATTACAATTTTGTTGAAGTAAGTAGAGGCTATGTAGGTGTGGGAGCAGAGGATATGTGGGAAATCACTGTACCTTCCTTTTGCTGGAAACTTAAACTGCTCTAAAAAACATAAAGTCCTAAAAATAACTTTTTGTACTATATAACTGTATCTTAACCATGTTTGATGAAAAGGAGAGGTAGATTCATTTCTCTCTTCAGTATAGAGATGGGTAGCCAGCAATGATATAGTAAGAGATGACCTGCTATGGGAAAATAAATTTGTGATTATGTTTTTCTGTCTCTATTCAGAACACATATATAAAAGGGTATTAAATCAGAAACACTGGCAGACTAAGGGTAAAGGGATTTTTGAAGTGTAGAAGTGCTGAAAACAGGCATGTACTACTCAAGGTTACCTTAGCATTATCCTTTTTGTTGTTGTTGTTCATTTTTCTTCTGGATGAGGATGTGCCTTGCTAATATTGACTATGGTTCAAATACCGAGAAAACCTAAAGTTTGTAAATATTCCCTTAAAAAGAAGACATTTTGGATTAATTGTAAATTCTTCCTGAATAATGACTACATCAACAGATGAATTTTGGACCAAAAAAAAAAAAAAAGAAAGAAATAGAACCTTTTTGTACCTCAAAATTTTCCATCTTGCTAAATATTGTGGCCAATTTTCAGCATTTCATCTTATCAAATCTATGTGACATTGAGCTAAAAGAGGTTGTTTCACTTAAATTTTATTGTATCTCATATCTTTATTTTTCTCATCTCT
Organism: Pteropus vampyrus; assembly: GCF_000151845.1. Taxonomy (NCBI): domain Eukaryota; kingdom Metazoa; phylum Chordata; class Mammalia; order Chiroptera; family Pteropodidae; genus Pteropus; species Pteropus vampyrus. The sequence continues at coordinate 37,243,039 of NW_011888782.1, read as the reverse complement.
CTCTTTCTTCTCCTTCTGAGTCTCCCTTGCTAGTTTGTACTTCTCTGCTGTTATGCCTCAAGGTTTAGATTTCAGTTCTCTTTGTTTCTCTATCTGTACTCTCTCTGGGTAATTTCATTTTGTCTCATGGTTTGAAATATCTTATCAAACATAGAATTCTCATATGAAAAATTCTGAGGAGTTGGACATGGTCTATATCGTGATCCATGTGATGAACATGCAAAAATATGCCCGTAAAATCATGAAGTGATATCTTTAATATTAGCAATTTTATACACATTTTTAGGTATATATTTATACCTCATTAAAAAAGTTTTAAAAAAATCTATTCAGAAATCTCCCATGATTACCTATCTGAATAGCATTCCCAAGCCCACTCTCTGAGTATCTCTATCCCATTACTCAGTTTTATTTTCCTTTTATAACTTAAGAATTCCAGAAAGAACTTAATCTATTTAAATGATACAATATTAGTATATTTTCCTCACATGGAATGTAAGATGTTTAGGAGATGTATTTTTCTTATTTTTTTCACCATTATATTTCTAGGACTTTGAACAGTAACTGAGACAGGTAAGGAGCAAAATAAGTGTTTGCTTGAATAAATTAAAGCAGGAGTTTAGCATATTTTGTCCATTTTGTCACTATAAAATATACAAATAACATACAGAAGGACACAGCCACCTTGATTAGACTCTTAAGAAGTGTGGGCATGATCCATTAAGCCCCTCTGCACCCTAAAGAAGGAAAAAAGATGTTATGTGAGACATGCCAGGAGATCTGCATAACATCTCTTTCTTAGAAATTTTTTCTTCTGCCTTTTTTTAGTTTCGCTTATTGAAATTCTGTTCATTTTCCTTTTGTAGGCTTTCACAAGCCCTCATTGTCTTAAATAGATATTTTCTCTTCTTTTCACTCTCTCTCATGAACATTCTTTTTCCATCCTGTCTGCATTAAAGATATTTGGGTCCTGAATACTTCCAATTTAACAACAAAAAAAAATTCTTGAGGAGAAAATGGCCATATTTATATTTTATTCCTCTAGTTCCTCATGGAGCTGTGCATATATTATCTTTAATAAATAATTTAATCTAATTAATCCAGAAATATCTCAGGCAGATTGATAAGAGGTAGGACCATTTATGATTAGGAGACAGTAAATAGATCATTATGAAGAAGAGTACTTAATTAGGTAAAGAGGTCATTAGTGCAAAGTCTTCCTATCTTATTTCTCTGTCTGTTGTCTCAACTCTTCTAATCAGTTCCCCAGGTCAGAACTTACTAGACCCACAAACCTGATCATGATCTACCAATTAAAACACTTCAATGGATGAACCCTGCATTCAGAATCAAATAGTTTCTTAAAAAGTGATACAAGGGTTGGTTTCTGCAGCCTACACATCCTCCCACCACCACTTTGTTATTCACATGTAGCTCCAGAATATGTCTTATTCACTTTATGTTTATAGAATGCTCTGTATGCATAGAGTACTGTTACTTCACTCTATCTACTTAGATTATCCATTTTATCCTTTAAGAAGTAATTCAAGTGTTAGGCTCTCAGGAAAATTCTCCCTGACTTTTTAAATTCAATCAGGTACTCTTATGCTATGTTGAAACAGTCTTAAGCAAAATCTTATCACAGGCCTGCTTACTGTAATTGTTTGATTTTTTTATCCTGTTAAGCCATAAGATTATGATCCCTCCCACAGAAAAAAGCTCGGACTTGTTTAATTCCATATCCCGGATACCCAGCAGAGAGCTGGAAAATTAATTTGGTGTTAAAAACCTTTCTGTTAAATAAGTGGGTGAATGAATGGTGAATGGGTAGATATATTAATGGATGAATAATATATTTGTTTGAAAGGATAGGTGAGACTCATTTTTTTTTTAAGAAAAAAATGAGGATATATTGGACTTGCTGCTCTTTCTTATACTGATTTTGACAAGTAGAAAGTAATATATCTGGGTGATGAAAATATATTGTAAGGGTGAGTAAAGCTAACATGAATGAACTGACTAATAATTAGCTTAAGGGCTCTGGGAAATGAATGTTTAATGCACTCAATTGCTTAGTCATTCTCTTTTCATTTTCATTATCGTTGACATTCCTGTATTGGGTAGATATTTTATATGCAAAGAAAAAGAGAGAGTCTGTGGTATACTCAATGTCAAAAGCATATTTTGAGCTCATATTACTGTCTCAGCAAAGACATTGTCAAATATTAGATATTCTGGGTCAGAGCTGCTTCCCTAAACCAGGAAGTCTCTGTTTTTCTTATGCAGGATGCCAGGTCTACTTGAACCAAAGTGGAAATCTGCAGTGCTAAGAGCTATTTGGGGCATTGCCTGTTGAAAGCCCTACCAGCTCTCTGCTGAGCTTGCATGATATTACACTGGGGCATTCCAGATCACAGAAATAGTACAGCCGGCTTGTAGCCTAGAGGAGAACTTATTCGTAATAACATTTCAAGGGGAACTTATTTTGCCAGAGATACAAAGCAACACATGGTCAATGATTTTCTAAGTGACCTCTTCTCTTGGAGCTTTCACATCTAGCAGGTTTAAACAAGAATTCTCTTTATGAAACAGCTTGATTATGTGTTATTATATCAGAAACCAAAGATTATGATACAAAATATAATTAAGTGCTAAATTAATATTGCCAAGAGTGCATACAATTTAAGAATCTAAGTGAAGATCTTGAGGCAAGAATAGCAGGAGAATAAATGGAAAGTGTACAAGTGTGGTAGGAGAGGTAGAGAAGAGAGAAAGATATTTCCAGAAAGACCTATTTCAGAATAGTCACAGGATCACACAGATTTGGCAGCCATCAGAAATTGCCCTTTAGTAATCATAATAACATGATTCCACTGATTATCTATTCCCAGAGATATAAGGACAGGGTGCTGTTTAATACTACAGCCCAGAATGTGTTATGTCATTGATATCCCTTCCATGTAGAAGCTGTTTTGAGTTCAAGATCCAAACAAGAAAAGACTCTCACTGACAAAAATGCTCGAATGGCTTTTTTGTTGTCTCTTTTCTCATTTTACAAGACACACTGAATGTAAAAACTGAGGTTAGAAAAATTTTCATGGTAACTCCTCAAGTTAATCAAAAAGTTAACTAAAACAAACAGAAATCCAGAAGCAAAAAGTGGACAGCTCAGCATGGGACGAGAACAATGTAAAACCTACAGAAATGTATCTAGACCGGGCTACATCCTTTAACTACATTAAAAGTTACCATCAATTCCTTGGTGAAAAGATCTGGGGAATGACGTGGAAACTCATAGTTTTTGTATCTAGATGGTGAACTGATTAGAATAATTTTTACAAGTTTAAATTTAGACATCAATACCAACAAAAATTTTTTTTCCAACTTCACCAAATTCTGTTAAAAAATAACTAAAAATGTCATGATATTACATATTTTGTATTTAGTTGTTCTGAAAGTGTTGTATATATCTATTTGATAATTGATATTAAAGTTCTGTTAGGTGAAAGGGTTGTGGTAAGGAATAAATGAGTTAAAATACATCATAGGCACAGTGCCTGGTTCATAATAAGATCCATTCCTGTTCGAATGATTATTATACAATTTTGTCTTGAGTCTTCTTTGTGTCTTGATGTAATTTACATAACATGGGAACAGTTAAATTTCTCTGTGACTTAATTTAAAAAATATATTTCTATATTACCTTATTTGATGAAGTTACTTCACATATGTTAGCTCAAGAAATAATTACAATTTGGGGAAACAACTGTCAGTCTGTTACTCAGAAAAAGACCATATTTATTACATTACTACTACATATGAGGTATCATAATATATCCTGCAAATAGAAAGAGATAAGCCACCTAGTCTCAAAAAGTTATATTTAAAAGGATAAATTATTTACTCTCATTTTACAGAAAAAAAAAAAACAAAAACAAAAACAAAGAAACTAAAGTTCAGGGAGATTGTATTGTTCAATATCAAATAAAAATAACAATGACCCACCCCTTAAAAAAAAAAAAATCAACTGTGAAAATTACCAGGAAAGTATAAGGATAGGGGTTTGCTTCAACAGGAGAAGAAAAATGTGTCTCAATGAGCAAAGAAAGGAAGGTGGAAGAGAGTAAAGAGAGCATGAGGAAGTAAAATAATGACAATTTAGGAGAAATTCATTGTCTAGAAACTGAAATCACTGCATCACCCTCATATTTGGGTCCTGTTCTAGGATTCCTTCTCCAGTCTTATTTCTTTTTCTTATTAAGAAAACAAATACATAAAACATGTTCTTTTCTAATTCCATTCTTGTCAGTTTCTGAAAAACTACAAGGTTCAGTAAAACTAAACATTAAATGAAAGCAAAAAATAGATCAATTCATAACAGAGAAACAATCACACCAGGATCCCTTTCATGAAAATCTTTTTAATCATTGAGATGGATTTTCTTATGTCCTAATAGCCATTCTACAAAGGGACGCTCCTAATAATATTTAAGAAAAAAACAAGATCAACCCAATACTGTGAATTCATTGCTATGCTTTTGGTCAGTAATGTTCGAAGCATCACTTATCTTTTGTGAGAAAAAAGATTGGATTTAGGACCCATGACAGCCAAGGCTATCGTTTTCCTTTCACAGCCATCTGCACAAATTTATTTTCTTTACTGGATTCTTTCATTGTGCTTCTTAATCAGATGTTCAAACCCTCGAATTCTCTCAAGTGCCCCACACTCTATTTCTCACTCCACTCTCCCTTCGCCAACAGGCAATCAATAATCACTGCAGCACAGATCTTTCCTTTGTAAAATATTAATGCTAAAATTTCCATGTAAGAACTTCTGATTATTGTGCTCTGCAGGAGGCCTTTCCTGTTTCTTTCTTTCTCCCAAAACATCCTCTAAGCAACTGATGCTAATTAACTTTAGACTAAAAGATAAAACTTCAAATCATATTTTACAGAAAAGAATTTCCATAATTGTCCAAAGGAAAAAAGACATAGGCATGGTTTTTTCTATAACTTAATATTTTCAAACCAACATTATACTCTTAATGTTAAATTGTCAGTCATTTAATAATTAAAGAATTTGTTGTAATACCAATGCAATTAATAGTTAAAAACTTGTTCATTTAGGTTATTTTTTTCTCCTAAAATTAAACGGATAAAAAAAATTGGATCCAAAGTGATATATTGAGATATAGGATGACAACAGTAGAACTTCTATTTCTACTTACTCTTTTATTTAAAAAAATTCATTCGAAACTCAGTTTTTATTAACATACAGTTGCCATAATATTATATAATATTATATTAGTTTCAGGTGTACGACTTAGTGATTCAACATTTATATACCTTACAAAGTGATCACCACGATGTCTAGTAACAGTCTGTCACCATACAAAATTATTATGATATTATTGACTATATTCTCTATGCTGTATATTACATGCTTGTGATTTATTTATTTTATAATTGGAAGTTTGTATCTCTTAGTCTACTTCACCTTTTTTGCTTATCCTCCCCCTTCCCTCCTTTCTTAATGTATAAATTGGTACTCATTTCTTCATTTGGTTTGTCACAAATAATGCATGCATAATTCTGCAACAAGCACAAGAATGACATTAATGTGGCTAATATCATAAAAACAAGATCTTTAAGTAGTGAAAACTTTATAAAATTTTGGAATGCTATCAAGCATGATCATGAAAATATTTTGTAGTACACAAATTTTCATAAGCTAACTCATAGCAAAAACCATAGAATTGTTAAACTTATTGTTAGTTTTTTTTCTTTTACAAAAAGATGAAGATTTCTAACTTTTTGACCTATACCATAGCAAGTGGCCATGAGTAGAAATCTATTTAAAATGTACTTAACTAATCTCTTTGAGGTAAAGGAACATATTGCTACATCACAAAATGTTAAACCAAAATTTTCGAAATTAGCAAAAAGTATTTCACTGCTAAGTATTTTAGTGAAAACAAAGAGGTCTTTTGATATTTTAATAAATAAAATTAAAAATTATTTTTAAAATATCTTTTACTTGTTCATATCTCTTAAAGATTAATATAAATCTTAAAGATTTATATTTTGGAGGAGAAAAAATGGAGTAGATAATAGAGGCTCTGTTCATTCCTCTGGCGACCAAATCAAAGTTGTGACAGAAACAAGGAGCAGCAGCAAAGATGGAATCTAGATGAACAAGCCATACAACTAGGGAAAAATCCAAGAAAGCACCCTGCAACGGCAGAAGGTAGGATGGGGCGAGGACACGGGGCTGCCTGGTCCCAAGTAGCTGAGTGAGATGAAATTAGATAGAGTGAGATGGACGCTGCAGCAGCAGCAGCAGCAGAAGCCTCTTAAAGGGGCCGCGTCCATGAGCAGATTTTCGCGGTGATGGACTTGCTCACTCTGAGCACCAGTGCCCAATTGGCTGCGCGCAGGCGTCATGAGGGACTTACAGGCAGAGATTGTTGGAGTGAGGGTTGAGGAGAGACTTGTTCCATACAGAAGTGCCGGTGGTATCCGTTGTTTCCTATTGAGACCTCTCCCATCCCAGTGGCCAGACACAGCACTGCCATAGACGAGAAGTTATCAAACTGGATAACAGAGGTCACTCTGCCCAGAGGATTCCCTGAAACTCGTCTCCCCCAACCCGGTCCCCACCCAAGCCACATCCAGGTATGGCCTCAGAGAGTCAGATGCACCTTGCTGAGCAACACCTAGACTCACTAGAGGCAACTGACTGCAGTTCTGGCATGGCCTTTTGTGGCAACCAAGAGCACAGCATCCATGGATTGCTTGCTGAATCTTGACAAGTGGCCCCAGAGGGGTAGAGGCTTGGACTAAATTTGGCCTGCAGCTGAACCCCTCTCAGGACTGTGCCACTGGACACCTACTTCACAAATCCACATGTATAGACCGGGAGATTTAGGAGCTTTGCTTAGTACATAGAAACAGACACAGAAAGGCAGTCAAAATGGGAAGACAAAGAAGTAGAAACCATATGAGAGAACAGAACAGAGATCCAAATATAATAGAATCAAGTAATCTAACAGACACAGAGTTCAAAACACTGGTTATAAAGATGCTCAATAAATTTTTGAGAAAGGTAGCAAACTCCAACGAAGAGATAAAAATGGAAAGGGAGATTATAAGAGGGAACCACTCTGAAATGGAGAACACAGTATCTGAGATGAGAAATATATTAAATGGAATAAACAAAGAAATAAATAAAGTGAATAAAGAAGAGGATCTCATGCCTTATCCAGAGGACAGAAAAGCCAGTCAAGACACTCAATCAGAATGGCAAGAAAAAAGAGGCCAAGACTATAAAGGTGATTTAAGGAAGATATGGGACACTATTAATGCTCCAAATATTCATCTGATCGATGTAAGTGAAGAAAATCAAGACGTTGAACAGCTGTTTGAAGAAATAATGATGGAAAACTTCCCTCATCTGGTGAAGGAAATGGACATAAAACCCCAGGAAGCTCAGAGAATTCTAAAACTCAGGGATCCAAAGAGGCCCACACCAAGACACATCATAATTAAAATACCAAAGATTAAATACAAAGAAAAAAAATTTAAAGCAGCAAGAGGAAAATAAATAATTACATATAAGGAAACACCCATATGACTGGCAGCTGATTTCTCAAGAGAGACTATGCAGGACAGAAGGGCTTGGCAAAAAATATTCGAAAGAATAAAGACTCGGGATATACAACCAAAAATAATTTATCCAGCAAAGCTATCATTTAGAGTTGAAAGACAGATAAAGAGCTTCCCAGATAAAAAATAAACTAAGGGAATTTATCACCACCAAGCCAGAATTACAGGTAATGTTGGAGGGACTTCTTTAAGAAGAAAACACATGTATCAAAAACAGGAATAAAGAATGGTAACAACTACATTCCTATCAATAAGTACCTTAAATGGAAAAGAATTAAGTGCTCTAACCAAGGGATTGAGTGGCTAAAAGAATAAGAAAACAAGACCCTCACATATGAAAAGGAAAGGAATGGAAAAAGATATTGCTGTGATGAACTTAGAAGGTATTTAAGTCAGACATAGAAAGATAAATACTATATGATTTCACTTATATGAGGAATTTAAGGAATAAAAATAACAAACCAATCAAAAACAGACTCGCGAATATAGTGGACAATTTGGTGACAGACAGAGGGGAGAGAGAGGGGTTTGGGGGGCTGGGATAATTGGTGAAGGGTTAAAGAAGTACAAATTAGTAGCTGACAGATGGTCACGGGGATGGGAAGCATGGCATAAGGAATGCAATTAGTAGGTGGAGGGTCAGGGGAGGGAGGGAGCAATTGGGGGGATCATTTTACTAACTATATAGATGTCTAATCAATGTACTGTATACTTGAAACTAATTTAAAAAAATTAAAAAAAATAGTTTGTCTATATTTCTAATAAACAAAAACTTTTAAATGTATAGATAACATTACTTTTAATTGATAAAATTTTATAATTTATAATTTTAATTTATAAATTATAAAATTTTATAAAGTAATAAAGAAACTAAAATTTGTCATTAAAATAATGAAAGATAGATAGCAGGCCCAAGATTTTAGCCACATTATAGATTTATGCTTAGGCGACTTCATATCTGTATAACTGAACTCAACTTATTTTAGAATTCCTTATTTTGCTCAATATTCCTTAAATTAATTTTTTTCTTTGTTTACTTTTCAGAGATTTCTTTTTTAATTTATGAAATTTATTGGTGTGAGATTGATTGTCTTAATTTTTTTAGGTAATCAGTTCTGTTTTCAGGTTTGATATGGTCATGGTCCATAGTGGCATGTCAGCCACCAACAGACCACATACATGACGGTGGTCCCATAAGATTATTATAAAGCTGAAAAATTATTATTTAATGACCTATTGTCATCCTAATGTCATAGAGTAATGCATTACTCACGTATTTGCGGTGATGCTTGTGTAAACAAACCTACTGTGCTACCAATCGTATAAAAGTACAGTACCTGTTCTATGTTTAGATATGTTTAGATACACAAACACTTATTATCATGTTATAATCGCCTATAGTATTCAGTATAGTAACATACTGTACGGCTTTGTAGCCTAGGAACAATAGGTTATATTATATAGCTATTTAGGTTTGTATCAGCACACTCTATATTTTCACAATGATAAAATCACCTAATGATGCATTTCTCAGAATACATACCTGTCGTTAAGTAGCACATTACGATACTCACATAGCTATTTAGTCAATTATGAATCTTCCTCAGTAGTCTTCTCTGTTTTTTTTTTTTTCCTTCTCTATAGAATGATTTAAGTTTGATGACTGGGATCTAAGTTTGGTGGCTTATTTATTGTCTTAGCATAATGGAAAAATTATTTTCTACCATTGTTTTTTATCTGCAGTGGCCTCCACCGAGAGTAACTTGTTGTACTTGGTATACATCATTGTACGTGCTAGCATCAACTACTAATGTCTGTGATCCTCCCATGACTTTTGTATCCATTTCTATATCTCTTGTGATCCATATATCTTTGGTTCTGCTCACTTGTTCTCAGGCAATATCATACTCTTTAACTGGACCTAGAGAAATTTTATAGATACTCCTAAGATAGTGACAGGATGCAAGGACGCTTCAAATCTGACTTTAGACTCATTTCTTTTGGCTCTACCCTTATCCATTGTTAGAATAACCACTCAGGATTCAGTCTGGACATGGATCACTCTAAGAGAGTCTAATCCCTTCATGCTACAGCCTGGGAAGTAGAGCACAAGTTCCATCTGTCTCAGACCCTGCTAAACTTATTCCCACATCTACTTTTTTCAATCCGCCTTAGAGAAAATATTAGGTCCTTTCTAAGAGACTCAAGAAACATCTAAAGCTCTAGCCACATCTCTTTCAAATCTCTCTCTTTCCATCTGATTAATTCTACTGTTTTCAACATTTATTACAGCAGGAAAATAAGCTTTTATATAATTTATATATTTCCTCTCTGATACAGTTTAAGTGTAATCTTCTTTTTCTGAAATAGCTAGCTTTCAATGTTAGAGAGACCAAAATCCTTAGCTACAAAACTTCTGGTATTTTCAATAGAGATTCTCATTTATACCAAGTCTGCACTATGTTTAAAAAATTCAATTGACTTATTTGTTTTAGTTTGTGTCACCCCTTACCCAGAAGTAATAAACACCACTGATTTACTGGGAAAATGGCCTCAGGATGATGAGAAGTTTTGGTCTCTATAAGAAAAAAAAGTTTAGTTATCATCTCAAAATATTATTAAGTTAAATATTAGATTCACTTGCAAATTTAGTATTCTCTTGGCAAGTAAAAACTATATTTTCTGGGTGGATACAGAGCCTACCTAAGTATCTCAGTTATTGTTAAAAATAATAAACCTACTTTTCTGTCAGAAATAATAGTACTGACCTTTAATTCCAAGCAGTCTTTAGGCTTTGTGTTCATACTACAGAGCATTTACAATGCTACTGCTGTGAGACCTGGCTAAACCATTAATAAACCAATTGAAATAGTGGGTAAGGTTCTTAACATTTCAGGGACATATTCTGATCTGCAGTTTATCCCAATCTAGATAATAATATGCTTGGCAAAATAGAACAAATCATACTACAGCCAAATGCTATAACATGAAACTCAAAAATGTACCTATTTCAAGTAATATTAAATGCAACTGAATTCTAGTGAAGTAAAAAAAAAATCTAATAAGTCCTCTAATACAATGGTTAGATTTTAAATAAAATACAGTATTTTTACAGTTTCATGCCATGCTTCTGTGTTAGATCCACATTTTAAGATTTAAACATGGGATCGGCATGACTTATGCTCTAGGAAGATGGCTTTTAATTTTTAAGCAGAGTATACAATGTCATTGAATAAAACTTTCATTTGCAGTACATCATTAATTGATCATTCCACACATTTTTCTACAAAAGAAAAAAATTAAAAACTGATTTGATCTGACTATATTTTCCCATGGATTGACAATCTTACTGTAGATATCAGTTTCCTTCACAGACTGTCTGATATATATCTTAATAGTATATTGTGTGGGCATCAGTTATATTGTTTGTCTTGATGATAATCATTCTAAATTGAGAATGAGCCAGCTTTCTTATCATTGTTAAGAGATTCTTTAATAAGCCTACAGTTGTGGTCAATACTGGCATTCACATCTTTTAAAACACATTTTTCAAAATTTTCTTCCTATAGTTTACTTTAAATACTTAACAGAATCAAGCTGAGTTTTATAACTGATCTACATTCCTAAAGTAAAAATGTGAAAACAGTCATGGGGTATAGTCTTACTGTTTAAATTTGTTTTTTTCTCTTTCATCTTTCCACAATGATTCTCTTCCTTACTAAGTAGCTCTATTACATTTACCACTCATTCTAAAACTGTCCTTTTGTTCTTATGAATTCTTTTATTCTCACTATAAGAGAGAAGCTTAGTCCTTTATAAGAGCCTTCATTATACTATTTTCAGTATGTTGGAAGTGTAAGTGGCATCTTTTGTTCTTTTCAATCTGTAATACATATGTCATCAATTGTTCATGCCTGGAGTGTATTATCTAAAGCACATCTTTATTAGAGTATATGCTAAGCCTTAAAATATCCTCCTAAGTGAAGCTAAATAAATAACTATATAAAGCTTCCAATTGTGATTTTAATGATTTTAATTTTTTGAGAATCTATTTCTTTCTATGAAATGAAAGAAAATTAAAATATTGTATCTTTACAGTACATAAGGCACTATACTAATTACTAGAGGAGACACAAAGATGATCAATTAACACTCAGCTGTTGCCCTCAGAAAAGCTAACAGTCATTCTAATGTGAAGGACAAACACAGTAAAGACAAGCAAATAAAAGCCCTGTCTTTTTTCAAGTCGCATAAGATAGTTGACTTAAATCAACTTAAGGAAATGTAGTAAAATTAAGGGGAATCAGGAAGGCTTTATAAAAGAGGTATCCCCTGAGATAGAATTTGAACACAGGTATGGCAGAGATTGCTAGCTGCTTACCTAAACCAATATTCTCACCTTACTGGGCACACATCTAAACTACAAGTCCAGCCCCCTTGCAATTTGGTGTCAATGGTAAAAGCACTAATTAAAATTAATATACAAAAATATTGAGATAAATAACATATTAATTCATTTAACCCTCATTACAATTTTATGAGGTAATTTCTATTATTTGCCCTTATTTTACAGATAAAGAAGCTGAGGCATTGAGGGAAAGTTAACTTGCTCTAGGTTTCAGAGTAATCAGATAAATAGTAGTCAGGATTCGAACTTAGGCAGTATGACTACAGATCACCAGCTCAGCTCATGAATGCAGTGCTGGTAGAAACTAGCTAAATGTACAGCATTAGATTTCTACCTGTTGAGCACACAGGAAGACTACATTCCTCTGTCTCCATTTTTGTTTGGTTACAGTCAAGTGATTGTTTCTGGGAAAAAATCAAAACAGTCATAAAATGTCATATAGATTCTTTTTACTCAGTGCTCTCCTAGCTGGCTGAATGAAGAGAGAGGACCCAGCGACAGACTCTGAGGAAGTAATAAAAGATGGTAGCAATACAAGGTGCAAGAAACCATGATTCCTGAGTTATGGGAAAACCGCACGCCAAACACCTGCTTAAACCATAAGGAGAGCGTGAAAGAAGCATTTATTATATTAAGCACTAATAATTTTGAATTGTTTGTTAGAACAGCTAGTGTTAATTATTGGAAAATATGTAGTTTATATTATATGAGAACAGTTTAAAATTTCAGTTCGTTAATCTTCAGGATATCATGTTTAGCCTTCTGCCTTTGTTTTTCTTTTCTTGGATCATTTTTCCAGTTATTTCCTTGTTTATATCTTTTATTGGCTTTATTTTCTCCTGATAATATCCTCTGAGGAAAAAAAATCTTCAGGTTCTACAACACATATGCCTCACTTTATTTGTTCATTAACTGCTATTCTGTTTGAATTACCTGAATAGAGCTTCCATGTCCCAAACATCTCTCTGTTAACCACTGAGTTAGAAGCCAGTTCCAAAATCTGATCCTGTAAATTAGAGTAAATGTGATTCTAGTTTGGTACTAAAATCTGTCATAATTTCTAGAAATTAGCAAACTGTATAGCTGTCAGAAGAGTTTTAATCTTCAAATATATTTCTACCTTTTCTTCTACTTATTTATCTTTCTTTTAGTAGCTTTTAGTAATATATTATATGGAAAGAGTAGTGAAATTAGAACTACTTGTCAGAAAAATGAAGAGAAAATGAACCTTACATATATTCTTTCATAAGCACACAGAAATTTAAGCAATTTGTCTATTGAACTATATTCACGTGGAAGGTTAATTAAAAAAAAAAGAAAAACAAAACAAAAACCTACAAGAACTCTAGACCATATGCCCCTAATTTCCATTTGCCCCAAATTTCCCCATAAGAATATGGTAATTCATGCATAGCTGAATTAGAATTCTCTTAATGTACACATACATTCTGAATATTAAGACTTTAAAATGTAATACTGCTAACATTCTAATTTCAATTAACCAAGATACAAGGCGATTTAACCTTTTAGAGATAATCCCATCTACTTTGAATAATAGCTAATCTGGAGTTACCAAACACTCAACCTAAAAATCAGAAACATATCCATAATGCAAATAAAATAATTACTATAATAGAGGCATGTACGGATGATGTGATAGCCCAGAGCAAGGTACATTGGAGAATAAATTAGTAGATTGCATAGCATTTTTTCAGGCAGAAAGAGAAGAAAATCTATCTAGGCCTGAAGTATAAAAAGCAATTAATATTAAGAAAATAGACTAATGCATTGAGAGTTAGGGTTCATATAAAGTATGAAGAAGTAAGGCTATAAATTATATAGAGGATAAAGTCTAGGACCTTGTAGTAGATGCTGTCAGTTCCCTGTTCAGATATCCTCCCTTGGATGATATACTCATCCTCCAGCTATTGTTAGTGTGGGCTACCAATAATCTATTGCTGTATTCTTCTTAGGATAACTGCCCTTGATCTACAAAAGTCATTTTACCAGAAATGCTTAGGAGGTAACTCTTCCCTTCCTGGAGTGTGGTTCATTGCCAATGTCTGACATGGGGTAGAAAAAGAAACCTGGCCTCATTGTCATGGGACAATTCTATGGTAGCATTCCCGATCTAGAGGTTCTGTATCATCCAGGATTTAGTCAGGGAACTAATCATTTTGAGTGATACAAAGAAAGTTATTTTACATAGGTATTAGACATATACAATTATGAATGAGGATAAAGAAGTCTATGAAAGACTGTTGCCTCTGCATCTGATAGGAAACTGAAATTGCCCCAAATTAGCAGAATGGCAGTTGGAAAGAAAAGATGGATGTAACATGAGAATGAACAAGAGCAAACTGGAATTCATGTGGGCAGACTAGAACTAACAAGCACAAAATAAAATCCATGTCTTTATCTCATTGTCTCCAGCTGCAATGATGTGGCTGACCTATAGATGAAGCTGGAGACTTGCACCATGGAGCTGCACATTCATCTGGTCCAGGACTTAGAGAAACCAAAGAAGGAAATCAAATGGGAGCTGGAGTTGCCATGGACTCAGCTACTGCCTCCTGCTAAACCTAAAAGCCAGCAGATTAGGGATTAATCTGCAACAGCATCTGATGCCCTTCACTGACCTTCCAAGTAGAATGTCTATTGCTTTCCTCTGTCTTCCAAAATGCATGCTTATGTCTCTTGTGGTCAACCATAAACCCCAAACCATAGAGGAAAGGGGATTCTAGAGAACACAGTTTCAAATTAACCACGTTGACACAGTACAGAGCCACACAAGCTCCTCCATAGAATCAGCTGAATACACATTTATGTAGAATTTACGTAGAATTCAGCTGAGCACACATTTTTACCTTTATTCTTCTTCTGCCCATTCTGTTTCCCAGACACAGGTTTCACCTGAAGGCATCGCATCACCAAATCACTTGCACAAAGATTCTGCTTTGTTTCTGTTTCTACATCAGTGGTCCCCAACCTTTTTGGTACCAGGAACAAGAGCTCCTAGGAGAATCTAATGCCTGATGATCTGAGGTGGAGTCAGTGATGCTAGTGCTGAAGAGCAGCTCCAAGTACAGATGAAGCTTTGCTTTCTCACCCACTGCTCACCTCCTTCTGAGCAGCCCAGTACCTAACAGACTATGGACTGGCACTGGTCCGCGGCCTGGGGTTTGGGGACTGTTGTTCTAGATAACCCAACCTAAAGTGGCCCCATTATGCTACTGAGTTATGGCTGTATTTCATAGGCAACAGGGAGATGTTGAATGGCTATTTTTTTTAATTGGATGTAAACCAATTAGAAAGGTAATAAGGAATTACTGAATTACTAACCAAGATACCAAAGGTTTTAAGGTGCTCTAGGAAACATCCCATTGCTAATTAGACTCCTAACTAAATAAAGCAATGATTCCTGATCAGTTAAAATTATCACATTTGTTGAAAGCTATTTTTATAATTAGTTAAACATTGATTTTAATCAGTTATCACGTTTGTGCAGACATTAAAAATGGATATTATAGTGGAAATAAAATGGTTGTTATTTTCAAAAGTCTTCATATGAAGTATACAAATGTTGAGTCATTTCTCAACAGAGTGGTCAACATCTACGATTTTACATACTAAACCTTCCTCTGTGCCATCAAGAATGTTGTCAATACAACATTTCTTAAAGAATTGATTTAAAAAAAAAACAAAACCTAAAAGCCATTAGTGTGCAAAAGCTGGGTTTGAAGTCATATAAAGCTAGATTACTTTTGACTTTCTCTTTAGGAATGTTGTTTTACTATTATTCCTAGGTGTTTTGTTTTCTTAAGTTGTTGATACTTATGCAACTTATGATACTAGGGCCCTTGGTGTTTGGGAAAAGACACTAATAACCTTATCATGACTGCCACCTGGCTGGCAGTGATTGTAAGAAGAATTCTTATTTCAAAGAATTTAAAATATGAGAAACTGTACTTAGAATCAATAAACTATAGTACCTGAAGAGGAATTGAAAATGAATAATTAATAATTAGGGAAATTGGCTATATGGCATTGGTGTTGATCTAGGTAAAAGATAACAAGGACCTGTATTAGACCATTAACAGTAGGTCTGAGAGGGGTTTGAACGCATTTAGGAAGCAAAGCTAATATGGATATTTAAAGTAAAAAAGATCTTAAGTGAAGATATTATTAATACATTTATATTAAACGTCCTAGAGTTTATTAGAGGTTACTTTATTCCAAACAACATATGCTTACAAATAAGTGTACATATAAACTTATAGTTCATAATCATAAATTCGAAGAACTTTTTATGATTTCACAGTTCATAGTCATAAATTTGAAGAACTTTTTATGATTTCACAGTTCTTAATAAATCTGTAGATTTATACAGATTCAGCTGAATCTGTTGTCAATATTAAGATATCAAGAGAATATGCAATAAAAGTAACTTCCACCCAAGTGATCTCCTTCTGTTGAACACTAATGTTCAACCTCAGCTTCTGGCTATACTCTTATCTACAAATAGCTTAAAAAGTCTTTTTCTAAAGCAGTACTCCCATGAAATATTATGATAATACTCTGCAATTCATAACAAAATTGTTCTTCTATTCAGTTACTGGTTTAGATTGATTCTCTTTCACTTTATAATTAAATAGACAAATTATAACTTGAAATATCCCCATTAGTTTTTCTTGCTATGCATTTTAATGGTTTAAACATCTTATTTGCGTTAACAATATCTCCAGTGCATATAGACGTGTAATATCAACTATTAACCATATACCTGGCATTGATTATTTTATTTTTACACTAATTAAATTCAACCGTTAAAACTTTGAGGACATTGATTACCACAGTATATGTGTCAAAGTAGATCATTTGACAAAAGCATAATTTTATTAGCAGTATCTATTCTTAATGCAATTTTTAAAAGTTACATATAATTTGTTTATATTGTACCATTCTTCATCATACATTTTAATGTAAAATATAATTCTATGGAGATATTACATGATTAATTTGAAACACAAGACTTATTGCTGGTTAATATATTAAGATAGGATGAAGAATTTATGTCTCTGCTTATCCCCTCATATCATTTATGATCACAACCTCTAGACAGGACAAGCTTCAGTGACGTGATTAGCAACATCTATTACACAAACTTGTGCAAATCTGCAAGGGAGACAAGAAAAACTGGTAGCTGGTTTCTATTGTGAGAGGTGTTGTAAGAATCATAAAGTAGGACATTTCTTAAATATTAATAAAGGGGTGCAAATGCTGGAAAATCAAAGATGAGCACTATTTCATTCAGGCATCAGGCACTGGGATACATATTTTACATGCATTCTTAGTCAAATTTGCCTATGTTAGTCTCTTATACTTATTTTAGAGCTGAAGTGATTGAAGTTAAATAATTTCTCAAGGTTACACAGCTATTAAATAATGGAACTTGGATACCAAATAAAGGTCTATCTGATTCAAAGTCCATGTGTTAACCACGGCATTGATTTTGAATTGAAAGAGATTTACAAAAGCCATCTATTGCAATCAAATTCATCATCTTACATTAAGACTGTGAGGGTCAGGGAGACTGTCCGAGTCTGTCCAAAGTCCTATCACCAGCAGCCTCAGACAACCTGTACAGCAGATCAGACTATCTGATAGGATTTTGATATATGATGGTGCTTATAATCACACATGCTGCTTACTAACTGTGGGAAAACGGGCATCCCCAAATCCACAGTCCATCTTCTCTATTAAATTTATTTTAGAATACTCAGGATACTGAAACTATAAAAGATACAGATAAAATGCCTAAAACAGGTACTCAAAGTTCATACAAAGAGAAAGAAAAGATAATGGAACTTAGAGATTGACAATAGGCAAAACATCCATCTTTTCCAAGGAAGAGTAGTTGATTTGTTGCTGCATTTGCTTGAAATCCATCTTAGACATTCAAGGTGAAAGGAACAACAATTCGATAAAGAACCAATACAATTCAATAATGCTTATATACTTGAAATTATGTCAGGGGCTTTTCACATTCCAACATTCACATACCTACAGTTGTATAGTCACAACAGGTACATATGGGAATGTAGGAGGCTAGAGGAGTATAGTACCTAAAAGTGGAATAAAAAATTTATGAGATTTTTCAGCCCAAATAAATTTGTAGCATCAAAATTATATGTATAAATACTTCCTTTCCCCATATTCTTGAAAGACCTATGATTGTGTGAGAGGAAATATAGCTAAGAAGAATTTCTTTTATAAGTAGCTTTTACTATTTACTTACATTTTTTGCGCTTCTCCAATTGGCTAGGAAGGAATATTCCTAAAATTAGAATTTTGAGGTATAAAGAAATGTCTTAAAGCTTTTGGTTTCATAACACCTCTAGAGTTACACAAAACTATAATATGATAGTTGCATATGAAAATATCCACTCCCCTACACATTATTTCATTGGTATTTCCCAATATAATGATGTAAAAATAGTTTTAAGTCATTTTTTATATTGAGGTAACATAGTTTATATATGTTCGATATTATTCATTTGAATTGCCTGTTCACATCCTTTGCTATTTTTTCTATTAGGTATTTGTGCATTTTTTATCGCTGTGTAGGAATATTCTATGTATTAAGAAATACAATCTTTTGGTACATATAGCAACATTTTCCTATTGGTTTATTTGCCTGTTATATGTTTGTTTATTTACTTTAATTTGCTGTAAAGATATTTTAAACACATGGTCAATTCTAACATTTCCTCATTAGAGTTCTGGCATTACTATCACACTTAGAAAAGTTTTCACTCTCTTACATTACATAATTTCTTTATATTTTGTGAGTTCATTTCAATGGATCATTTTAATATTTATGGAATTTACTTTTATTTCAAATATTTATCTGTGAGCATACTGTATATATATTTACAGTTCTCAAATAGTTGCTCATTTGTCTCTTTACCATCTAATTGAAAAAGACTCATAATTCCTGATTTAAAATGAAAGTAATAAAAATTTTATCATATACTCTACTCATATACTTTGCTTTTTTCTCTATCTCCTATCTTATTTTAGTAATCTCTCTTTGTTTTCACATCAACAACATACTTTTTTTATTATAACTTTATAAAATATTTTAACATTTTGTAGAAAAATACTTCTTTCCTAATCAAGACTATTTTTTAAGATTTTTATAGCTTTGAGTTTATTAAATTCATAAGAATTTTTAGAAAAAAATTAACAAATTTATTAAAGGTAATAATTTCTATGTATTTTCTGTATTTTTTACATTTTATGTATTTACTTGTCTTACAAGTAGGAATTTTATTTATATTATATTTTCAGTTTTCCCTTTTGTTTTATATGGAAACTATTATTTACATATGCATAATGAAATTGGTCAATTTTTAATGTCATTTTTTCTTAAAATATTTGTCATTTTTTCTTAAAATATTGTTTTTCCTTAACAAATAGATTATTTTTTCATCTGAGAGTATTAATTATGCTGACTTATTTTTTTATAATTTTACTGATATGTGCTTTCAAAACTACGTAAGATCAAGGCAGTAACTATACTAGTCTATTTCTGTCTCTTAATGCAATGTTTCCAGTTCAACAGTTCGCAGGTTTAAGATAAAATATAATAACATTCAATGATGTTAAAATAACATTCTATGATGTTAATGAACTACCTTTGTGTTTCAGTTTTATGAAGGGCTTGAATATTTAAAATTTGAATTTTAATTTTTATCAAATATCTTTTCTATCTATAAGAGATGGTCATAATGTTTTTCACCCATGAAATTTACGTTAAAAGATTTCCTAATATTGAGTATCCTTTCATTTTTTAAATGTGCTCCACTAGTAACATTTTTAAAGTATATTTTGGATTTAATTTGCTAAAATATGTTTTTAACTTATGCATCTGCATTCATAAGTGTAAAAAGCTTAACATTTTCCCAGGCTTTTATTTATATTGATTAGGGAGGACTTACAATATGCATCTTTAAGTTATTACTATTTTCAGGTATTATAGCATTTTATGTATAGTATAAGAAACTTACTACAGTATTCTTCCTTTTCCTCTCATATCCTTTGGCTATAAACCAAAATATATATTGTTAATACTTTTGCTTTAGAGAGTCAAGTAACTTTTAAAGTAAATGTAAGTAAAAAAATATCTTTCATGTTTACCCTTAACTTTACCATTTCTGGTAAATTTCATTTATTTGTGTAGATTCAGATTTCTACTTGATAGTGTACTCCTTTTGCCTGAAGGAAATTCTTTAAGATTTGTTATAATGTAATAAAGTTCTATTTTAAATAGTTTTATCTTTTGTTTCTCTGAAAAAGTCTTTTTTCATTTTCAACTTTGCAAGATATTTTCATTGGATATAGAGTTCTAGGTGGATAGCTTCTATTTAATTTAGGGTTTTAAAGATGTTCCATTATCTCTGGTTTGCATTGTTTCAGATAAAAAGTCCAATTCAATTCTTATCTTTGTTTCTCTCTCTATGTTACTTTTATCTCTGGCTGCCATCAGGATTTTCTCCTTGGCTTTGGTTTTCTAGCAGTTTGACTATGATGTCAAAGTGTGCTTTAGTTTATTTTTCATGGTTGGTGTTCTCTGGGCTGCTTGGATTTGTAGTTTGTTATCTTCCATTAATTTTGAAAAATACTTTCCCTTTATCTCTTTTAATATTATTTCTGCCCCATTATCTCTCTCTTTTTCTCTATTTGAAGCTTCAATTACAAGTCTACTATTGTCTCACAGTTCTATTATTTTCTTTAACTGTGTTTTACTTTGAATAAAATATATTGACCTTTCTTTAAGTGTACTGAGTATTTCTTAAGTTCTGTGCAGTTTACTTATAAAGCCAGCAAAGATTTTTTTATCTTTAATATTGTGTTTTTTACTAGCATTTTCATTTCATAGATTTTCCTTCTTTCCTTCCTCCTTTGTCTCCTTCCCTTCCTTCCTTCCTTCCTTCCATCCTTTTCTATTCTTTCCAAAAGTCATTAGTAGGGCAGCAGAGGCTGGAACTCATATAGTAGATAGATGTAGCATTAGTGTCTTTGCTGGGTATGAGTTAAAACCTGAGTAGAGTAAGAAAGGCATATACACTGAAGGAGGCAAAGTTTCCTTCAGCATTAGTTGGTATATAAAGTATGAATAATTGATCAAATAAGAGAAAATTTTTCAGAAATGAGAATTATGAATATGGTAAAGGAAATAGCTACAGTAATATCTGTGTGCTTGGTTTAGAATTAGTTTTTCAGTGTGAAGTCACGGTCAAGTAGATAAATATAAATACATATACAAATACATAAATAACCTATATTATATATTTTAGTCCTGACCTCTGAAAGAACCTTAAAGTAAAACCCTATTATTACAATGAGATCATCTAACACTCAGATCTTAATATCTAAATATCATTCTTCACTAATAGAAACTAGGGTTTATTGGAGAAATGGTTGATTCCAGGGCTGTCATAGGAACATACAAAAAATGACTAGAACATTATGTTCCAATTATCTATTGTTGTACGACAAACCAATCAAATATTATGGTGTGAACAATTTATTATCATCTCTCATGGCAGTAGAAGCTCTGCTGGGTCATTCTTGCTTGGAATCTCTCAAGTGATTGCAAAAAAAAAAAAAAAAAAAAAATGGGAGCTGATACTGGAATCATCTGAAGTTCTGACTAGACTAGATGTCCAGGATAGCTCACTCAAATGACTAGTAATTGATTCTGGCTGTTGTATAGGATTTCAACTGGGGCTAAATTTCTACTCTTTCTTTGTGGCTAAAGAGTCTTACAGAATGGTTTTGGATTTTGAGAGGAAGCATTCTAAAAGCAAGCGTTCCAAGAGTACAAGGCAGAAGATACAAGACTTTTTATGACTTTGGAAATAACGTGGTGTTACTTCTGCTCCAATCTGTTAGTTACTAAGGGGAAACCAAAATTCAACATAGGAAGGGACCATACAAGGGTATATATACCAGGAGGCATGGTTCATAGGCAGGCCATCTTTGGATTCTGGATATTATTGTCTGCCCTCTGGTTTTAGTGACTTACATTTCTCCCTTAAACAAAATACACTAATGTACCCCAGTGACGACCCCCCTGCCCTCCAAACTCATTTGAGACAGTATCAGTCTCACGTTTGATAATCTGGTACAGATAGAAGCCTTGGAAGGTGGTTCCTCGGGTGCGTTTCCTAAAGGGCACATCTCCAGCATAAAAATATGAAATTACTTTAACTAATTGACCACCAGAATCACAGAGAATAAATTGAAAGATAAAATATTACCAGATACTAGAATTTAATTGGGAATATTTAAGAAAAATGAAATAATTGTATAGCAAAATAAAAACTGAAAGCATGTTATAGAAGAATTTAGAAGACAGATTAGAGGTTGGCAAACTCTTCTGTAAAAGGCCATATTGTAAATATTTTAGGCTTTGTAGGCCATATGCAGTCATTGTCTCAGTCTTTTTTCTTTCTTCTCTTTTTATAACACCTAAAAATGTGTAAATCATTCTTAGCTTGTGGACCTTATGTAAAGAGGCCATGAGCCAGATTTCACCTGCCCCTGTGTTAAGTCAATAATTAGTAGATGCTAGAATTACGAAAGAAAAAGAGCAACTTTAGTTATATTAAGTGTGTTTAAAAAATAATTATGGAGTGTTTATGAGTAAGTGTCAACCTTAAATATTTCTTAATTGTATATGATATCTATATCTCAGATACATAGATGCTAAAAATATATCTGGTTATTATAAAATCCTTAAGTCAAATTATGATTTATAAGAATTATAAAATTAGGATACTTCAGTTCCATGGAAAAGTACTCCTTAATTTTTTTTAGAGAATCGAATAGGCAAAAGTAAGGGTGATACATTCTAATACTAAGCCCAACCATAACATTTTCTGTGATGCATTTCTCCAGTGTATATAATTTGCTTTCATACTACTCCCTGTTTAGTTACTAAATATTTCACTTGAACTGCTTAGGGCTGTTTATCTACCTGGCAGTCTGCTGAGGAAGCAAATGCAAATTGTGCTTGGTCATCATGCTCCTCGATTTTCTAATGGACAAACTATAAAAGTTATTCATGCAGAGATGGGTGTTTTCCTATTTGTTATTGAACCCGGAGTTAATTGGCAATAGATTGAGCGCTCCCAGAGTTTTAAGAACTGTTAGAAGTAAAGGCTTTTCAAGTTCTCTGTAGAGATGGAAAT
The DNA here is from genome assembly GCF_000151845.1 of Pteropus vampyrus. Classification (NCBI taxonomy): domain Eukaryota; kingdom Metazoa; phylum Chordata; class Mammalia; order Chiroptera; family Pteropodidae; genus Pteropus; species Pteropus vampyrus. The sequence continues at coordinate 37,219,706 of NW_011888782.1, read as the reverse complement.
CAATGCTAAATACAGTTACTCATAGGAGGATTCTTCAGAGTTTGACTTCATATCAGAGCAAAATTTTTCCCTCTGGGGGAAAGGGATAGATGAAGGATAGTGAGCACAAAAATCCTACTTGTTATTTTCAAATTAATGCTTGATGTGTTTCTCCTGAGGCAGAGTTGCTTTGTGGTTAAGAGTACAATCTCTGGAGGCTGAAAACCTGTCTCTACAGTTTTGCTTCTTAGGAAAAATTCGTCAAATTATGTCTTCTGTTTCCTCATCTGTAAAATAGAGAAAACGATAGTATCTTATGGGATTCTTGAGATGATTCTATTAGTTAACATAGAAGAGTGCCTGAACTTTCACAGCTTAAAAATGAATATGTGTATGTGTGTGTGTATATATATATATATGCCAAAATAGTAATGGAGGATTCTTGATTGTAGTCATTCAAGTGGCTTTTATAATTTCTATGTACTCCTATGTTCCCCCTTCTAGAATTATCCTCTTAACAATTGTTACATATATTATTACTTACTTGGTGTTTCTTTTATATATATAAGTAAAACATGATTTAAGTGGAAGCTTAATATCATCACTCTAAAGGAAAACCTGTATTTTTGCCATAAGTAGAGGTAACAAACAAATGTAAACAAAATAGTGTTATTTTGTTTGATAATGTCGACTGCAAATGCACTTAGCTATTATCTCCCTGCATTCTCACCGATTAAAAGAAACATTATCAAGTGTTACAGAGATATTAAAAGCAAGCTATAACCGAATGGAGATCTTATCCTTGATAAAATTAGAAAGATGAAAGAAAAGAGAAAAGGGAATACTTTTTTTAACTAAATAATTTATGTCTTTTAATTCTTTTCTGTACATCATTTAAAATTATATCTCCTACACTTTGGAAAACACCAGTACTCAGGAAGCTTTAGGGAGAAATCCTTAGACTTTAATTGGACTTTGATATGAAGATAGAGTTCAGATATTTACTGCATTTCGATTCAATAATCTAGAAAACAGAATAGTGTGAGCAAATGTACCAAATCAGATATGTTGACTGCTGCACTGTTGTGAAATCGTTGGATTTGCGATAGGGTAAAATAAGTGCAGATCTTCGTCAGTTGCATTTCACAGAGCCTGAAATTCCAGGCTAAACAAGGCAGACCACAAGCAATAAACATTGCGGTAGAATTCTGAGGCTCAGGTAATAGCACAGTTTATGAAGCTCCATTCAATATAATGTAGAACATGGACTTAAGAAGGCAACACCTGGATGTACTAAATCCAGTGCCTCGGTGGTTACTATGGCAATAAAAAATAATCTACATGTTTTTACCATAAGAGGCAAGTGTTAAGGAGAAAAAGTAAAAAAACTGAAGAAAATGATATGTACCAAGTTTCAAGGCTGGATAACAAGGAGACTGCTGATACCATGACAGAAAAGAAAAAAAAAATTTAAAAAGGAAGGGGGGACTTAAAAAGAATGTGATTTTTAGTCTTAAAAATACTGAATTTGAAAGGATTATGTGGCATTCAAGTGCATGATACTTAGTGACAGAAATAGGTTTTACCTACCCAACTTAAATTATGAATAGAAATATTAGCCTAGGAAACACTTTAAAGAACATACAGTGTAGAAAAAGAAAAGAGGGAGCACCCATGTGTTGGACGGGAATATTGAACAATGCTAATGGTGGTGGAGGCTGTATGACTACACAGCAGTGAAGGAGGTAGACATCAGAGTCTAGTGCAGTGTCTTGAGACCAAAAAGGAAAAGTTCAAAGGAAGATTGGATTCTTTGAGCCCAGTGCTACAAGCAAATTAAGAAAATTCAAAACACTGTATTTGACAAATAGGAAATCATTTAGTGTCACAGTATGAAGACGGACAAAGATTAAAAATTGCTAATAAATGAGAGAAAATGGAGGGAGATAGTGTAAACTATCAAATATGATTAATTACTTTTGTATCAAAGTTTAGCTGCCAAACTACTTTAAGTCCCTTAGAGGTAGATATCAAAAACAATAATTATATATTTACCCACCAATTAGACATGATGCCTTGCCACAAGAAGTGCTGGATTAATTGGTCGATTTATCCATTCATTTAACTGATATTCATTAAGTGTTTACTGTATGCCTCTCGCTCTGTTAGGTGCTGGGGCCACAGCAATTTGGGAGGACACAAATCTACTCCTTCCCTCAGGGTCTTCCAGAATAATAATGAAGACAGCAGAATAGCCAATTAATTACAAATTCTGAGAGCCCCCAACAGGATTATACAATTTTTAAGAAAAAAAACAAAAACAAAACCCTCAACTCTGTACCTTTACATAGAAAGGTAAGTGAAGTCTTCCTGGATAAGATGTCTGTTAAAGCAATTAGAAAAACCAATAGTAGCTGAAGGATCATTAAAAAATTAATTTTTAAAAGTTCAAAATTTCTACAAGAAAAACCCTTTCCTCCAAGAATTCCAGAACTGTCTCTGTATTCCATTTTCCTCCTCAACTGTCCTTCCTAAAAATAAGTTCCAACATCATCAAAAACAAAAATTTAATACTTAAATCGTATTTCCTCACCCCATCACAATCTACAATCTCACATAGCCTGCACTCTTTCTCTTAAAAGTAACGTACATACCAGCTGAACAGGAAAGCTAAGTCTTAGCGCATTCATGTGGCAGATAAAATTAGTTTCTAAAGCTAAGACTAGAAATGACAAGAAGTTGCTAAAATGACTTTATGTAGTTTGTGATTCATTCATACATGGGCCAATTTAATACCAGGGAAGGGGGTTTGTATTAAAAAATGATAAAACCGTATGGAAAGATGAAGTATCAAATATTTTGACCTAGCTGATAATTTTGAATGCAGTTGCAAAGACATAAATCCACACCGGTACTACATAGTCACACACAGAAATATTTTCTCCCTAACTCTTTAAATGCTGAAATGTGACTAAATTAACTAGAAAACCCTCACCTTTCCCATATTTCCTTCAGCATCAAAATACTCAGGCTTTGGATTGTTAGTCTGGCACAACTGAGGTTAAAAGAGGCAGAGTTGAACTCACTCAAAATGCTGAATTGCAATATTATTGTGACTTTTAGAAGGCACGAGCTTCAGATTTCTTTTAAAAATTATGAATAATTCCTGTCTATTTTATGAAATACGACCACATTAATGATTATAGGACAAGCCTTTGGTCACTTCAGACCCCTGCTGACTCACATGGTTAGTAGGATCAAACCCAAATTACTTTGACCTGGAAGCCAGGCTTCCAGTAGTCAAACGCCAACATATCATTGCAATTTCACAACCCAATGCTCCTTTCCTGCTGTCTCTTGCACCAATTTTGTTGTTTCTTGGTCTCATGGTTAATTTAACTCACCTTTCTAACTAGTCAAATTCCACCTAATCTTCCCAAATACCCAGCTCAAATTTCTCCACATCTTTTAGTGTACCCCAATTAAATATGACCTCTCTCTTCTCCAAACTCCTAATCTGCCATTAGCTGTACCATTTGACGAATAACGAAATCATGAAGTCCTTTGCAGTCATAAAATGGTGGCTAACTTTTACTGAGTGGGAATTTCTTATGACCCACTTTCTTCCTCAGGCCCTAACCCCTTGCAGGTCTGTTCACCCTTCCCTACCCTCTTTTTGACTTCTCTTACCCACAAAATCCTTTTCAATTTGTAGACCAAGTTCATTTGTTTTTTTAAGAAGCTTGCCCTCTAACAAATGGCAACTCCATTTCTTTCCTCAAATATTTATTAAGATATTATTTTAAACCACTGTTTAAGATAAACTCTAGTTAGAGCTGCTAGAATTACATAGACTATATACTTTTATAATTATATGCAATTATAAATAAATTCTATAATAATAAATTCATGTATATGTGTACATATATACTAACTTCTTCTCAGAACTGGTCAAATAATAGCACAAAAGCAAATACCTATCACCCTCACAAAAAAGACCAGCCTAGATGTTGAGACTCCAAAACTTTATTACAATTATAGTGCTCATTTCCTTCCATCTCATCATCTTTAATGAGAGGAAGGAAAGAAATATTTCTTAGGAATCTTTGTCTCTGTCTAACAACGGATCTCTCAAATAAAAATTGCAATTCAATAATGCAGCTTGGAAACCTTCTAACCACAGTATGACACTTCCCGCCTTAAACCACTACTTGGAAGAATCTGTCTCTCCATTCTATTTAATTACTGAACCACCTTTAGGATTTTTCTAGAGGCAGGTAGTTTTCTTGGGAACAATGTGCTACAGAGCTGACACAAGTAGATTTATACAAGGGGATAAATCTTAACAAAACAGTATACAACAGTTCAATTAACCCGCTTCAGGGGAGCCTAATGTAATTGCAGAAATGCAATCCCTTCAGCTGAGGTTATAAGGTTTAAAACTAACCTTATTATTGGAGGGTAAATGCATCAGTGATAGTTTTTCTTTCAACAACTAAACTTGAGACAAAACTGACCAACAAAATTGCTGAGTAATAGTGGACGAGAGAAAAGACTAGCAGCTGTCTAGAATCCCCAATTTAAATGGTAATAATAATAGAAAACACAAATCAATAAAAATGCTTTCAATCTTTGTTATCTTACTTTAAAATATTAAAGAAATGAATAAGAGTCGAGGAGAAGTAGGAGTTAGGATAAAAGTCACTAAGCATCAGATTTAGAGAAGACAAGGATACCAGGGCCTGTCTTAACTTTTCAGTATTTCGAACTTTATATATGCAGAATTATGAAAGAACAAGGGACAACCTATTGATGCGACTGACCAGCCTCAGTAGACTAGGGACCCCCGAGATTTACTAATCAAGAGCTACTCTGATCATCGCCACCCAGGCATAGAGACCCCACCCCACCAACTGTACCTTTTTTCTAAAGTACTAGGTTCCCATTTAATGATTTCATTCTTTGTCATAACGATCAACATTTATGAAGAGCACTGTGGCATACAAATATCTCTCTCACCCCTCATTTCATCTGTAACTCATAACAATGTGCTAAATTAAGTTCATTCTTATCTCATTTACAAATAAGGAAAATTTAGTGATTTGCCTGAAGTTACATAGTAGTAAGTGGGATCTGAACTCTGGATCCTCAATTCTACATTATTTTTGTTCTTTACCACTGTGTTTATACAACTGCACAGATTCCACTAGAATAGCTTAGAAAAGTAAATTATTTTTTTGTTGTACTTTTCAAACACATCCAGAGGTTATTTTTTCCCCCTCATCTAAGGTTTAGTAACATCAAATCAGAATTTAAAATGTGAGAGAGAAATGTTTACAGTTATTGTGAGATGTATGATAACGCACATCATTCACATTTCCTTGAGTGAATGAAAGATTAATTCACTAAAAGTAAGCAAATTATAAATCCAAATGAATGGAAAATGCCATTTTCACATTTTTGATTAACAATTTAAAAGTTTGATAATAAGAGTTTATGGAAGAAATAAGAATTTGTGGACATTACTTGTGGTAGTATAAAAAGTATACTATTTTTGTAGGGCAACTTAGCAATAGCCACCAAAATGTAAAATGGATATATCATTTCACTCAGGATATTCACTCAAATAATTTACTTTATATACATATACTGGTAAAAGTTTACCTATGTGTATATACACACACATATAAATATGTACATGTATATACATATACACAAATGTGTTTATTTTAACATTGTTTTATTAGCAATAACTTTGAGAATAAAAAGAAATATTCATCATTTGAAGAATGTTTAAATAAATTATGACATATGCACATACTTGTATATCTCCAAAATAAATAATTAAGAGGGAAAGCACAATAAAAATTAGCATGAATTTAACAAAATTTTCTTTGCTAAAAATATGTTGGTATATGTATATGTTTCATAAATATTATGAAATAAACTTAGAACAATGCTTATATTTAGAGAGAGAGGTCAGAGGAATACAGGAAAGATGCCCTACAGTTAAGAGTGGTAACTGTGTACATACCGTACTCCCTAGCCAGTATCATTTACTTATAATAATATTTCTCATAGCAGATCTTTAAGTTTGTTGCAGATTCTATAATCTACTATTGAGTGGTGATAAAATAGTTCACACCATGTTAGACTGTATCTTAAATATTTGCATTTTTCAAAGTTTATGGACTGTGTAATCTGATGGGACCAATAATTTCATTCCTTTGGGAAACTCATCTTTGTATTTAACAATCCTAAGTATGAAATGATTACAAACAGCTGCTGAGCCCTAAAGTAAAATAGATATGTCATTCAAAATATACCTTCAAATATACCTTCAGACAAGCACTGTAAATATGATTGCCTCCAAAAATACTCCAAAGCCAGGCAGCAACATTCAGGTATAAACGCAATGCAAGAAAAGATAATTTCTAGAACTATATCTCCATTTGTTTTCTTGTTTTCTCCATTTTTTTTTTTTTTTTTGCTTTTAGGCCTTGCATAGGAAATGTTACACAAAATTCACTCCATGAAACCAAGAAAAAGAACATCACCAGAACTGAGGGAAAGAAGCACATATTAAGGTCAGTAATTCAAATTGTAATCGCTGTTTGGGAAACATTTCTGCTACCGTGCAGAAAAACCAAGTGCTAGTATTAGTAAAACTCTTGGACACACATATGGATAATGAGTGAGACAGATTCATATACCTTATGGATGGAGCACTTGGAACATATAGATCTGCCTGACTTTGCATCACTTCATATTTATCCACTATAGCACGCTCGTTAAGAAGAATCAGTTTTCTCGATATACTATGAAAATGATTTCAGAGATAATAATAAGGGAGAAAATTTGAGAAATCAATTCTTATTCCCACCTTTGGAGAAAAATAAAGAAATTAAAGGATCCAAATTAGAGATAAAAGAAATGTATGCTGTATAATTGAGAAATATAGAGAAATCAATACTTTTTATAGAAACTTCTTATTTAAATTAAACTAGCCACCTTTTATCTATTCATGTTTTTTTTTTTAATTGAAAGAAATGAAAATGGGATAGGGAAGCACCAAGTGTAGATGGTGCATCTTAGATAATATCCCTGGGGAAGAAGTTATAGCACAGTCATTTCCGGGCTAGTTAAATTTCCTACAGCTTATGCTAGAATATTTAAGAAAAAGAAAAAATTAAATAGTTTTTTAAAAGAGAACATTCCAAGGAAGTAATATTAATTGACTGTTAGTGATATTTTTTTAATCAACAGCTTAATAAGTGATCATAATAGAAGTTGTCTGGGTCATTGCCAATTATCGGTGATGTTAAACATCTGAAAGACTAGTCAAATGCAATCTAAAAAGTACCAGAGTAAAAGAGAAGTTGTTCTTTCCTTTGTACCTTTTCAAACAAACAAACAATGTTGACTTCATAGTCCAAGTAATCTTAAATATCAGCCTTCAAGTCTCACATTCTCTTCCATGCTCCCAATGCTTACAGATAGAATAATGTTCTCCATCTCTGATATACACACTGAAATGTATTTGTGCTATTTCTCCCTATATATATGTGTGTATAAATTTTTATACATCTATGTTTGCCTAGCTCTATCCTTACTGTAAGATTCTTGTGCTGGATGTTGTCTGTCAGCTTCTGTGCACTTCCCATTTCACCTCCGCCCAGAGACGTATGCTGTGACCTTCATGAATCATGATACCGAGGCTGCCTTTTCCTCATTTCCAGTTAGCTTTCACCAGGCTCTGGGAGGACACAGGAGGATGGGAAGATAGAGAGTCCAGAGTACTTCTTTCTCCCACACCTTTCTTACTTATCCTTTCTTGAGAATGGTTTCATTCTCTAACATCACAACTCTTGTTGGACGGGTCCTATTCCATGGCTTCAGCTCTGACCCCTCAAATCCTGGGAGTAGGTAATATTTTTCCACTGCTGTTAGTCCTTGGATCTTGACCAATGCTGTTTAGTTCTCTTAACCCCGTTCATAGTTACTAAATAGATCCTTCATCTAATGTTAAACTCTTCTGAGAGTGCAATCCATTTCCTACTTCTACCCTGCCAATATCCTCCCAAAGAATAGAATTTAGGTGTTCATTAACTTTATGTTCTCAGTGCTTAATACAATGCCTAGGAAAGAGTGGGCACTCATTAAATGTTTTTGGAAAGCATGAATGAAAAAATAAAAACAGTACTAGGTTAGCTACTGTGTAAAAGAAAAAAAAATAAGTATAAACAATGGCCCTTATTACAATGAAAATTACAATCTAAGGAAGAAAACAATATACAGGTACAGAAATTCGATTAACTATTCAAGGCTATACACGTTCAGATCTCAGAAAAGGTGCAATTTCTTATTATCAGTAGAGAAAAACTACCTAACACTGGGTTTAAAAAAAAATTAACATTCAGTAGTCTCACAAATTCCTCATAAGATAAACCAAGTAAGATAAAAACAACAACCCAACATTTCTGTGCCTCATGGGTGTGCTGGCAGTTTAGATTAGTTAATATTAATAAAGCACTTTGGAGATGAAAGGTGATAAACATTATTTAACAGCCTTGTAAATGCAAATGTGTCAGTTCTTATGAAATTTAACAAAAATTAGAGAGTGACATACTACTCACAAATAAAAAATGCTCAACTAAGGCTTTGCATTTAAAGAGGCCACATGAGGGAGGAAAGACTTTCCTAGGGCAAAGACTTAAGCTAATCTATACCCTACCCTCACCAATACACACGCACTGCAGAAATGTTTAATTTAAAGCTTGAAAGATGATGCACTTTGTAACAATATGTAAATCAATGCTTTATTAAAGCCTATGAATTACTATGCAGAAAAATGCAAATCACAATAAAACACATCACAAGCAGTTTTGGCTCTGCTCTGTTCTCCATGGAGCAATTACCAAGCCTTGCTTTGACAGGTGGGGGTAGAATTTAACTAGGAGTGGGCAGTTTTACCTCCTGCTTGCCTTTGGAAACTGTAAAATCTCCCAACCATTTTGTTTCATCCCCAGAAGTTCAAATATTCAAAATTTCCCCAATACCATTTTTTAAGTTGCATTTTTAAAATGCTTATGCTATTCCCTCCACTGACTTTATGCACACAGCTTAAGAGGCTTGCCTGGTCAGATAAGCTTTTTACACTAAAGAAAGAAGCTTACATACCATAGCATCTCTCTCTAGCTTGGCCATCAGTTAGAAGGCTTAGATTTAAAATCTTTAAGTTTGTCTGTTTGCAGACTGAGATTATTTATCATATATATTCTGTCTAACATATATGTCTACCATACATATATTAGATGTTCAATTAAAGAGCCAGAATTATAGCTTTAATTCCGGTGTGATTTTTCAGATGTTAGGTTGGAACATGAGCTCAGGTTTACTGGATTTATTTGCCATAGACAGGAAAAGGCATCTTGGTGACAAATCCTCTTTAAAGGGGACTGGAGTGATGATAAATAATATCCATTGAAATTGAATGCAAGCTTAAAGAAAAAGGGTAAAAAAGAAAGGAATGGAGCAAATGCATTGCAAAATAAGTTCTAAAAAAAACACTATATAAAATATATATTTAAAAAAAGATAGTAAACCAATTCTTAAATAGCCTTGAAAGTGCAAGTTTTCAGTTACTGAAGGAGAAAGGAAGAAGCAGAAGTTATTATTGCCATTATAATCCATAATCTTATTTTATATTTGGGACTTGTGAAATTCTTTCATTTCAAAGGAGGTCTTAAAAGACTTCACTGCTATGCATTATGTTAAATAAATATGGCAGAACAAATAAACCACAGACAATAATATATTATACAAGCTCTAAAGAGTTAGATAGGTCTTTAAGGCTCAGTGCTCTTTAATATATTAAGCAATTGTGTGTCAGTGACAAAATAAACTGAAATTGCTTCAATTTCATATTGCTGATACCTTGAATACTTAGTAGCTAAGTGAATTTCCAGTAAATATATTTTGTACTATTTATGAGTAATAGAATATATATGATAATCAACTTTTCCATTTCTCATGCATTGGATTTTGAAGATCAAATGAGAAACTGTCTGTGAAAATGACTTAAAAACTGTAACAAATGCAACAAATGTTAGGTTTTATTGAGTATTTCAAATAACATTATACCTTTGAAAAAAGAACAAAATATTGACCTATCCACATTTGGATTTACAAGTCAGTGATAATAAAAAAATAATAAGTACCCTATACTTTCTCATAAGCTAATCAAGGATCCTTTCCAGTCCATCTTTTCACATTAAAACAAATTATAGGTAAAGACTCCACTTAACAAAATGGAGGATACAAAGGTAAAAGGGATATTTTTTGCCTGGCATCCCTGACTTATGTCTTTGTTTTATTCTTCAGTTTGAAACTTTGGGGAGTAGGTAACTAATAAAGACATTTTCTTTTACACAAATACATACCTGTTTAGAATATGTACCTGCTTAATAAGCGAGTAATTTGCGCCAATTGGCTATCTCTCATGTAATGTCACACCCCCAACCTAAGAACTATGGTGGTCCTAACTATTCTAATGGAGTTATGGAGAAAGATAAAATTTTGGTATCCTTAGTTGTTTATTAAAGTACATTTTTTCCAAATAAATGGCAATAAGAATAGTGGCTACATGTATTTAAAATACTTCCATTACCCTATGTATTAAGAATACATATGATTTAATTAGCTTTCTGAGGTTAATGTTGAAGAAATTATCATATGAAATATTGCCTAATAAAAATTGTTTACTAATCTGAAAAACAACCATTTACAAGTTAACTTTCTTGTATTGATTAGCCTATATATAAATTAAGAAGTATTTCTTCAGTAAAATCTACTATAAAGATCTTTTGAGCACTATAATTCTGATTATTCTTGGGTCAGACCACAATTTCAGGAGCTGTGTTTGGACCATAAAGAAAGCTTCCTGGTCTGTAACATCTATTTTTCAATGGGAATGTCCTCTGCATTGATCTGATGGCAATTCTTTTTTTGGTTAGTGTCCAGATACTACAGAGACCGCATGTCGTAAGCAAGCTTGACTGTATTCTTTAAATGCTAATTTAACATCTGTTCTCCTCACTGAACTATGACCAGGCAATAAGTAGTATTTGCGTCTTTTTGTCCAACATTAACTTATAATAGTCTTCTACTTTATTTTGTCTCTATGCATTAAAAATAATACTAGAAACAGTGTATGATCAATATTATTTTAATAAGTTAAAAGAAAAGATCCCAGATGAGAAATCAGATTATGATATTCTTTAGGGCAGACTACACTGAATGTTTTTATAAAATCAAGGAAGACCTACATATAAATTCTATCATTGTAACTATAATGTAACATGAGAGAATGAGAGGGTCATACTTATAGACTCTAAAAAATATTTTTAATGTTATTTTTTATTTTTTCTTTCTCACCCCTTTACATTATTTAATAAAGTTGCAGATAGATAGATAGATAGATAGATAGATAGATAGATAGATAGATGATAGATAGATAGATGATAGATAGATAGATAGATTGATTGATAGATAGCCAATGAATGAATTAAGCTCTATCATTATCCCAGCTTATTTCATTTTAAATTTCCAGTATGTGGCAAAGGGAAAGATGCTAAGGCAGAGCCCAAAATATGGTGTGAATTGAAGAGACAGAGCAGAAAGTTTCAGGTCACTAAGGGGCTAGAGTTCACATGATGGAATACTGAAAATGAAAGAACAGTACAGAGAGAACTCCAGAGACACACAGAAGATTCTCCTTGAGTGTTCAGCAGAGTATTGATCATTGCCTGTATGTGAGGCACATACTACCTGTGGCTCAAAGAAGAATCGCCCAGTACTCAGATCTCACAGAAAGCTGGAAATAATACATGTTCCCACAAGTCAGACTGGAAAAATTAATCATTCATTGGGATGGGGCACAATACTCAGAAAAGTCTTGACTCAGGAGTAGGGAATAATCCGACTTTCACTATATATGACTTTGGTCCTGCCTAATAAATCTTAAAAGCAAGACCAAAAAGGATTAAACTCTTTCCAAATAACTTAATTGAAGTCCAGAAAAATCTGAAGTATATTGATAGGAATACAAAAATATTCAGCACCCAAAAGATAAAATTCACAATAATTGCCATCCAGTTCAAAGTTCCTGGGCATGCAAATAAACAAGAAAATGTGACTCACAATGAGAAGAAAAGTCAAATGATAGAAATAACCCAGAATTGATACAGATGCTAGAATTAAAAGCAAGTGCTTTGAAAGGGTTTTTCTTTCCATATTCACCATGTTGAAAAAGTTAAGTATACACAAGAAAGATATGAAAAAGGACCAAAATAAAACTGTTAGTGATTAAAACTGCAATGTTTGAGATAAAAAAAAATACAATGAGTAGAATTAATGGAAAATTAGACATTGCAGAAGAAAAGATCGGTAAAAAAGAAGACCTTGCAACTCTATAAAATGAAACACAGGAAAAAGAAGAATCAAAGAAATTAATAGAGCAACAGTGAGCTATGGGACAACTACAAGATCTTGTGCAGTTGAAGTCCATGAGTAGGGGAGAAAGAGGGAATAGAGAAATAATTTAAAGAAGAGAAATAGCTAAATATTTTCCAAATTTAAGAAAAACTACAAATTCGTAGATCCGAAAAGCTCAATAGACTCCAAGTACAGGACAAATCAAGAAAGTTACACCAAGGCACGTCATAATCAATTGCTCAAATCAAATAATAGAAAATATTAAAGGCAGTCAGAGAAAAAGAAACATTACATCTAAAGGAAAAACATAAGGATAACATACTTTTTTTTATCAGAAACAATACAAACAAGACAGTGGAACAACATTTTTAAAGCATTGAAAGCAAACTTTGTTAACCTAGAATTCTACATTGAGAAAAAAGACTTTTCAAAATTGAAGAATTAAAGATATTTTCATACATAAAAACCAGAAAGTATTCATCATAAGCAAATGAACATCTCAAGAAATGTTAAACGAAGTCCTTCAGGCCAAATGAAAATGATAATAGATGGAAATTTGGATCTACATAAAGGAATGAGGAGTACTGGAAATAATTGAGCAAATATAAAGAAATTTTCTGTATTTAAACCATTTTAAAAGATAAATTAGTGTTTAAAACAAAAATATGATGTATTGTAGAGTTCGTACACATACATAAGAGTAAAATATATGCAATAATAGAACAAGTCTGAGGGGAGACATGCACATTTACTGTTATAAGGTTCTTATTCTATATGTGAAGTGGTATAATACCACTTGAAGTAGATTGTGAGGAATTAAAGTTGTATATTATAAACCCTAAAGCAACCACTAAAATAACAAAACAAAAAGTTACAGCTAATGAGCCTACATAGGAGAAAAATAAAATCATAAAAAATACTGAATTAATCCAACAGAAGTCTGAAAAAGAGAATAACAAGCACAAATCACTAGTGGAACAAATAGAAAACAAACAGTAGCATGATAGATGTAAACATAACTATATTAATTTTCACATTAAAGGGAAATGGTCTAAGCATCTTAAATAAACATGCCATCTGCTGTGACCAAGTTCTTTGGTTGAGTATCTCATTTAATTCTCAAAACAAACCCATGAAGAGACTGCTGCTCTTATCCCATTTTACAGATGTTCGGTGAAATTGCATTGCTTCCCTTTCCTTTTGTTACAGGTAACTAGCCAACTCAGACTCTAAGAATCAGAACAGGCCCCAGTCCCCAGGAGAAAATGCTTTACATGTCAAAGACTATATTAGTCCATTTCAATGATTATATCATTATTTTACCACATGCACAAGACATATTTTTTCAGACTAATAAATGCACACCCTATGGGACACCAAAAATCTGACTGATTGATTGATTGATTTATAAAAATTTTAAAATTATGTTGCCAAATCTTTTACTCTAATTTATTGCTTACACAGTACATTATTTTCTTGAATTAAGTTTCCCACAGTGAATGCAGTTTCTCAATAATTGTGGCTTTCCTGATCAGTATAATCACAGACAATATCATCACAGATCAGTATAAACTCAGAACAATCTACCACCTAATATAATAAGAATAATTAGTGTCCATATTATCCTCACCACAGCCTGCTCATGCATAAATGCACTAATTCATTTTCTTTCACTTAAAAATTGAAGATGAACTGGCAAATGGAAATCATGTGGCTTAAGTGAGGAACAATAAGCAGATTCTTAAGTAGAGATGCAAAATAAGAGGTCAAAGACATCAGATAGGATGTAGTCAAAAGTCTTGATAGTAAAGCAGACTCTGCAAAACATCATCTTTTAGAGTAAAAATCTGATGTTCCATTGAGACTTGCTGTGTGGTAAGCACTATGCTAAACGTACACTTATTGTCTCTTTTAATTCTCACAAGGTAAGTCATTTTTGAAATATTCATTGAGGAAATTTCTATTCTCAGCAATTTCTTCTACCTTCAAGCCACTTCCTCATTGAGTCAATTAGTCATTTGATATTCCTTATCCTTGGAGAGAATGACACATGAAACCATAGAAACAAATAAAGGGTTATTCTTGACTTGGATTACAAAACTTTAGGTCTTAAGGGAATGTTTACACAACATAAAAACATCAGGTAAAAATGGTAAATAAAAGAGAATTTATCCTTCCAGGGACTGTAAAGTGTGACAAGGAGCGAGGAAGAGATGCAGGGGATATAAAGAGAGAAATAGAGATTGGTCAAGAATAGGATAAAGGGTGCAGATATAGAAGAAGCTTGTGGAAAGGAAGTACGTCACCATCCAGGGACAACTAATTTCTGATCCAAGGCACCCTATTCATTGCCAATGACTAGGAGCTCTGTAAAAGCAGAAGAATCAGTGTAAGGAGATACCTCACACATTTGCACCTAGGAAACACATCAATTGTCCTTTCTAGTGGTTTCCATTGAGGGCTTCCTTTGATAGCAGTCAACATGGTACTAGCTGACCATCCAGAAAAGTTAATGCCCATTGGTTTCCCTATACTTTGCCCAATAGATCCTTGCCTAATTCACCTGATACTTTTCACCAGCAAAGTATACTTTAACGTCTATGCTATCCCCTTCCATGGAGGACTGGTTTCTGAACTACTAGAGGATAGTTGAAAGCAAGGAAGGGGAATATTAATTTTGTGAGACTTAATGAATCAGTTTCATATTTCCATTGGGCCAAGTTAAAGGTAAAGCACACCCCATTATAGCTTAAACAGCCCTACGAGGTAACTGTTGTAATTTCTATTAACACAGAAGAAAACTAGGTTTCAGAAGGATTAAATTAATTTGTTCAAGGTCACACCACAAATTAAAAAGCTTATTAGAAATTCAAGTCCAAATCTGTCTCTATACCCTCTTTTTACTATACCATTTAGTTTTGATCATGGTGACAAAAATTTCAAAATAACTAATCTTTTAAATAAAGAAATTTATATTTTTACTAAGATTTAGATAGCCCCCAAATTTCTGAATTATTTTTAAAAAACTAAGAAATTCACAATGAAAATAATAAGCAAAATTGATTCTATAAAATATTTAGGATGGTATGAGGGATTAGCAGGAAGAAACTATAAATAATATATAAAAATAATATGAGCATTATGCTAATGTATTTAAAATTCCAATTAATTACACAATTTTACAGAACAAAATAATCTACAAAATCAAGTCAAGAATAGATTAGACCAAAGATTGGAACACTTTTCCCATAAAGAGCCAGATAATAAATATTTTAGCCTTTCAGGCCATACAGTCTCTGTCTCAACTATTCAACTTTGTTATTGTAGTATGGAAGGAGCCATAGATAATATATAAAAAATAAGTGTGGCTTTTTCCCAATAAACTTCACTTCCAAAAATAGGCAGTAGGCTAGATTTGGCTTCCAGGCCCTAATTGCCAATCTCTTAATTAGACAATAGCTTTCATAAACATTAAACCAGTAGTCGAGAACATACCTACAAAATAAACTCAATTTCCAGATAATTTATAAGTTAGTTTACCCTGAAAATCCTGAAAGAATAGATAATCCCAGATATAACTGTTCCCGAGTAAAAAAATAAAAAATAAAAATGTTGGTAAAATACAAAACTCTTCTACATTAATATAACCTTTACACTGAAACTAGATAAAATAGTAAGAGATTGGATGATTTTAGGCCAATTTCACATAGAAATGCTGTCATAAATAATTAGTAAGCCAAATCCAGCCATATATTTCAAAAGAACATGCCACAATCAAATTGAGTTTCATCTCAGGTTGCCTAGATTAATTTTAATCCTATGAGTATATCAAAAAAGCAGAAAAAATCAGATAAAATATAACACTTAATCATGCTCAAAATTCTTAGCAAAGTAGGAATAGAAGGTAAAATTTTAACCTGATAAAGAGTGTAGACCGAGATCTCACAAAAATGTTATAGCTAATGTTCAAACTATAAGAACATTCTCATGACAATAAGAGACCCAAGAAACATGATCAGTGCTACTTCCACATTTTCTTAAAGGGCTAACACAATGAGACAAGAAGAAATGAGAGACCAAGGTTGGAAAGAAAGAAAACAAATTATCATTATACTCAAAATATAAGCCTTCCTACAATGAGAATCCAATTTGTAAATATTGAAAATAATAAGATAATTCAGCATTGCACGATATAAGCGCAATATACAAAAGTGATTAACATTCTGTTATATCAGAAACGACTAATTTGAAAAGGTACTAATACTGTTAAAAAACATTCCATTCACAATGACCACTAAAACTATGGAAATTCTTAGAATAAATCTAAAAAGTTTACAAAAGGAAAGTCTTAGAGAACATTGTAAAACTTCATTGAAGAATAACAAAGAATAAGAACAGAGAGGTTTCATATTTATGGATGAAACGAATAATGTAATATTTTAAAATATTGCCCTCCCCATATATATACAGGTCAAATTAATCTGCATGTACATTTTTAATGGAATTAAATATATGAATACTTAATATTCTTTAGCAAATTTTACATTTTTAACTATTTTAAAAAATTTCTCCAAAGCAGTTATTATTCATTTTAGTTCGACCCTCGTATCACTGTTTAACCAGTACCAGAACATGCTCATCCTATTTATTGATCAGACTTCTTAATGTTTGATACATTCATAAGACATAAAAGTACGTATGTCACACATTTACATAAGCTTTTATCATTTTTTCCAGTTATAAAACAATACAAGTTTATTATAAAATACAAAAAGTGCAAATAAGAATATTTTGAAAATAGAAAAATTTACAAGAAAGCGGGGGGAAAATCACCTATAATTTTACCATCCCTATAAGCAGTATTAACATTTGGCGCATATGTTCTTAGTAATTTTTCTGGATGTATTTATTTTGTTGACTTTTATATTTTTTAGACAAATATCTTCAGATGCTCTCCTACTGTACTTGGGAACTTTAGAGATGTTAAAGCATGGTCTGTGTATTTCTGCAACTGAGCATAAGTCCACTGTATACTCTCAGCCTTTTGTCTGTGATGTGGGAATTGATGAATCTGTGGAGCAAAAGTCAGTAGTGCAGCTCACTCTGGGGTTAATTATACAGCAAGCTCAGAATACACAGCCATCTTTCTATATTTTATGTTAATTTGTTTCTTATTAACGGCTCTGTGCTTGCAAATGGTTTTGTTAGAAAACAGTTTGAAATAAATGTGTGTTACATAAAAATACAACTAATTTTAAATTCATTCTTTTCTGTTTTTTTTCAATTTATACCATCATTACCTTTTGTCATTTTATTTAAGCAGGAAAGGCCAAATCCTATTTCTTTTTTCTTGGAGGCAAGTAACTGAGCCTTCATTTAATGACACACCCCTGAGAAATGGTTTGCAATAAATAACAGCTCTGAGGAACTAAAAACTCTCAAGTAGAATTCAGAAAACACCATGTCTATGCTAAACAAAGTCTGCATGTTGTTAAAACACCAGAACGAAGCAGACCCTTGCACTCGTGGCTCTGAAAATATTTGATCAATTTATTGAGCATTATGAAGCATCAAAAGTAATTTATGTTTATATATTTGACAAATTGTGTAGAGCCCATTGGGGCTCACCAAATGTCTACATAATTTTTACATTTTTCCTAGCCCCAAGGCTTCTGGGTGCAGTCATGCGAAAAATTCTTGCAATAGAACATCAAAAGAAAGGATGTAGGGATCTGTCACTTCCACCAAAGCAGTTAAGGATGAATATTTCTCCCCCACTTTTTACTGTCTCTTTCCACAATTAGAGGCAAAAAAAAAAAAGAAAGAAATGCACTCATAGAGTTCTAAGATAGAGCAGACTAAGTCCCTGATTCACAGCTTGAAGGAGAATTGTGCTGCAGAGCTCCCTTTCAGCATGAAGTGGGAAATAAAAGGAGTAAGAAATAAATCTTATTTTTGACAAACCACTGAAATAGTATGGTTTATATCTTACTGCAGTATGGTCTACTTGTATCATTTAGCATTTTCTTATTGTTTTAGAGGAGTTCAAGTGTGTGTGGGGTAGTGCATGTGGAAGCTGAGTAGCTACAGGAGTAGACTGGGCCAGTTCTCAGTTTATTGCCTCTCAGTTCCAAATTCACTCCCTAGTCCTGCTGGGCCATGACCTGGACTCTAAGCATTTCCCCTTTAGAGTGAGCATGATGTTAAGCTTTGTCAACAGAGGGCACTGAAGGACAGGGGCCTCTCTTCCTGGTTCTGCAGTGCTGTCTTTCCTCCTGCTGCACAATCCACCAGTGGTGTGCGTGTGTGTGTGTGTGTGTGTGCGTATGTGTGTGTGTGTGTGTGTGTACACATCCAGTGTCATTCTGCCTCAATTGTGCACCCAGAGTATACAGTCCCTCAGCAACCTTGTAGTCCAGTTGGAGCCCAGTGATCACGGCCTATATCAGTACTGTTGTTGACAGCAGCACCTCCTGTCTCCCTCTAAATCTCTCCCTGTCCATCAGCTCTGTGCTAGAAGACTTGTTTCCTGCAGCCCTCCCTACACAGCTGCCTTGTGCACCTCAACACTGCCACTGCCAGCAAATCAGCCACTCGCAGCTGATTCCTTTTCCACGCCTGCCTACCAGCATCTGCCCGCGTGATCCCAGCGGGCAACTTTGGACAGCTCTGGCCTGGGCAACCCAGCAATCTTGCCTGACATCCAGTTGATTATAACCACAGCTTTTCCAATGAGATCTGAGCCCCAGCTGTTGGGAGGGGGCCTTTCTAAGTTGTCCTTCCTTATGTATTCTCATTCAGCCCTAGAGCACTCTTTAGAGTTCTCTTACATCTTTAATGTTACATCCCCATTATGTTTAAATAATTGTTATATTAAACTTTCTCGCTTCAAATGACAATCTTGTTTCTGTCTGTTTTCTAATTGATCCTAGACTGATGTACTAACCTAGTCTAACTAATGAACAACTGATGTTAGGAGAATTTCAAATCAGAAGTCTAAACCCTAGATACAGTGTAGGAACAATTAAGATTACATCCTGCAGAACACCTTGAAGCTAATGTAAATTATTACACTTAAGCTCAAATAATTCTCTTAAATTCCAAATTGAAATGAATTATGTATTATAAGCAAACGTACCTGAGAGTCAAAACCAGCTACAAATTGAATTTGTGGCAAAGAAATGACTATGAACTTTCAAGCTATTTGGGAAATGTCTTAATGTAAGAAATTTTTGTGACAAATGATGAAGTATAAATTCTATTCATTTTGAAAGTTACATTAATAAATCTTATATTTTAAATGTTTGTTCCCTAAAGGCATACTTTTCTTATGATCTCCTAGAGTATTACTTCAAAAATGTTTATTCTTTTCACAATTATTACTTGTCTTTCCATACTTTTTATGACATATTTTGATGAAATATGTATTTCATTTATGTGATATGTATTCGTTGAGTATCTTCCATGTTCTAGGAGCTCAGTATTGGGATGGTGTAGTTAACGTCACAGTCAGGGTTTCTATTTTCATGAGCTTACATTATAGACAGGAGTAAAGAAAAGGAAAGTGGTAATTACAATGTGGTATGTAACTGCTATTACAAGGGAAATGCAAGGTTCTCTGGGAGTTCAAGGACTGAACACTTGGACAGTAGAACAAGAGAAGTGCTAGGGAAGGTATCACAGAAATAATAGCAAGCTGACACCTAAAGAGTAAGCTGGAGCTAAGTGAAAATCAGCTGGTGGTAGGGGCAGTAAAGATAAGGAATATTCCAAGCAAACTGCTTAGCATGGGCCAAATGCAATGGGTATTGCCCAGGGGCAACAGATTGCATAAGAAATTCGAAGAATTAAACTTTATAACTGTGCTCTACAACATTTTAAAATATCATTTACAAGTTTGCAAGAGATTTTATTTTTTAGAGCAATATTAATGAAGGCTGTGACATACCTTTATCAACAGCAGTAACTTTTTGGAGCAATGAAATTAGAATATTTTAGAGTATTAGGAGCATGAGGTATAAAGGTCAAGTTACAGTTCGACTTTACTACAGTTGGATGGCTGTAGTATGACCTTTAAATATGTGGGTGTGTGACCATGTTTAAAGTCATTGGTTTTAATCACAACTATAATCATAATCAGTAACAATTAGTAGCCATAATAACCTGCAATGCATGATTCTAAGACTATATATCTATGATTATATTTAATTTTCAGAACTAACTCAGGTAGTAGCTTTGTTATTAATAATTACTATTTTCTTGATGAATCTGAAACTCAGAGAGGTTAATTATAAGCCTGAGGTCACACAGCTTTACTTTTTTCACAGTCAAGGAAGTGGAGGTACAGCTTTCCCATGTTCACACGACTAATAAGTGGCAGGGCCAGAGAGCCTATCTCCAGAGCATTAACTGTTAACCTTCAAGTTGCATTGCTCTATATAGCAGTTCTAAAAGAACTGTTAATCACTGGGCATAGTTTTGTCATGTACAATGAACAGAAAAAAATTTTGATGAAAGCATTCGGCTTCTTAAAGCACAGAATTTAGGTTACTGTGCCGAGTTTTGTTTCACATGAAAACAGCTTTCTATAAAAAGTGAAGTTCACAGTTAAATACAACTTTCTTCCTACAGTTTGAACATTAGAGATACTATGGCATGATTCTCATGAGTGTTGACGTCAAAGGTTTCCCGCTCCGTGTTGTCTACAATTCGATTACTTTTTGGATTCAGTGATGAAGATAGGTTTCTAGTTTCATAGGACATCTGCTAACATGCATACCAACATAATGAAAATAGTTCCAGTAAACACAGAGATCTTCTCTACTTGACTTCACTAATCAGATTAGCTGTTTGAAATATTAGAAAGAAGAGAGAAGTTCTTTAAATGAATGGTCTCTGTGATGGTAATTTTATATATCAACTTGACTGGGCCACAGGTGCCCAGATATTTGGTCAAACATCATTCTGTGTATTTCTGTGAGAGTGTTTTGAGTGGGATTAACATTTAAATTGATAGACTGAATAAAGTAGATTGCCCTCCATGATGTGAGTGGGCCCTATCCAATCAGGTGAAGGCCTGAACAGAACAAAACACTGACCATCTCTGTAGTAAGAGAGAATTGTTGTGACTGACAGCCCTCCAAATGATATATCAGCTCTGCTCTCCAGGGTTCTGCAGCAGCTTTGAGCTTTTGGACTGAAACTGGGATATTGGCTCTGCAGGTTTTGCACTTGCCAGCATCTTCCATAATTGTGCAAGCCAATTCTTTATAATAAATCTCTCTCTCTCAATAAATATTTAAGAAAAAATGAATCCCAAAGAAGATTGAATAGATGAATGAATGAATGAATGGGATGATGAGGTGACTGGTAAGAAAAAACTAAATTGGGTATACCTGAGTAGATGTAGCCTAGGTAAGTTTCACCAGGAAGGATTTTAAGCAGCAAGTGTATGGCAAGAGGGGAAGCAATTTTAACACTTTATGTGAATATTTTTTTCTGGAGTTTGTTTATGTCAGGTTAAAACAGCATTGTTTGTCTCTTACTTGAACTAAGGAAGTACAATAGAATTGGAAATGCAACTAGTGTATAAAGATTTTTCAGCATTAAATATGGTTTATCTACACTAGAGAATATACCAGGAATTTGTGCAATAGCTTTACAAACCCCTTCCCCAAAGCATCTATCCCTATGAATGTCTAAGAAGCATTAATTCCATTTCTAAGACAGCTTTTCTTGTTCACTTAGAAAATGCCAACATCTGCAATATTAAAAATAAGCTATTCGTAGGGAAAATAGGCTCAGAGATGCAGCTAAATCAACAATAAGGAAAGACCCTTCCTTTTGCTATATGATAATTTCACTCTCAGGCAATCACTAGGTTGGCTGCACTGTCATCAGAAATTTTCCAATTCCAAATAAGAGATTAAAATGTTTTAATTTAAAAATACTTATCATAAATGTAAAAAAATATTAGTTAACCTCTAATGTCTTTGTTATGGTGCATTAGTCTACATAATTTAAAAAAACTGTAAACATTACAGAAATTTTATTTGTAAAAATGTTTGGGTTTTCTATACCCCATTAAATCTGGGAGAGCTTTTCCCTTTTCCAAAATTTTACCCACACATACGCAGAGACTGCATTTCTGCTGAGTCAGGTTAGATAAATCATTGTCTTCGCTCAATTTTTTTTCTTAATAATACATAGGGGAAATATAGATTAGATGCAGTCATTTTTAATTTCCAGTTTTTCATTCATCCCTGTTTTCATTCTTATATTTTCCAAATACCAAGTCATTATTTTTCTTACCATTATTTTTCTTACCAAATAAAATTACACCTATTTACTTTGATACACTAATTACATTGATTAAAATGTTTTCAACTCTTCTGTGTCTCTGTATCCATATCCTTTGCGATGTGACTTTGCAGCATTTCCCACCAACAGGTAGCGTTCATTTCTCTGTTCTTGAGTTGAGATTGGAATTTTGATTTGTTTTGCACAGTAGCATGTTGTAATGCCAGTCTTGAGCCAAAGCCTTGTGAAGCGTTATACACTTTTACTTACTTTCAACTTCTATTTCAACAAGTCCAGACTTGTCTGCTCTATGATGGCAGACAAAGTGGAGCAGAGATGAGCCATCCCAGCTGAAGCCATCATAGACCATCACTCCTAGCCAACTTGAGAGCTTACTGCAGTCAAATGAGTGAGCCCAGCTGAGATTAAATCACGAGGCTGAGCACAGCTTAATTTGCTAGAACACAGAATGTAAGTTAAATGAACAGCTTTTCTTTTAAACCACTACACTTTGGGGAAGTTTAGTATGCAGCAAAAGCTAACTGATAGATTTATCCTATACTGTCATCATTTTAAGTTAGAATTCAGATTCTCCTTCAATTTATATCCATTCACATTAGAACCCACATTCTAATTTAGTTGACTAGGAGAGATTAGGAAACTGAAAAATACATTGATATTTTGGGACAAATGTAGACAACTCTATACATAAATGCCCATGTGGTATCATAAATATCCATGGTGTTGGCTTGCTTTTTCTTGAAGACACATATATCAAATAGTCCAAGAGGATGTTCTTGTTTTAACAGTAATAATAAAATGTAGCCCCTGCTAGAGATTATGCTAAATACTTTCTAAACCTTTTCTCAATTTTACCTTATAGTGACCCATAAGATAAAATTACTATCATCACTTTTTTTTTGCAGATAAGAGAATTGAGTCTTGAAGAATTTAATTTTCCCAATGTCTACCCAAGAAGTAGAAGTGAGATGAAATGGATAATCTGTTACTTTAGAGCCTGAAAGCTTAACCATAAAATATGCTGCCTACATTATTCCGGGAATGTGAGGAACGGTGGCCTTTCATATGATTTCAAAGTGTCTCTCATCCAATCAAAATTCAACTGAAAAACTAAATGTCAAAGGCAGATAAAGTTAATGTTTCTAAATTCAACCTAAAAGAATTTACTAGTTCTCAGGCAGCTCGCCCAACTAACAACCCATCAATTTATAAACTGTTGTTATATTACCATAATATAAATAAATTCAAGCAATGATAAAATGTTGGTAGACATAACAATGAGTATTATTCATTATGTAACTAACTTGTTCTTGCAAAGCTAATGAGCTTACAATTACAGTGGTATTCTATGAAAGTGCAAGGTGCAAATTAATGTCATGTAAAAGTAAAAAGTAGAAGGGAAACTAAATGCAAGATACTTTTGCAAATTGAAAAACTGTCATTTATATTGACGCACAATTATATATCTATAGTTTCATCAACTAAAATGCTCTGAAAACAGAAAAAATTGTATGTGATGAAGAAGTTCCAGTGAAGCTATTTAGTCTGTTTACACACTTATGTGATTATTCAATACATTTTATCGAAGAAATACTTTTTGATTATATGGTTCTACCTCAAGCTCTGCCAGAAATGTTATGTAATATAGAATATATGTACTATATAAACTTTCTAAAGTTTAAAAATCTCTTAACTCTAAAAAAATCTGAATATAAGAGCTTTATGTAAGTGATTGTAAACTTAAATTGTAAACTTAAATGATTTGAGTCTGAAGTTCAGCCGATATATCTTTATTTTTCATGCATATCCAGTCATTTCCAAATCGATCTGAATGAGTAATCAAATACTTTCTTGGGAGCATATTTTGACAAGAGAAAGAAAAAGAAAAATCAGAATTCTTTGTCTTCACTTTCACCCTTAGTTTTTTTTTTTTTTAATTGTTTATTGGGGTAACATTGGTTAATACAATCATATAATTTTCAGGTGTACATTATAATTTAACATCTGTATATTCTATTATGTGTTTACCACTCAAAGACCAGTTTCCTTCAGGTACCATATATTTGATCTTCTTTACCCACTTTGCCCTCTCTCTATTCCCCTATATTTGACCCCCTTTACCACTTCTACCTCCACCCTACTAGTCACCACTACTCTATAGTCCTCTGGTAACCACTAGCCTATAGTCCATGTCCATGAGTCTCTGTTTGTTTGTCCTGCTCATTTGTTGCTTTTAGGTTTATGTCCCACACATAAGTGATATCTTGTGATTTTCAACTTTTTCAGTCTGGCTTATTTCGCTTAGCATGATTATCTCGAGGTCCATTCATGTTGTCACAAATGGCAGTATTTCATCTCTCCTTATGGTTGAGTAATTTTCCATTGTATATATATGCCACAGTTTCTTTAGCCAATCATTTATCGTAGGACACTTCGGTTGCTTCCATGTCCTGGCCACTGTGAATAATGCTACTATGAAATCGGTGTGCAAATATCTTTCAGACATGGGTTTTCAAGTCTTTGTGGTAAATATCCAGTAATGGGATTGCTGGATCATATGGTAGATCAATTCTTAGTTTTTTGAAGAACCTCCATACTGTTTTCCATAGCGGCTGTACCAATTTGCAGTCCCACCGGCAGTGTATGAAGATTCCCTTTTCTTTGCATCCTCTCCAACATTTGTTATTACTTGTCTTGTTAATTATAGCTATTCTAACAGGTGTCAGATGATATTTCATTTTGGTTTTGATTTGCGTTTCCCTAATAGCTAGCAATGTTGAGCACTTTTTCATATGTTTGTAGGCCATTTGTATGTCCTCTAGAAAGAAGTGTCTGTTCAGGTCCTCTGATCATTTTTGATTGGATCATTTGATTTTTTTGTTGTTGTTGTTATTGAGTCATATGAGTTCTTCATTTATTTTGGATATTAGACCCTTATCAGAGGTGCTGCCCACAAATATATTTTTTCATTCGGATGGCTGTCACTTTACTTTGCTGATGATTTCTTTTGCTGAGCAGAAGCTTTTAGTTTGATGTAGTCCCATTCATTCATTTTTGCTTTTACTTCTCTTGCTTTTGAGATCAAATTCATAAAATCTTCTTTAAGTCCAAGGTCCTTGAGTTTAGTTACTATGTTTTCTTCTATGCATTTTATTGTTTCAGGTCTTATATTCAGTTCCTTAATCCATTTTGAGTTAATTTTGATGTGTAGTGATAGACAACAGTCTAGTTTCATTCTTTTGCAGGTGGCTTTACAGTTTTCTCAGCAGCATTTATTGAAGAGGCTTTTCTTTCTCCACTGTACGTTTTTGGCTTTTTTGTTGAAAATTATTTACCCATATAAATATGGGTTTACTCCTGGACTCTCGATTCTGTTCCACTGGTCTGTGTGTCTATTTTGCTGCCAATACCATGCCGTTTTGATTACTGTCACTTTGGAGTACAATTTGAAGTCAGGCAGAGTGATGCCTCTGGCCTCATCCTTTTTTCTCAAGATGGCTTTGGCAATTCGGGGTCTTTTGTGCTTCTATACAAATCTGATGATTTTTTGTTCTATTTCTTTAAAATAAAAAAAAGATGGAATTTTGATGGGGATTGCACTAAATCTGTGTAATGCTTTAGGTAATATGGTCATTTCAACTATTCTGATTCTTCCAATCCAAGAACATTAAATATCTTTCCATTTCTTTGTATTTTCTTCATTTTCTTTTAATAAGGTCTTATAGTTTTCATTATATAAGTCCTTCACATGTTTTGTTAAATTTATTCCTAGGTA
>NW_011888782.1:37176645-37193087 GCF_000151845.1 Pteropus vampyrus | reverse complement strand
CATTTATTGAAGAGGCTTTTCTTTCTCCACTGTACGTTTTTGGCTTTTTTGTTGAAAATTATTTACCCATATAAATATGGGTTTACTCCTGGACTCTCGATTCTGTTCCACTGGTCTGTGTGTCTATTTTGCTGCCAATACCATGCCGTTTTGATTACTGTCACTTTGGAGTACAATTTGAAGTCAGGCAGAGTGATGCCTCTGGCCTCATCCTTTTTTCTCAAGATGGCTTTGGCAATTCGGGGTCTTTTGTGCTTCTATACAAATCTGATGATTTTTTGTTCTATTTCTTTAAAATAAAAAAAAGATGGAATTTTGATGGGGATTGCACTAAATCTGTGTAATGCTTTAGGTAATATGGTCATTTCAACTATTCTGATTCTTCCAATCCAAGAACATAAAATATCTTTCCATTTCTTTGTATTTTCTTCATTTTCTTTTAATAAGGTCTTATAGTTTTCATTATATAAGTCCTTCACATGTTTTGTTAAATTTATTCCTAGGTATTTTATTCTTTTTGTGGCAATTGCAAAAGGAATTATATTTTCTACTTATTTTTCTGACACTTCATTATTAGAGTATAGGAACGCTATGGATTTTTGAATGTTGATTTTTGTATCCAGAGACTTTACTGTATTTGCTTATTGTTTGTAGTAGTGTTCTCGTGGAGTCTTTAGGGTTTTTTATATAGAGAATCATGTCATTCCTATTTGGATGCCTTTTATATCTTTCTCTTGCCTGATTGCACTCGCTAGAACCTCCAATGTTTTATTGAATAACAGTGGCAAGAGTGGACAGCCTTGCCTTGTTCCTGATCTTAGAGGGAAGGTTTTTAGTTTTTCACCATTAAGTATAATGTTGGCTGAGGGTTTGTCATATATGGCCTTTATTATGTTGACGTTCTTTCTTTCTATACTGATTTTGTTAAGTGTTTTGGTCATAAATGGATGCTGTATCTTGCCGAAGGCTATTTCTGCATCTATTGATAGGATCATTTGATTCTTATTTTTTAATTTGTTTATGTGGTGTATCACATTAATCAATTTGTGTATGTTGAATCATCCCTGTGCCTCTGGGATGAAGCCCACTTGATCATGGTGTATAATCTTTTTAATATGTTGCTGTATTCAGTTCACTAGTATCTTATTTAGGATTTTTGCATCTGTGTTCAGGAGAGATATTGATCTGTAGTTTTCTTTTTTTGTGTTATCCTTACCAGATTTTGGTATCGGGTTAATATTGGCCTCCTAAAATGAGTTGAGAAGTATTGCCTCCTTTTTGATTTTTTGGAAGAGTTTTAGGAGCATAGGTATTAAATCTTTGAGTGTTTGGTAGAATTCACTAGTGAAGCCATCCGGTCCTGGATGTTTAATTGTACTCACTACTCTCAGTCTCAATCCCTGTCAGTGTTAGAGACAGTTTTGGTAGTGTTTGCTCAGATTCCCCTGGGGCTCCATAGTGTTTGGTCTTGGAGAGAATGAGTGGCTCAGTCTGGGTTTTGTAACCACGGCTGGTAAACATCAACTGTTATTTCTCTGCTATCCCACTTCTCCGCTTTCTGCCCTGATGTCTAGGCCCTGCCACCAGTCGCATGGAGCTCACAGCACTCCCAGGCAGAGCTGTTCAGAGAACTCGCCGCACCTTCTTCCCTCCCTCTCCTCATACAGGGAGCTTCGGCGACTGCGTTAAGCAGCTTCTTTATTTCTCCCAGTCCACAGCCCGACACCCGGGGTTCTGACTTGTGGTAGCTCTTATGTGCAGATCCCACACTCAGACATGCTGGTGTGTAGTTTGGGTGTTTTTGTTGAGTTTTAGATGTTCAGTTTATTGTTGTTACAAAGGGAGAGATATAGGGATGTCTCTCATTCTGCCATGTTTCCTCCAATCCTCATAGTTGCTTTTTAAAATACAACTTTGTCAACATAAAAAAAAATAAAATGTGGCTTCAGAATAGAATATTAATGTTATAAATCCTGGTAACATAAAAGAAAAAGTGTTCAGATAAATTAAGAGGTGGTTAACAGATATGAAGAGAATGATGGGGACACAAATATCTTTTTTGATAGTGGGGACTCAGAAAATATTGTATGAGGTTGATGGAGAGGGCATTGAAAATGTATTATTCATAGTTCAAGTGCAAACAAAAGGAAGTGTAAATGATAATACATTTACCAGCTTTGGGAATTAGGAATGATGGAAGTGAAGAGTGATGCAAGTGAACTAAATGTCTTTCAAAGAGGAAATAAACAAATATGACTTAAGTGGATAAATAAATATATATCATTTGGAGTTAAAAAGCTAACTATGAGAAGAAAGAAAGTAGAAATCATTTTAAAAGGTTGCTTATGGGGAAAAGTTCAAAGATAAACAAGGTAAGTCAGAGACTGATTTTAATGACTTCGATAACTATTTTAAAAATAAAAAGTAAAAAAGCAAAATATGTTAATGCTAATTGATTAAAATAAAACAGTCATTGGCTATTAAGTGAGTGGTGGTCATTTTAAATAGGGTGATCCGAGAGTGACCTGACTTGGGAGAGGGGCAGTCCAAAGAAAATCTGGAGTAATGTGCTCCAGGCAGAGAACCTCTTACTCACAGATGTTCAGTGGAAGCCTGTGTGGCATGCTGGAAGAAGAGACAGGAGGCTCTAACAAGCCAAAGGGAGCACACTAGAGAAGAAGGAGGTGTGCCAGGGCTAATGGTATAAACCCTCAGAGGTCATGGCATGAAGTTTGGATCATATTAACACAGGAAGGCATTGATGGGTTTTAAGTAGTGAGGAGATAGCTTTGTTTTTTATTTAAAGAGACTATATTGGCTGCTCTGCTGGGGGTAGATTACAGGGGGAAGAATGAGGCAGGGAGACTGGTTAGGGCATTCCTGTCATGCATTAGGAAGAGAAAATAATGATTTGATGAACAGTGTTTAAGGTTTGAGATATATTTTGGGAAGGAAACCGAACAAGGCTCACACATGGATTAAATGGAGATATGAGAAAAAGGGGGAAATATTGGAAACTCAAAGCAACAGGGTGAACGATGGTGACGTTAATTGTCCTGGGAGAGACTGGGGTTCAGGAGTTGGAAACAATTTTAAAGCAGAAACGCAGAGTCTCTTTGTGTATGTTCAGTTTGAAAAGTACATTAGAAACTCCAAAGTAGAAACTAAACAGAAAATTTGATATATAAATCTGGAGTTAGGGAAAGGATTAATCTGCTGATATATATTTGGTAATCAGGTAAAGCCAGGAGTGTTTATTATCTGCTTGTTATATACCTAACACTCACCTAAATGCTCTTTACATGCTACACTGGGAGGTCCCCAGGCCACCCTCAGGTTTGATGATTTGTTAGTAGATTCACAGAGATCAGCATTTATGATTTATCATAGTCAAAGGAGACAAAGCAAAATCAGCAAAGGGAAAGGCCATATGGGGTGAAGTCTGGGAACAGAGTCTCTTCCCAGTGGAATCACAGGATGTGCTTAGTTCCCCAGCTATGAGTTGCAGCAACACGTGTGAAATGTCTACCGGGGATGCGCATTAGAAACTCAGTGCCCAAAGTTTTTAATGGGATCTGATCCCATAGGCAGCCTCTGCCTGGCATGTACCAAAATTCCAGACTCACAAAAGGAAAGCAGGTGTTCAGCATAAACCGTACTGTTTCGTAAACAGTTTAGGTACAGTGAGTCACTCTTGTTACTTAGGTGGATGAGAACCCTCCCAAAATCCAAGTTTCCAGATTTCAGCACAAGACCAAACTTGTCAGCAAGCCTTTCTAAAGATAGGCAATCAGGCATGTTATGCTGACTTTTTCTGCACGTATGTCTTAAATTATTTAAGACAATCTTCTGAGATGGGTCCTATTACTATCTTTATTTTAAGATGAGAAAATGAAGGCAAAAGCTCACTCAGCTAATAATGGAAGAGGTTGGGAATTGAAACTCAGCAGTTGGCTCTTGTGTGGGAGCTCCTGGATACTTCACAAAGTAGCCTCTCTCAACAAAGAACAGAAAACAGCAGGGCAGGAGGGTCAAAGGACTGTGTTGGGTGCGCCAACATTTAGAGGGCCAACCAACAACTGGGAAGACCAACCAGTGAAATGCGCAGAAAACCGGGAGAGACCATGCAGTCTGTCTCAGGACCAAAAGAAGAGTTCAGAAAATAGGTTATTTACAATTGTCACATTGGAGGGGATACAATGATTGTTGCTGACAAGGTTGAGTACATGGCTTAACTTTAATCCTCCAGCTTCGTCTGCTACCCCATCTCACATGCTCTATGATCATACAGGCCACATTCATTTCCCCAGATATTATCGTTGTTATTAAATCTTTTACCTACACTTTCACTATTATCTAAAACGCTGTTCTTTTATTTTCTAAATAGCAATTTCTAGTCACCTTTCAAAAGCCATACCTAATTTTACTTCTTTGTAAAATATTGCCG
The DNA here is from genome assembly GCF_000151845.1 of Pteropus vampyrus. NCBI lineage: Eukaryota > Metazoa > Chordata > Mammalia > Chiroptera > Pteropodidae > Pteropus > Pteropus vampyrus. The sequence continues at coordinate 37,188,640 of NW_011888782.1, read as the reverse complement.
TACTTCCCAGAGTTATCTACTTCCTTGTTGGAGCTTTTTGCTTCATATTTCTATTACAGTCTTCTTGTTAGTTTCCTTTTATTTGCTTACTTTTCATCATCCCCTTGTAGCTTCCCAGATGCTGAAGGACAAGACCTGCATCTCATTCATATCTATTCTCTTAGCATCTACTGTAGTGTCTAGAACATAACAGATGCTCAAGAAATGCTAGAGAGGGAGAGAGGGAAGAAGGGAAGGAGGAAGAAAGAGAAAAGGAAGGAAGGAAGGGTGAACTGAGGGAATGTTATTGAGGAGCAGAAAAGTCAAACAGAAAAAATGTTTTGAAGTGTTAGTGTATAAACATATCTTGTAACCCAAGGCACTCAAGGCTTTCTCAGATGTGTAGATCGAATTTGCATTTCTTTAACTGGTACTATGCAAACAAATCTACAAATCCTATTTTCTATGTATACACTAGTACCTGAAAGCTATAGATTGAAAGCTCCTAGGTGCTGTTATTTCTTTTTTTTCCACTAAAAGCTTCCTTGGACTAGCTAAAATGAAAAAATCTCATGAGAAGAGAGCAAGAGGAACGTTTTAAGGGAACAGTACTTTATTCCCTAGTGTTAATGAATTTATCAAGTCTTTATTCAGAGAATTTTTTTTTTTCGAGGTGGGGTAAAAATTATGGAGATACTGGGAATCTAAGAGTAGATAGCTAAAAAAGGAAAGAAAACTAGGAGGCTAAGAGATCAGGGAGATCACACAATTCTAGTCTTCTGAAATACGATCAGAAAAATCTCTCTGTGGAGAATCCAAAGGTAACATAGGTCCTGTTTCTAAAGGGGTTTAAAGATTGATAGAGTAAATGCCAGTAATACATGACAAGGGATGTTGAATTTGAGTTTACTAGAGGCATGGCAGACTATTAGGGCTGGGTGGCAGACCACTAAGGAGAGATACGCTTCTATTCTATCCTATGGTACAGTATGTGTTAAAGAATTTTCCTCAGACTGGGTGAATGAGACAACAATCTGGAAAGTTGGCAGGGCTACTCAACCACAGTTCCACAGTTCTCCCATGCTCACAGATGTTTCCTGCCTTCTCCACCAAGTGCAGCCTCCTCTGAGGCCTCTGGGTTTTCTCATAAACGCATCTGTGGTAGCCAGATCCTATTTCAGGGACTGTTCCAAGCTAGCTAGCCATCATTAAAAGGAGAGTCATGAAGAATTTATTAGAGGAAGCACTGAACAGAATGAACTGATTCTCTGTGTCTTCATTTCTTTTTTTTAGCCACTCCATTTTTATTATGGATAAATTGATTTTCACCTAACAGACTTTTCATTAAAGAAAAAAGAAAGTAAGAGAAGTGAGAAAATTTTGCATCCTATATGATTCTTTCTTAAATAAACAGAAATTTAAGAGAAGTAAAAAAATAAATGCATTCTCAGAGATCAATAGCATTTTAAGTGCAAGTACTGGGGAGTATATTGGGGCAGGGGGTGTGCCTAACTGCTTCTGCTCTCTCTGGGCAACTAAATCATGATTCTAACAACATAGGTGTTTATATTTCACAGCATCTTTAACTAAGGATGTTGTTGGAATCGATTGTAACCATATTCTGTAAAGAGATCCACACTGAAGTGATATGTCATGAAGCTCATCCCTACTTCAAAGCCTCTGCAATTGCTTTTCATTTCTGCTCAACCATTTCCCTGTACATCTCAGAGCCTGCTACTATCACCCTTGCGGTCTGAGCACACAAAGCGTTTTCCCAACCCGTGTGCCATGTAGCTACTCCTTCCACCTTGTCACTCTCTGATTTCTCCTGTCTTCTTTAGAGTGTTTATCACTTTCTAAAACAATACTATTGATTGATTGATTGATTGATTGATTGATTGATTTTCTTATTTATCAAAGAATGCAAGTTCTCTGAAAGTTGGGGCTTTCTCTGTTATTCTATCTCCAGAGCAGTAAAATAGTTTCTGGCACCTTGCAAGTGCTAAAAAAGTATTTGGCGTGAAAGTCAGAATGGAGTTTAAAGCACAAACAATGGACTCTGATATTGTCTTCTTGAACTCCTCACCAAGAAATTGTTCATGAGCTTTAACCAATTGGCTAAAGAAACAGTCTGTGTTCCTACACAGGGATCATTATGTGTTTAGAATTTCCTATTGTCCCTACATATTCTAGTGGGCTCTAAATGACGTTTTCCTGCCATTCTAAAGTGATATTTTTACCATGTTTATTAAGTCCTTTTTAAGTCTAAGGATGTTAGAATGATATCGCAACTCAGGTTCTCTCACTGAAGGAACTTTATCTGTGTGCTTGCTCAATGAGGCTAATTTTAAAATCCTCTCCTGGAAAACAATCTCTTTTTGTTTTCAATTAAACTGAAATTTTACATTTGCAAAGCAGTCCTTTCCCTTGGAGCAATAGCTTAAGATGTTACTGGTTAATCATTTCGTGTCTTATGTCATGTTGATTATACAGGCATGTGGAAAAAAAAAAAAAAAAAAGCCTGAATCAGACACTGCAAGTATCAGCCCCAAGAACTTACTCTCCCACCAAGACCTGCGTTTTGTCCATCCACTGTTGACCTATTCGGTGTTTTAAATTTCTGCTATTAACCAGCTTTACACATGCAATTTAACAGTTCAAGCTTCTCTTGAAAATTGTAAAATTCTGAGAAAAAATAAGCATATGTTCCCACATTTTAATAATCTGTTTGGCCAGTAACAACTTCTTTCTTTAGGTGGGTCACAAAGGCACTAGTTGCCTGAATTCTTAGCTCTCCCTGTTACTGTTCCCACACTGAGCCTAGAATCAGCTCCTTTTCTCATCAGACATCTGTATTCTTTCAGCTATTTTGACTGCTTGAACATTGGAAGATCTAAATATCTGCTGATGTCCTAAAAAATTCAGTGAAGCTAACATATTTTTATATTTTACTTATAAAGAGGCAACTACAGCTTGACACTAAATATTAGAAATATGTTCATTGCATTCTTCATAAACAATTTAGAGGAAAAAAATATGTGGGATAGATTGATCTCTGGAGAATACTATCCTCACAGGGGAAAAATATTCTCATACTAGGCACAGAAAGAATTTTGCTAGAATAATAAATTCAGGCTTATACTGAATAAAGACATAGCTTCACACATAAGAGTTAAAGGAGTAGCATGTTTTCTCTCAATAGATTCAAAGCTTAGTCTGTTGAAGGAGAAAGAACTTAATTTAAATCTTCACTTTTTTCTCTGTGAAACATAGGCAAGTCACTCAAGCTCCATAATTATCAGATCTTTTATCTATGGGACAATAAAATTTATACGTACCACCATGACAGACCATAAAAAAGAAATGTTAATATACAAAAAGTGCTCAGATTTATATACAGCCAAAATAGCCTGCTCTATGTATTTTAATCTTCACCATATCGTCATTTCCCAAACGCCATACTCTTTAGAAGGCATCTAAGCTGAAGGCAAAACAAAGATAGAATCCAAGAAAGTCAAATTTATGTATTTCACATTTATCATCCAAAGACAAAAGGTAATATAAATACTAAAATATAAATACTTAGACATATATCTAAAATATATACTAAACATATACAAAGGTGAATAATAGCCTATGGTTTCTAAATTCCATGAGGTTAAAAATTAAAAATATAAAATAAAAAAGGGATTAGAAATAGAATTTTTTTCCTGATTAAGAACAATAACACACAGTAAAACAAACAAACAAAAAGCTGCCCTCTATCATCCCCAACTTTTTATAGTAAAAAAAGATATTTAATACACTCAAAAAAGGGTAAGAAGGACACAAAAGGAAAGACTGCTCTTTGAATTTAATCGATTTAAACTAATAAAAAAAAAAGAACTCACCAGATTATTCTTTATTCTCATTTTTCCATGGACTATAAAAATGTTTCGGAACCTAAGACCAGAGATTGTATTCGTGTTTGAAAATCATTTGTGTAGGCTACACTTAAAGTTCTCGTTTCAGTTTTTAAACTTTACTGTCACATATTTAATTTGTATCTGGAAAAAAAAAAAAAAACCCGACCTAATTAGTTGACTCAAACTATCTCTCAAACTATCACACAATCCTCCATCATTGTGATTAATTGAATGGTTGTAAGTCTCTACGTTTGATGGGTTGAGTCTGGGGAAGGAAAGAGACAAGTTGAATTTCTTCCCATTCAAGTTCCTTCCCCCATCTTCCCTCAACAAGTTTGTGGAGGGAATGAAAAAAGTGATAACCTAGACATATCTTTTCTTTTTCTTCCTTAGGAATAGAATCTTGATTCTCTTGAGGTTAGCAATGTGGGCAGCTAAAATTCTATCATTTATTGACTTCCTTTGCAGAAAGTAGTGGCCAGGTGACATTATTCTGGTCAATGTGCTGTTGTACAAATTGTTAGTGAGGCTTGAGGAAAACACTCTTTTAAAAAGGGGCATGCTCAGCTGCATTTTTCCCCTTGCCTCACTCTTTCTAGAATAAAATGATGGCTGTGCAGGAAATATTTAAGATTTTGAGTCAAAATTTCCTCAAATCACAAATCTTTGGCCCTGACATGCTTGAGATGTTGAACCAATATGGTACCAGTAATTGCCTACCTCAGGGTTTCTCATAATGTGAAGAAAATATATCCTTTTATGTTTATGACACTGTACACAGATCTTCTATTGGCAACCAAACACAATCTCTAACTCATATAAATAATAAATAGAAAAATAAAGAAATATGCTTTCCTCAGGATCAAAATAGAAAAATTAGTAACAGGAAGAACATATTACTTTATATCTTAAAGACTGATGGGTAATTATGTATGTGTCATAATATGTTGTTTTGTTAGGAATTTAAAAGTAGAATCTGAATAACTTCATTATTTGTCATTACTATATGATAGTAAACAAAAAAAGCATGCTTAACATGTGTTATGAGTTGAGTTATGTCCCCTCAAAAGATATGTTGAAGTCCTAACTCCCAATACCGCAGAATATGACCTTATTTGAAATCATGATCATTGCAGATATAATTAGTTAACTTAAGAGGAGTTCATTCTGGAGTAGGATGGGCCTATAATCCAAATGACTGGTGTTCTTATAAAAAGTGGCAAGAAAGACACACAACAAGGAGAATACCATGTGACAACAGAGGCAGAGACTGGAGTGCTGCAGCTGCAAAAGCTAAAGAATATCAAGGATCAATGGCCACCATCAGAAGCTAGGAAGAGGCAAAGAAGGATTCTACATCTTGATTTCGGACTTCTAGACTCCAAAACTGTAAGAGAATAAATCTCTCTTGTTTTACATCACCCAGTTTGTGGTTCTTTCCTACAGCAACCCTACAAAACAAATATAGATGGTCCTCACTTTACAATGGTTTGACTTAAGTTTTTTTGACTTTACAATGGTGCAAAAGTGATATGCGTTCGGTAAAAACTATACTTCGAATTTTGAATTTTTATCTTTTCCTGGACTAGTGAGCAATATGCCAGAGGATACTCTCTCATGTTACTGAGCAGTGGCAGTGAGCCGCAGTTCCCTGTTAGGCACACTGTCAGGAGGGTAAATAACCAATATGCTACAGTGTACTGTGTTGCCATCATTTTTTGATAATTGTGTCCTGAGTACGTTTAAGATAGGCTAGGCTAAGCTATGATGTTCAGTAAGTTAGATGTATTAAACGCACTTTTGGCTTGATGATATTTTCAGCTTACGATGGGTTTATCAGGACATAACCCCTCATAAATCAAGGAGCATCTGCACTACACAAATCAAAATTTTTTTTATTCGAGGTTGTTAATGCATTTTATGACTTGTAATTGAGAGACTTGTAAATATAATTTTTAATAACTTTTCCTAATTATAGATTTTCTGATTTTTTAAAAATCACATAGAAACACTTAAAGAAGAAAATTAAAACTGCCTACAATCTCACAAAAATAAACAGTGATATTTTGCAGGATTTGCTTTCAATATTTAGTATATGGAATTTGTGTATGATATTTATATGTATGTGTATAAGGGTACCTGTGTATTCATTATGTGTGTGTGAGAGAAAGAGAAAGACAGTGTGTGAATTATATGTTATATTCCTCCCTCTCTTTCTCTTCTCCATTCCCTTTCCTCTCTCTGTATTTTGTTTCTTTCTTCCACACAAATTTAGAGAGCACTCTGAATGCCCAGGCATTCTCCTGGGTTGTAGGAACACAGTGATGAATATATCAGGCAAAATTCCTCCTTTAATATGTTTTACAATTTGGTTCATTATACAAAATACTTAATCTAGCATTTTCAAAAGAACGTGTTAAAATGTTGCAGCACAAGGTGTCATGGGAATATGTCTGCTGGTACTAAATGCACATTGGAAAGTTTGAGGAAGGCTTCCTGGAGGAGGTCAGGTCTCTGCTGAGGTCAGAAGGATAGAAAGTAGCAGAAAGGCAGGCAAAGAAGAGTAGAGGTGATCCAAGCAGAAGGAGCTGATGTAAAGACCTGAGCAGCAAAGAACAAGACATATTTGAAGAATATAAAGTTCAATATTTCCAGAATATTAGTAGCAGGGGGATATTGGCAAGAGATGAAGTCTGCAAAGATCAAACCATAGAAGTTGGACTATCTTAATATAGAGAAATACTAAGGAGTTAATGCAGATAAAATGAAATAATTCTACTTGCATTACAAGAAGAACTGATCGATAACAATGAAAAGAATTTATTGAAAAAGGTCAAAGGTAGTCCCAAACAGGACTTGGTATTAAGGATTGGGACATTGCCAAGACTTAAAAATCAGCGTAACAAGCTTCTTCACCAAGTAAAAAGCAAGAGGAAATGAGAAAGAGGAAAAGAGCAAGGTTAATCCCAGAATTCTTGCTTAGCCTGTTGGGTAGACAGTGGTGACAGTCAAGAGATAGCATAGGAGATTCTTGAAGAAGAGAAAGTTTGGAGTAAGTGACATGAAGGAGATTATGAGTATTTGTCATTTTGAATTTAAGGTGATTGTGAGATATCCATGTAGATAGATACTTAGGGAATATAGCTAAAGTTTAGTGAAGAATTTTGAGCCAGAAACTTGCATTTTGGAACTGTTGGTACAATTTTAACAGTGTTGGGGCCTTTGGAATAAACAAGACTGCCCATGGAGAATGTGCAGACTGAAAAAAGAATATACCAAATTCTGAAGAACATCAGGATTTAAGAGGCAGGCAGAATAAGAGTAACTTACACCAGAGACGGCAAAACAAGCCAGAGTAGAGAAGGAACCAGAAGAGTGCAAGGCCACAGAGGCCAAGTGGAAATAGCATTTCATGAAGAAAATCATTACTTAGTTGTAATGATTCAAACATTTGAGTTCTGGCCTAAGAATTGATGGATCAACAACAATTATAGTGAGTCTAGACAAAAATACCTTAATATATGTAAGATAGTATTCTATGATTAAAGCAACATTTTAAATTGGTGGCAGAGAAGATGGATCATTTGCAAGATGGTATTAGGTCAAGGACTAGTTGTCTACAAATATATGTATAAAAAATAATCTTTTCTTCTTTCTGTATTCTAATAAAATTTCCAAGTGTACCAGAAATGTCATAAAAATACTTTAAAGTGATTAAAGAGACACAATGATACAGAGAGGGATAGAAAAAGTCATTCTAAGCATGGCATAAAAGCTGAAAATCATAAAGGAAAAAATTGATACATATATGAACTTAAAACTTTTTTTTTTAATAGAAAAAAGCATTATAAAATGTAGGTAAACAAAATATGGGAGAAAATGTGCAATATATGTGAAAAAAAATGACTACTATCCCTCCTGTACTCAAGGCTCTAAAAATTTTAAAAAAAGAAATAGTTAAATGCCTCAGTAGAAAAATGTGCAAAAAGTGTGATTATGCTTCACGCAAAAGATAAAATATAAAAGGGTAATGAATTATGAAAGGTATTACAAATCCATAGTAATAAAGAAGAGAAAAATAAATGCAACAATAAAATAGTGTTTATTGTCTATCAACCTGAAAACAGATTAAAGTAGTTTGTCAAAAGCTAGTGCTGGGGGTATAAATGAGTACAAGTGTCCTATCTTCTTATCAGGGGCAGTATAGCAAACAGGCTTTGAAGCCAAGCTGCCTATGTTTGAATGCCAGAGCCATCACTCTCTATCTCTGTGACACCAGACAACTTAACCTCTCAATGCCTCAGTTTTCCCATCAATAAAAGGGGTCAATAACAATATCTACCTCGAAGAGTTGTGAGAGGAAAAATGCACTAATACATGTTAAGCATTTAGTGCTTGGTATAAAGAGCTAGTAGTAGTAGTGCTTTTGTCATTATTATTTTCATTTTCTTTCCTTCTCAGCTTAAATTATTTTTTCATCATTCTAACAGGTCTCTTGTATTCAGGAATATCTTTAATGTTTCTGTTCTATTGTCCCTCCATCTCACATTTCTGGATTTTTGGTAAATTTGTCTATATTTCAAAAGCATTTGATAAATATATATATATATACAAATTTCATAGACCATTTTTAAAAGACTCAGAAACTAAACTTACAACATTCTGCTTGTATATAATTTAAACCATGTCTGAGTTTAAAAATTTTCTTACTTTGGATTCTATATTCTATAAGGGTTCTCAAGCATGCTATGTTTTATAGACACAAAGTTCTGTTAATTTGAGTTCTTTCTCTATATAAGCATTCCTCAGGAGTAACTTAGATACTTAGAATTAATATACCCTGTTTCTGAAAATGTTTCTAAAACATTCCCACTATGGTTTTCATACAACAGGAATCTGACATCATTGACAAAATTTGTTCATTTTTAAAAGTCTCTTACAAAAGGCACTAGGTAATTCCTGGAACCATTTTAAAACAACACTTATTAGTGATTTCCAATATATTGAGTCCTTAAAGATATCCCACTGTTTGGGTCTCACAACAATCTCATAAGTAACCAGAACAGAATTCCTTAGCAACATCATTTCACAAATGAGGATGGTGAGGTTGAGGGAGATGATATAAACTGCCTAAGGACATACACCAAGATAAGAGTCCAGGTTGGCACTAGTCTATCTATTTCTAGTCATTGTTAGTATATGTCTTGTTTGTTTGTTTGCAATAACGTTTATCCTTAGAAGAGAAAGAAAAAGGAGACAGAAACAGAGACAGAGATAGAGAGACAGAGAGAGAGGGCAGAGCAAGACAAAGAGTACCATATTGTTCCTTTTCTCCATTATTCCACTATTAACCACAATATGTTATGTCCTAGATGGTGTCTAATGGCACTGGAACGTCATTGCTTTCTGGTTATAAAATGGAAATAACATAAAATCTCCAATTTAAAAAATGTGTTTGTCATATTTATTGAGATCATGTTTGTTTTTAGTAAATATTGCTAATCCAAAATGGCATTTTGAAGGAACAGTTCACAGTGTTCAGACTTAAACTTGAAGGATCTAGTCCTTACTGCTAAGACTATAACACACTCATCTTTCTTACAAGCCCATAATTCATAGCACATATTAAGAGCAGTTAATAATTCTTTTTCAAACATGATTAGTTTGGCCACTTTAAGTGTAGAAATCACAGAGAAAAACTGCCCTTTAGGAGCTAACTTGATTTATCTTCATAGTTCTTCAAAGAAAACAAGTGCCAGGCATGGTGCTGACAGTATTGATGCAAAGGTAGAAGAACATCCTCACTCCAGAAAGTATCAGTGTAATGTTAGTTATCAGACAAGTGAATCAACAAAGATGATGAATTTCCTGCATGATAAAGGAACACAGTAGTAAAGCAAATATCACTAAATTGTCTTTTCTAATTCTTCCAACATCTACCAGTGTACAAAGTTCAATTATTACTATTGACAGTGATGCTAAAATCCAGTTAGAGTTTTACTGAATTTCCTTCCTTACTCAATTTTATAATTTTCACCCTATATTTTAAAGTTCATTCTCTTTTTCCCCTAGTCTACATTTTCTTATTAATCTGCTAAGTAACCTTGCCCAACATAAGAACAGAGCCAGTGGCCTACCTTATTGCAAAGCCCAGGTTACAACCTGGCTTAATTTGGGTTTCAGCCTACAGTCCCATCTGACTGCAGGCACAGCATGAGACCCTGCCTGATCATGAGGCCCTGCCTGCTGCCCTACCTGAACCCAGGGTCCCATCTGTAGCAACATTCAGCCAGGGAGCACAGTCTGGGCACACCTGATCAGGAGTCACTGTGGAGCCAAGCCTGCAGCCTTATCCAGTTGCAGAGTCCTCTCAGTGACACTGCCTCCCATGAAACACAGCCTGTAAACCCACTCATGCAAAGGCGAATTTTGAGGGGAACATTATTCAATACATTACAATGAGTGTCGTAAATGTGTTATTTTTACTCTTCAGGACAGGGCACCAAAATTTTCTTTCTTTCATCTTTTTCTTCACCACAGTCTCCTGTTAACATAAGATCATCCATATCTGTAGAGAATTTTTATAAAAATGTATTTGAGCCTAACAGAAGATATACCTGGAAGCAAGATCTTTATAGACCGAGATAAATGCTTCTGAGAATAACAGTTTTCTGTTTCTTTTATGCATTTGAGATTAAGGAAGGAAGGTAAGGAAGATTACTTGAAGGTGTGAGAAAGCAAAACGAGGATCAGATTACCTCTTGGGTGCTTTAGAAGCAGGGGTCTGAAGGGTGATCAGGTAATAGAGAGGTCTGCAAGAGGCATTTCAAAGGTACGTTAACCTAAATGTACAAAAACAATGGACAGGGCTTGCTTAAGGCAAAGGTAAGCCGTTTATTAAAAAAGTTATATGCCTAGGGCATTGACTAACCACCAGGACTTGCCCAGTTAAGAATTTATGATCGTATCATCCTGCGAGATTACTTTCCATAGAACCCCTTTTTTCAGCCACACTCATGATTTGTGGATGACTATCACTCTTATTTACCCTATTCTCTCTCCAGAAGCGTTTTTTTTGTTTTTTTTTTTTTTTTTGTTTACTATCTCCTTAAGTTGTTTAAACACATTTTCCCTCTATTTGGTATTGGGTTATAGCATAGAACATTTTTTATTATCTTTTTAATTGTATGGATAGAACAATTATTTTCTAAAAAAAATTTTTTTACCTGTTTCTTATCTTTTCTAGGAATTTTTTCATGCCTCCTTGGCTCTCTGCACCTGTTAGTGTTGCTGGAGCTTAAGAAATTGTTCTGCTTAGAGATTTGTAATTATTTTTCTACTGATAGGTAATGTAATGTTTAGTCAACTGCCAGTTCCTCAACTATTTTCTCCAAAATCTTAATTTTAATAAAAATTATGAATCTTCAAAAATAAATAAATAAATAAACTGCTAACTAGATAATTGGTTAAATCAAAATGTAGATTTTTTCCAATCTAAGTGATTTGGGGGCAAATCCAAATCAGTACAACAGCCAGTTAAAAAAACCACCGCAATGGACAACTATACCTACCCACAATACATGGTCATTCTCTACCTTCCAAAGAATGTATGTTGAAATCACTTAGTAAGAAGACAGACAAATAAATTTCCCATGGCTGCCAATACTAGCTGTCAGTGGCATCTGCAGAAACATGACCTCGTATCTGTGGCTTTCTGACTAAGAGCAATGTTTTCAACACTTCTGATGATCACTTGGGCTAAGTGCCAACTACTAAATAATTTGTGGTTCATGTTCCAAAATCATGAAAGTATGATATATCTACCTATTCTGAAAAATATTTTTTCTTGCTTCCTAAAATCTTTCTTAGCTTTGCTTGAAATAAAGGTTGAGAAGTAATGAATTAGTCAGGCTGTTCACCAACCTTCACAGCTCACTGACTAACGGACTTGGTACCAGAGGTATCGCTAAATATAAGTAAGGAAAAGGTGAGTGTGTGTGTGTCTCTGTGTGTGTGTATCTTTATTTGTTTTCTAGCTACTTTTTCACTGGTGCAGAACAACTGCAACACACAAGTATCAGCAAAAAATGAAAAAGAAAAAGAAAGAAAGA
>NW_011888782.1:37174139-37176595 GCF_000151845.1 Pteropus vampyrus | reverse complement strand
AACCATTTTAAAACAACACTTATTAGTGATTTCCAATATATTGAGTCCTTAAAGATATCCCACTGTTTGGGTCTCACAACAATCTCATAAGTAACCAGAACAGAATTCCTTAGCAACATCATTTCACAAATGAGGATGGTGAGGTTGAGGGAGATGATATAAACTGCCTAAGGACATACACCAAGATAAGAGTCCAGGTTGGCACTAGTCTATCTATTTCTAGTCATTGTTAGTATATGTCTTGTTTGTTTGTTTGCAATAACGTTTATCCTTAGAAGAGAAAGAAAAAGGAGACAGAAACAGAGACAGAGATAGAGAGACAGAGAGAGAGGGCAGAGCAAGACAAAGAGTACCATATTGTTCCTTTTCTCCATTATTCCACTATTAACCACAATATGTTATGTCCTAGATGGTGTCTAATGGCACTGGAACGTCATTGCTTTCTGGTTATAAAATGGAAATAACATAAAATCTCCAATTTAAAAAATGTGTTTGTCATATTTATTGAGATCATGTTTGTTTTTAGTAAATATTGCTAATCCAAAATGGCATTTTGAAGGAACAGTTCACAGTGTTCAGACTTAAACTTGAAGGATCTAGTCCTTACTGCTAAGACTATAACACACTCATCTTTCTTACAAGCCCATAATTCATAGCACATATTAAGAGCAGTTAATAATTCTTTTTCAAACATGATTAGTTTGGCCACTTTAAGTGTAGAAATCACAGAGAAAAACTGCCCTTTAGGAGCTAACTTGATTTATCTTCATAGTTCTTCAAAGAAAACAAGTGCCAGGCATGGTGCTGACAGTATTGATGCAAAGGTAGAAGAACATCCTCACTCCAGAAAGTATCAGTGTAATGTTAGTTATCAGACAAGTGAATCAACAAAGATGATGAATTTCCTGCATGATAAAGGAACACAGTAGTAAAGCAAATATCACTAAATTGTCTTTTCTAATTCTTCCAACATCTACCAGTGTACAAAGTTCAATTATTACTATTGACAGTGATGCTAAAATCCAGTTAGAGTTTTACTGAATTTCCTTCCTTACTCAATTTTATAATTTTCACCCTATATTTTAAAGTTCATTCTCTTTTTCCCCTAGTCTACATTTTCTTATTAATCTGCTAAGTAACCTTGCCCAACATAAGAACAGAGCCAGTGGCCTACCTTATTGCAAAGCCCAGGTTACAACCTGGCTTAATTTGGGTTTCAGCCTACAGTCCCATCTGACTGCAGGCACAGCATGAGACCCTGCCTGATCATGAGGCCCTGCCTGCTGCCCTACCTGAACCCAGGGTCCCATCTGTAGCAACATTCAGCCAGGGAGCACAGTCTGGGCACACCTGATCAGGAGTCACTGTGGAGCCAAGCCTGCAGCCTTATCCAGTTGCAGAGTCCTCTCAGTGACACTGCCTCCCATGAAACACAGCCTGTAAACCCACTCATGCAAAGGCGAATTTTGAGGGGAACATTATTCAATACATTACAATGAGTGTCGTAAATGTGTTATTTTTACTCTTCAGGACAGGGCACCAAAATTTTCTTTCTTTCATCTTTTTCTTCACCACAGTCTCCTGTTAACATAAGATCATCCATATCTGTAGAGAATTTTTATAAAAATGTATTTGAGCCTAACAGAAGATATACCTGGAAGCAAGATCTTTATAGACCGAGATAAATGCTTCTGAGAATAACAGTTTTCTGTTTCTTTTATGCATTTGAGATTAAGGAAGGAAGGTAAGGAAGATTACTTGAAGGTGTGAGAAAGCAAAACGAGGATCAGATTACCTCTTGGGTGCTTTAGAAGCAGGGGTCTGAAGGGTGATCAGGTAATAGAGAGGTCTGCAAGAGGCATTTCAAAGGTACGTTAACCTAAATGTACAAAAACAATGGACAGGGCTTGCTTAAGGCAAAGGTAAGCCGTTTATTAAAAAAGTTATATGCCTAGGGCATTGACTAACCACCAGGACTTGCCCAGTTAAGAATTTATGATCGTATCATCCTGCGAGATTACTTTCCATAGAACCCCTTTTTTCAGCCACACTCATGATTTGTGGATGACTATCACTCTTATTTACCCTATTCTCTCTCCAGAAGCGTTTTTTTTGTTTTTTTTTTTTTTTTTGTTTACTATCTCCTTAAGTTGTTTAAACACATTTTCCCTCTATTTGGTATTGGGTTATAGCATAGAACATTTTTTATTATCTTTTTAATTGTATGGATAGAACAATTATTTTCTAAAAAAAATTTTTTTACCTGTTTCTTATCTTTTCTAGGAATTTTTTCATGCCTCCTTGGCTCTCTGCACCTGTTAGTGTTGCTGGAGCTTAAGAAATTGTTCTGCTTAGAGATTTGTAATTATTTTTCTACTGATAGGTAATGTAATGTTTAGTCAACTGCCAGTTCCTCAACTATTTTCTCCAAAATCTTAATTTTAATAAAAATTATG
>NW_011888782.1:37134579-37170034 GCF_000151845.1 Pteropus vampyrus | reverse complement strand
TCTGACCTGTCTTGCCACTGACAACCTATTCTCCTTTGTCTCCTGATGCTCTGCTGTGCAAAATTTCAGGGCAGTGACTTGAAGCAGAGAAGCAGCTCCCCAGCCCTCTTGTTTTATCTTCCAGAAATTTAACCACTTGTCTTTCAAACTATTTTATCACCCCTTCACCTCCGCTGAACGCTACATCTCTAAATCCACATAATCCTCAAAAGTCCTTTTCCTTGCCTCATGCCATTATTTCTTGATGAAAATGTTCAACTATGACAACCAATGATTATGTAAGAATTTTCCCAATTCAAAAATCAACCAAAAACTTCAAAGTGTTTTACTCTGAAAAATAAAAATAAATAAAGCAAACGTTAAGACAGCTAATTTAGGATGAAATAAATGTACAATGCAATTAGCCTGTTAGATTGTCAAACTATTTATGTATTATGTTCATGTTAGGTTTATACAAACCAAACTATGTCCTGAAAGAACACACAAAAAAAGGCTAACAACTGTTAGCTAACTGTTTGACGGGGTGGGGGCATAGTGAAGAAGTTTCTTTTTGGTAGTATAATTAATTTTATACTACACTTCATTTTCCATAGTATGTGTGAAAAACTTTTAAAAACAAGCATGGATTACTTAAGTAATTTTTTTAAAAAGATAAACAATAGAAAAATTCAAGAATATGGAATTAGATAGCAAAAGATGAATTTATTAATCACTACAGTGAGAGGTACATAAATTTTTCCTAGTTCATCAGATAATTCCTAACCTTCAAGCTTGCTACAGGCAAAATTTCAAACAGGGATTATTACTCCTAGTTTAACACAGAGCAAACCTCTATGAAAAAGAAACAACACTGTCAAATATATAGAGGGTGGGAGTAAGAAGTGAAGGTCCTTTAGAATGTTCAGGATCTTGAGTCACCTGGTAGAGAGCTGGAGTTCCTGTGTACATTTCACATTTGCTCTTTTTTTTCTCCTAAATGGCACTAACACTGAGTTTTGATGCAAGGTTCTTAGCCTGGGGCCTGCGGTCCCCCGAAGTGTCACTGAATAGACAAAATTCAGGAAATTTATGAACTCAGATGAACAAAAAGTTACTTCTCTATTTTCATCAAAATATAATTGAAATTTAACATTTCTTCAGTTACAAATGTTGACAATAACCGCTGTCAAGCCAGCAGTACCTGTAACTTTCCCACCAATGAATCACAAATATTTTTATATCACGTTGTAGTCATCGCTTATAATCTCAAAATATTATTTATGCATAAAACCACTTCAAAATTATAGTAGTTATGTCTGCTGCTAGATCTTGTTATTTAACGTTTTAATAAAGCAGTACAAATGTGTTTCTTATAATATGTTGACAACAGTATCTTACTATGCTTGATTTCCTTAAATTTGCATACACAGTAGTCCCTCTTATGTGAAGGGGATACTTTCCAAAACCCCTAGTGGATGCCTGAAACTGCAGATAGTACCGAACCCTATATATGCTATGATTTTTTCCTACATATACCAATAGCCTACTGTTGACTGGAAGTCTTACTGATAACATAAATAGTCAATTAATACATTTCAGTATGTTATATGTATTATATACTGTATTCTTACAATATAGCTAGCCAGAAAAAAAGAAAACATTATTAAGAAAATCATAAGGAAGAAAAAATACATTTATAGTATTTATTGAAAAATTTTGCATGTAAGTGGACCCGCACAGTTCAAACCCTTGTTATTCAAGTCAACTGTACTATAATAAAAGTTATGTGAATGTAGTCTCTCTTTCAGATAACTGATCTGATAATCCAAATGGCTACTGAGTGACTAAGGAGTGGGTAGCGTATACAGCGTGGAGACACTGGACAAAGGGATGATTCATGTCCCAGGTGGGACGGAGTGGGAAGGCATGAGATTTCATCACACCACTCAGAATGGCATGCAATTTAAAACTTATGAATTGACTATTTCTGGAATTTTCCATTTAATATTTTCAGAACACAATTAACTGTGGGCAACTGAAACTGCAGAAAGCACAACCACGGATAAGGGGGTACTGTATTTTATTATATGGATCTAAAACTGTTTGCCAGATTGCTGAAAAAGTCCATGACACAAAAAAATTAAGAACCCCTCCTAAAGCCAGTTCTCTTTAGATGTTTCTCCTTCTGTCACATTTTTCTGTGGGTAGCCTCTAACTGAGCCTTACCACCACGTCCTCATCATCGGTTTCTTATCTCTCTCCCTACTACCCAGCACAGCGACTGACATAAAATATCTGTGCAAGAAAAGGTTTTGCAAGTGAAATGAAGAAACAACATGAACGCACTGGGTCTTTGATGAGAGAGCCAATAGTGAAATCATTCATAGGCTTTGCTGGACTCAATTCCTATCAACACCATTGACAGAGCTGAATTCTGACAGCTTGAAACTAGTTATAGTGACCTAAAAATTATATTAAAAATCTAGAATATTCATATTCTCCCCAGTAAACATTAATCTTTTCCTTATATCCATAACACATTATCCTTCCATTATATTTAATATACTCTGCTTTGGTCAGTCGTAAATATGTGTATACATACATGCATACACACTTGTGTATATACATATATCCACATATATATACACACACATTTGAGTTGTATACTTGTGTGCATTTTTCCCCAAATTAAATTATAAACTCCTCTAGTGTAAGAAAGAAAGATTTCAGTAGAAGATGGGCTTTTCCTGGAGAAGAAGAATGAATCTGTCAGAAGTTGGGTGATTACCTCAGCTCAATTTTGTCATCCTTGATACTTGAGTATAACTGAAGATTCCTGCATTCCACTGCCCCCACAGAAACTATTTTTCTTTGATCCACAGGGAAAGGGAACCACATAAAATAAACAAACCTAATAGTAAAATAGCCAAACTTTTAGAAAATAAAAGAAAAAAGTAATATATATTTGTAAAGAAAACAAATGTACATTTTGTATTTTAAAGTCAGGGAATATTCTGTTCAACAGAGCAAAGGTATACTAACATTGAAGATTTATAAAAAAGGTTTGAGATTTGTTTGTAAAGCGCTGATATTTTTGTTTTTGTTAGTCAATTTTTCAGCATTTAGAACAAGATATTTTTTAATGATGGAAAGGCTAGTTTCCTCAACAAAATCATGTATTTTCTTTTTTAATCGTTGAATTCACCGTAACGTTTTGGACCACATTTTATACATAGTAGGTACTCAAACTTGCTAAAATGAATTGACAGTTTATTGTCTGAACCCACTTTTCATTGCCAATGGAATAAAACAGGATCAGATAAGATAAATCAGTTGCTCTATTTGAGACTGGATCTTCATGCTGCGTGCTTAACATGTTCAGATTCTTTCTACTACTCTGGTAAGACTTTTTGATGAAAAGGTCGTCAATGCATCATCAAAACTAATTTCATGACTGCATTCTTGATACACCTATGCAAATTATTAACTGCTTTGCGAGAACTATCACAGCATTTTTTTGACAAGCACAGTAGAAGTTATGTTTTTAATTCATCCTGTACCTAAAAAATCATATGTTAGCTCCATATTTTTCTAGGCATTAGAATCCATATCCTGCAATAAAAGTGTTGCTTACAAAGCACATTGTTCTTAAAAGCACTAATCGATTTTTTTTAAAAACCCTGAAATTAAATTAATAACCTGCACAGTTGGGTTCCAGCCCTAATTTTGAGGTGACAATATTTCTGTGTGCTACATGGACTCAAGACCCTTTAAAGCTCTAAAATTCTATGAACCTGTGAAGTCAGAAATGAATGATTAAATATGTCAGCAATGCCACAGAGGCTTGTCATATCTGACTCTGTGCTGTCACAGGCATCACTTCCATCTCTTCAACAGCATTACTCCCAAGTCTCATTTGACATCAGATGGCAAAACAGGGTCATTCAAGTCCTAGATTATAACCAGTCAACTATTTCTAGAGCAATGCTCATTAT
Source organism: Pteropus vampyrus (assembly GCF_000151845.1). Lineage (NCBI taxonomy): Eukaryota > Metazoa > Chordata > Mammalia > Chiroptera > Pteropodidae > Pteropus > Pteropus vampyrus. The sequence goes on along the minus strand of NW_011888782.1, from coordinate 37,166,060 downwards.
TAAACAATTCAATTAAACTAAATAGAAGGCTAAATGTACCACCCTACACATATTTACATGTATTTTTGAATGAGGAAAAATTTAAAGATGGAATTACAATGAATATAGGCATGAGATATGATTAAGACGTGATTAAGTGATACCACAAAGCAGAGATGTTTAAAAGATTAGATATGTGCTTTTAAAAAACAGAGGTACATACAGATTGAACTAGGATACTAAAATTAAAGATGGTCTGTTCTCATTAAACTTAAAGCTGGGGAGCAAAGAAACATGATAACAGTCTGAAAATTTTAAAATGCAACTAGAAACCAAACCAAAGTTTGTCACAGTGTTCATCACATGAAGTCAAGTGTCTGCATATCACCCTGTGTACATATATTAAAGTGACACCTTCTCTCCCCTTATCTGACAGAAACTGGGTAATTACCTCACCCAGGTTTAAGGGTTACTGTTCCCTAACTGGTGTTTCTCAAACTTCAGTATGTGTAAAAAGCAATTTGGGGATTTAAGTGTGTATTCCTAATGCCACCACCAAAGATTTTGATTTGACAAATCTGTGCTCAAATTCAGGATTCTTCATTAAAATGTATACTCAATTTATTATGACATGGGAAGCCTGGTGACTATATTTTGAGAAATGCCACTCAAATATATGTCGGGCAAAGAGAAGGTGGGTCTTTTTTTGTTGCTAGGCTGCCCTCTTGCACCTCAATTTCCTACATTTCTCTTTTACCAAAGTGTTAGTGGTAACTAAAGTTAAGTACAACATAGAAAGAGAGAAATTCATTTGACTGTCCCCAAAATTCAAGCACATAAAACTGAAAAATTTTTAATATAAATCATATTCCAGATACATCCAGACTCTATCATTGCTCTCCTTTTATTCATGGCTGCCTTATCAAGTGTATAGGTGTATCTCTTCTTAGGGAAACCTACTATCTACTCCCTCCCCTTCAATGTCATGTACTAGGTACTGCAATCTCCAAAATTTAAAATTTCCAAAGTCTAGATTATGACTTTATCAATGACTGTGTCAATGTCATTTGCTTTATGAGTTGGATTGAATTACTTTTATAATAAATTACAATCTCTTTGAGAGCATGGATTCTACTACTTTCTCCTTTTAAACTCTTATACCATAGACTGCCACATACAATAGTCCTCATAGATACGGATCAACAGTGTGATGTAGTGTCCTAGAGATTGGACAAACAGAAAAGCAAAGATAAGATTTTATTATTGTTGTTGTTAAGTTTTATTTCTGAAGAAAGAATATTGCATCAGCGATGAATCAGAAAATTAATGAGACAGAGTCCTTGGGCATTCCACTAAAGTTACTTCAACAGAACAGATAACAATCCAAAACTAGTTTACGTAAACAGCCAACCATTTTCTAAGATTTTGGCTAACTAGAAGAAAAAACTCGGTAAATATTAGTCTTGGATGTCTCATATTCACTTGGCATTTACAGGGAGTCTCAGATACACAAAAGTGCAGGAGGGAAGAGCACTCTCCTTAGAGAACACTGAATCTTATTACTACCAGGAAAACCACTGTTCTCAACACATTTTAATTCAGATCAGCAGTGTTTGCTGGCTTTGTTGCACTAACACTGAAGAGCTGTTATGCAGATATTTTACTTCGACTTCAGCATGTAGTCATGGTGAGTCTACTTGGTGAGTAGAATGCTAAAAATAGAAGAAATAATCACTAATGAGGTACACATTCCAGAAAAAAATTGCACTGGAATATGAAAATTGAAACAGTTTATAATCTAACAGCTTCAAATTTAAAATAAGTCTTTAATCTCACATTGGTGGTGTGACTCTAGGCATAGATACATTAGTGATAATTGAATTTATTAAGCTTTTTTAGGTAGATTTTATGCTAAGTGCTTTACACATATTATTTTATGAGTGATTTGACTTGCTGAAATTAGCTTCCTTATTGGTTGGATAATTTCTGTAAGAATTTAAATAAGGCCATAAATTAGAAAGTGTTAAGTATAGTATCTGAAATGTGGTGGGTGCTCTATAAATTCTAGGTCTTCTTCTTCATTACATAATTGTTTTCTAATCTGTTTCAGTTAGCTTTGTGTTATTAAGCTATGTAGACTGCTGGAACTTATTTGTAAAATCATTCAATACAAGAAAAAGCAAAATGTTATGCTTTGATAAAGTTAATGAGGGTATACAACTAAATGAGTCTTGGAAGGCAAAAATACTTTCCCTGGAAGATGCAAATAGGGCCAGTGTCAGAAGTATATTGAACTGACATCAACTGACATGACTGAAAAGAAACAGAGGACCCGTCTACTTTCCTCTATTCCTTCTGCCACTCTGTCTAAAATTATTATAATCACAATAATAAACTACAATTACAGGACCTGGCATTTACCATGAGCCAATCAGTCCTTCTCTCGACCACAATGTTCCTCCCTTCCTCCCTCCCTTCCTCTCTTTCTTTCTCCCTCTCTTCCTTCCTTCCTTCCTTCCTTCCTTCCCTTCTCCTTCCTTCCTTCCCTCCTTCTTTCTTTTCTTTTCTTTCCTTCTTCCTTTCTTTGAGTAATGATTTCAAATACTCCACTGTTTAGGTCTTGTCTTTAGCCCTGTATGTTTATTAGAATTATCTGAGGAAAATTTTGAAAGTATAGGAAAATCAAAAGTAAATCCTTCCTGGTATTTTTGTTCCAAGATAAAGATAGAATCGCTAAGTAAGTAGAGGCAAATGCATAGTTAAAAAAAAATGCATACATTGTATTTTATTTTATAGCTATTCACCTGTAGTCCTAATTTTTACCATTCTCATTCATGTGTGATTATCCTCTTAAGAAATTCATATATTTTGAATCCTATATAATAGAATCAATAATAGTTATATCTAGCCTTTCTGCTTTTGAGGGATTAAAGCACATAGCCATTAAACAGGAGTTGATTAAAATACTACTCAGAGGTGGAGAAAATATTAAACACTTATGTTAGTGTGAATAACAAGATGAAGGGAATAACTGTACCTCAGGTGACAAATCTAGCATATTCTTTTGGAATTTAAAAAATGCCCCAGTACAGATCCAAGGTGGTTGTTAATATTCAGAAACAATGAAAAAAATATTTTACAAATCAACTGAAAGCTACCATTATTTGTATTTACTCTGACAATAGAATAAAATATAGAAAGGAGTAATTCACCTTAACAATTGACATTGTTTCCATGCTGTTGCAGCCAATGTTGATTAGACCCAAGCAGCCTGCCCTGACTTTGCCTTTTAGAACAGAACTAATTCCATTATTTTGTTCAGAAGTACACCTTTTCCAAGGGATTCAGTGGACTCAGCCAGGTGTGTCATTTCCATCTGTTTCCAAAAATCATTTCAGAAGTGAGTATATGAAACAGGTATGTCAAATAAGAAATGAGGGAAGACTTGGTAGAAGACTTTTTAAAAGAGACATACAGGGGGGAAAAAAAAAAAAGACTCTCTTCCTCTGTATGTTTTCATGTCTTCTGTGATCCTGGAATTGTGGTATCCTTTTGCAACCATTGGAGGAGCCAAGTTGACATGCTAAAGATGGCAAAGTAGAAAGATACAAAGAACCTATGTCCTCATTAATGTATCTGAGCTGCTGAATTAACCCTAGAACTGCTCTATCTCAGGACTTTATATGTAAACTTTGGTATTCCTTAATAAACCAAGTGACTTACTTATTGCTCAAAGCATCCTAAAAGAAAAGCTCACTATAGAAACCTGAGCATACACAGAGAAATCTAAATATAAAAACATTTTTCATAATCACTATTAATGAATCATATATTTTATATTAAACTTATGTTATTTAATATGCTAATTTTTTATTTCCTGTTTTAAAGTTTTCTTCATGCTATTAAAAACTTATAAATAAAATTTTCAAAGCCTATCAACATATCATAGTCTACTCAAACATTTTTCCATTGTTGACTATTAGATTCCTTTTTTATGTTTCCATAAACAAATGATTCTATGATAAAAGCTAAGCTGTTGTATAGCTGAATTGTTTTGATGTGCAGTCTGTGTCACTCATTCATTGATCTAATAAATATTAATTGAATACCTATTATATACTAAATACACTGAAATGCAAAGATGAAAGAAACAATTCTTGCTTATGGGTGTTTAAATACAGTGCTAGAAGAAACCACAAAAATGAACAAATGCAAAATAAACTTATAAGTATTTTAGCAAACTAAACAAAGTAAAATCAAAAGAATGAATAAAATGAATAGCTTTTATACCATAAAAATTTACTGGAAAAATGAATTCTGTTACAAAAAGTCTAGAAACAACCAATAAAAAAATTCAGATGAGACCAAAAGAGACCTTTATGGTAACTGCCTGTAGTGAACAATACTATCTATGTTATGTATAACATATTCTTATGTTATATATTCTTCTCAATAAATAATGCCAATTTTGTTTAGGTACCCATAGCTCTTCACTTACCACAAGTGATTCAAGAAAAGTGAACCCATTTGGAGCTCAAGAGTGGATTCCAATGAAAAACCAATAATTATAAATTCCATCCCCCAAGCAAAGCTTAAGTCTAATTAGTATGATTTCAGCTGGTTGAATTAAAAGAGAGGAGAAAACTTGAATATATCATAATTGGTAGTGTTTGGTAGTTCACAAAAGCAGGCGAACAAGAACGTATGTTGTCTCATTTACTGTTGAGCCATTATCACACCATGAGGAAAAACATCTAAAATTCAAAACTAAGACACTAAAGAGGACAGAGCTGAAGAACTATAGGGAGAAGTAGAATTATACACCACCCCAACTGCATGGTAAACCACTGGATTTCATTGTTCTGAAACTTACAGCTAAAATCAACGTAACAAACTATCCACAGAATATTTAGGAAAAATTAACTAAAATTTAAATTACCCAAAATGTTTTAGAAAAACTTTATCTAAAGAAGGCAATTTAAAGAGAGATAAGAATCCTCGATATAAGTCTATGTAATATTTATGTTATTTATTAGATAGTAAAAAGAGATTAGTCAATTCACCTGACTTTCATAATATGTGATTAGAGTGATTTAAACTACAAAAAAAAATATTAAGGCCTTTTCTATATCTAAATATATTGGTGTTTATGATTCAAGGTGTTTTATTAGGTGAAACCAGAGAGTTATTCTGCTAATATAGACAGCATGTCATTAAAATGGAAATGGATGGATATACCTCTAGATAAAAATGGAGAGGTAGATAGGTGATGTGATAGACAGATGAATGAGAAGATGAGAAGGCAAATGAATCAATAGGCACACTAATGGATGGTAGACAAATAGAAGGACAGTAGTAAGAAGAGACGAATAGACAGCAATTCAGATAGAAAGACCAAAATCCTGAGGGCTGGAGACTAATATACTAAAGATAGAAAAATAATATATGACATAGAAGGCAGGCAGAGAGGTATGTATGAATGCGAGAATCAGGGCTTCAATCATCCGGACAATGTGCTCAGCTCTTTAACAATGGCATTTATTACATATGTATTATGTATGTATTTTAGTAAAAACAATGTGGTGGTATGTATTTTCACTTTCTTTATGAGACTAAGTCAAAATAGCCTGTTTAACTTTACAACATCAGCAGTGGCAGAGCAGACTCATGAACTGAAGGCCACCCACCTCCAGAGCCACACGGTTCTGCATTCCATCAGGCATAATGACACTGAAAGGAGCCCCCAATGGAGCTGTCACAGCAGAACAGCAATGACAGCAACAATGGCAAAACCCAAACAAGCAGCAAATACTGTTAAAATCTATAAACTAGCTTTTCAAAATATTTAAATAAGAAAATAAACAACCATGTATATAGCTCTGATAAAGGTCTACGAGAGGTAACTAAGCAACATCAAGCAAAACTGTTTAATTTGCCTCTTGAAATGAGGCAATTTCATTAATACTTTGTACATTTTTAAACGCTAGTGTTTCATTATGTTTTAGAACAATGGGAGAAGTAACAAATTTAAAATATGCCATATCATAAGAATACCTATCCTAACATTAAATTACTCAAACATCCTCGGCTAATACGGTCCATACGATTATGGAAAATACATATTAGATTAATCTGTGTTTTGAATAAGCATCAACTAATTATAGTAAGTAACATGTTCAGTAAATATACTGTGAAAAAAAAGCACAGTAACTAAGCTAGAATGTAATTGGAAGAAATAGTTCCTTTGGCTCCTGTAATTTAACCTAAAAGTCAAATAATACTGCCGAGGTTCATATCACCAGTTATCCATCAGTTATGGATTAATAAATGGCGTTAGCAGTGGCATTAGTTATGAGCTAGTCACCATAGAAAAGCACTTGCTGTGATGTGCACGGGACCAGAATTTTCATTACAGAGCCATAAAATCTAATCTAGAGACCCTTTGCCCTTCACTGTTTGAAAAATCTAATAAAGCACAGAATTTATTACTGATATTATTGTTACACTAAGTTTTCCAAGAACACATGTTGAGAAGTTATGAGAAACTATACATGTAGTTCTGACCGAAAAACTAAAACAGATGTGGATAGTGAGGTACCTCCAATAATTTTTACCTGAGAATCTTGATGTTTTTCCTAATTCAGCATACAGAACGGATTATTCATAAATGTGATTTATTACATGGATATATTCAGATTTTTATATTCTCACCAATATTTGAAAAAGACCTAGATATATGGTGGAATAAGGGGAAAGGTAACTAAAACATAACATTGAAATTTGGTTGCTTGTTTCTTCTGTTTTGTTTTAATTGCTACATTAATTAACCATTTACCAGTAATGATCACCTGGACTAGACAGTGGTGTGGACAGGACAGTCTGCTTTGTACAATTTATGGCCTGCTAGCTGTGGTTCTATCATTTTCCTTCCTATTGAAAAGAAATAAAATTTAATTTAAAAAGCATATCAGATGCAAATAGTGGGAGTGACATCATTACAAGAATAACTTTGGATCCACTTTCACTTATAAAACTGTAGACTTTGCAAACTTTAGTTCTTTAACCGAGACACCCCATCATCCTTCGTTTTCCTGTGTCTCCCTGTCTTCTCTTTCTCTGTTTCCTTTATGGATTTTTCTCCTTTTCTCATTTCTTATTATAGTGTGTCTCAAGACGCAGTGTTTTGGACAGCTTTTCTTATCTATCCACACTTAATCGCTCATTATTATCTCATTCTCATCTAGTTCCCTGGCTCTAAATTCTGACTATATGGCAATGACTGAAATTTCTATCTCCAGCCCAGACCTCAACCCAGAACTGCAGATTTCAATATTCAATTGCCTAACCACTGTCTCCACCTGGATATCTAACAACCATCTCAAACTTAACATGTCTAAAACTGAGTTCCTGATCTTCCGTGTACCACTCTACACATTCCATCTGCCAAAACATGATCCCAGTTGCTCAGATCAAATTGTTGGAATCATTTTCATTTCTTTCTCAGTCACATTCTCTTTTACATCCTATATTTGATTGTAAATCCTGTCATCCATATCATTAAAACACATCCAGAATTTAACCACTTATCATCATCCAGCACTACTATCTTGTCCAAGCCATCACTATTCTTTTTCAGGATTACTGCAATGTCCTCCCAATCATCCTCCTGACTTTCACACTTGCTCCCTTCCTCTCTATTGTCAACACAGCAGACAGAGTGATCTTTTTAAAATGAAAGTCAGATCATGACACACTCCTTTGTTCAAAAATCTCTAAAGCCTTCCCATAGCATTCAGAAGAAAAAAAATCAGGGCCTCTCAATGGTTCACCAGGCTCTTTACACTCTGGACTTTTTTGTTACAGCTCTGATCCGTATGCCATTGACTCCAGTTACAGCAGTCCTGTTCCTTTTCCTCTAACATCCCAGGTCTCTCCTTCTTTAGAGGTTTGGCATGCTCTCTGCCTGGAATGCTTTTCTTCTGGATATTTACAAGACCAAATCTCTATCACTTTGGGTCTTTACTCAAATGTCACCTTCTTAGTTGGCGCCTTCCTTGACACTACCAAAAAAAAAAAAAAAGCAACACCCATACACCTAGCCCCACCCCACTTTTCCCTTCATTTTACCCTTAATACTTATTATCATCTAATGAATTGCCCGTTGTACGTATCTTGTTTGTATTTTCTGTCTCTTCACAATAGAAAATGGGTTCCAGGGCGGGGAGGGGGAAGTCATAGCTTTCTGTTTGGATCAGTTATCTTCAGCACTTAAAAAGCACCTGGCATATGATAAGAGCTCAGGATTTGTGAAATAAAAAAAGTAGTAACTAATAATTTTTGGCCTATCTCACAACTGTTGATAGAAACCATTGTTCTAGAGAGATGGTCTAAATATGAGTAAAGTAGATCAATATTATAAGAACTGGACTCAGTTCAAAACCTTGTAACTTATCTGAATATTTCCTCCATTGTCAAGACATAGTTAGTGAAACAGATGATAATTAAAGATTGATTTATTTGTTTGTTTTTGTATTTACCTAGTTGAAGCAAACTATAAAGTTATATAGCAAAAATTTTCTTATGCCTCTTTGTAGAAAATTCTCTGCCCTCATTCCTAGCTCCTGGCATGTGCTGATCTGATTTCCATTCCTGTAGTTTTGCCTTTTTTGGAATATCATATAAATGGAATCATGCTGTACGTATCCTTTTTATATATGGCTTCTTTCACTTAGTGTGATGCTTTTTTAGATTCACACTATTTAAAGAGTTCAACAGTTGTTTGTTTTTCTGTTTTGTTTTGTTTTACATATGAATGAGTCACACCATTTATTAAAAGGGTCTCTATCTCCATCTAATTATCTTGGTACTCTACTAAAACATCAGTTGACCACAAATGTGTGGTCTATTTGTGAGCTTTCTATTCTGTTTCAGTAATCTATGTCTCTCCTTATGCCATAGCATACTTTTTTTATTACTATCACTTTGTATTAAGTCTTAGAATCAAGTAGTGTGAGTATACCAACTTTATTTCACTTTGTATTGTTTTAGCTATTCTATTTCGCAATTCCATTTAATTTTAGACTCAGCTTATAAATTTCTATAACACCCCCCTGCCCCCCAACACACACACACATACACACACACAGCCTGCTAAGAACTTGATTTGGATTGTGTTAAATCTAAAAATCAATTTGGAGAAAATTGCCATCTTAACAGTATAGAGTCTTCCAACTCATAATAATAATATGACTATTCATTTAGCTCTTAATTTCTATCACCAATATTTTGTAGTTTTTTATTCTGTACATATTTTGTGAGATCGATTCCTAAGTACTTCATGTTTATTGATAACATTAGAACTGATATTTTAAAATTTCTTTTCGAATTGCTTATTGCCAGTATGTGTCTATAAAATTGATTTTTGCTTATTTACTTTGTATCTCACAATCTTATTAAACCATTTATTCTAGTAGCTCTTTATAATCACATTATCTGTTAATAAAGCCAGCTTTTTCTTTTGAGTCTGTATAATCTAAAAATTTTTATTTATTAAAAAGGAATAGTGAAAAAGAACACACATCTTTTCCTTGTTCCAAATCTTGGGAGAGGGGAGGAATTTAGTCCTTCGGTATTAACGATGATTTTAGCTATCGATTTTTCATAATTGGTCTTTATCATGTTGAAGAAATTTCAATCCTATTCTTAATATTCTGGGAGTGTTTAACAAGAATGGATGTTGAAATTTTTAAAAGTTTTTTTAGCCTCCATTTATTTAGTCTGTTCATAGAAATTATTTTGATTGACTTTCAAATGTTGACCCAGCCTTGTATTCCTAGGATACGGTTTACTTGGTTGTGATTTGTTTCCCTTTTTATAGATTGGTGGATTTGATTTACTACTATTTCATTAATGATTTTTGCATCAATATGAATGAAAGGTGTTGCTCTGTGGTTTGCTTTCCTTGTAATGTTTGTCTGATTTTGGTATTAGGGTGATACTGACCTCATAAAATGAATTAGGGGGTATTCCCTTCTCTTCAATATTCTGCAAGTGCTTGTACAGAATTATTTCTTGTTTAGTAGTTTTCATTTCTGAAGGCACCTGGGCATGGATTTGGATGTGGGGCTGAAGGCTGGGAAGACAAAGCTTTTTACTACATATGCATTATCTTTAACAGCTATAGCTTTACTAAGGTTATTTCTTCTTTGTAGACTTTTGTAATTTTTGTCATTCAAAGAATTACCACAATTTAACTGAGTTTGCAAATTTTGTGTCAAAAATTTGTTGAGCATGCTCATTATTATTTTAATGTCTGTAAAATTTAGTGATGTACTATTTTTTATTACTAAAACTGGCAACATTTTTGTTCTTTGTTTTTTTTCTGTGTTCCCCCCCCCCCCCCGATCTTTCTGGCTATTGATCTCTCCAAAGAACCAGATTTAAGTTTCACTTTTTTATATATTTTTATTTCTATTTCACTATCTTTCCTTTCTTATCATTTCTTTCCTTCTGCCTCCTCAGTGTTTAATTTGCTCCTCTTTTTCTGCTTTCCTCAGGTGGAAACTTTAGAACATTGATTCAACACTTCCTTTTCTAACATAAGAATTTAATGTTATACTATTTGTCTACAAATTTTAAAATGTTTTAATTTTAATTTAATTTAAAATATTTTACAATTTTCATTGTGATTGCTTCTTTGACTCATCATTTAGTATTGTGTTATTTAATTTAAAAATATTTTAGAGTTTTCTAGTAGACATATTTTGCTTTATGTATGGTGAAAGTATGATATTAAGTGCATACTCATTTGGATTTCCTTTGTCTTCTAGTCAGTGATACCCAACATTTTTGGCACCAGGGACTGATGCTCCTATGAGAATCTAATGCTGGATGATCTGAGCTGGAGCTGAGGCAGTGCTGCTAGCGCTGGGGAGCAGCTGCAAATACAGATGAAGCTTTGCTCATTCGCTCACCCACCACTCACCTCCTGCTGTTTGGCTTGGTTCCTAACAGGCCACGGACTGGTACTAGTCCATTGTCAGGGGTTAGGAACCCTTGTTCTAGATAAATCGACCCCTTTTTTGTGTATAATATCTCTTTTTATCCCTGTAAATTTCTATCATTAAGTCTACTTTGCCTGATATTAAAGTATGTGCTCTAAAAAATGGTCAGAGGACCTGAATAGACATTTCTCCAAAGAGGATATATAAATGGCCAACAGACATATGAAAAAATGCTCATCATCGCTAAGCATCAGAGAAATGCACATTAAAACCACAATGAGATATCACCTTACACCTGTCAGAATGGCTATTCTGAATAAATCAAAAACCAACAATTCGATCTTGTCTGATCTTGGAAGCTAAGCAGGGTCGGGCTTGGTTAGTACTTGGATAGGAGACCACCTAGGAATACAAGGTGCTACAGGCAAAAAAAAAAAAAAAAAATTGTTAGCAAGGATGCGAAGAAATAGGAATCAACCTTCATGTACTGTCAGTGTACTTGCAAACTGGTGCAGCCACTATAGAGAATAGTTTAAAGTTTTCTCAAAAAATTAAAAAACAGAACTACCTTATGACCCAACAATTCCATTTCTAAGTATTTATCTGAAGAAATCCAAAACAGTAATCCAGAAAAATATATGCACCTCCATGTTCATTGCAGCATTACTTACAATAGCCAAAATATAAAAGCAACCTAAGTGCCCATCAGTCAATTGGATAAAGAAAAAGTGGTACATATATACAAAAGAATATTACTCTACCATAAAAAAGAATAAAATTTTGCCATTTGTGACAACATAGATGGACCCGGAAGATATCATGCTAAGTGAAATAAGTCAGACAGCGAAAGACAAATACTATATGATCTCACTTATATGAGGAATCTAAAGAACAGAATAAACAAACAAAACAGAAACAGACTCATAGATTCAGGGAACAAACTGATGGCTGTAGGAGGGGAGGGGGTTAGAGATGGGGTCAAAAATGTGAAGGAATTAAGAAGCACGAATTAGTAGTTACAAAATAGTCATAGGAATGTAAAGTACAGCGTTGGGAATATGGTCAAAGATATGGTAATGACTATGTATAGTACCAGGTGGGTACTAAACTAGTCAGAGAAATCACTTTACAAATTACATTAACGGTCTAACTACTATGCTGTACACCTGAAACTAATATAAAATAATATCAAATGTTAATTGTAAATGAAAATTTATAAAAAGTGAGGGGTAAAGGTGAAGAGGACTAAGAGGTTCAAATTTCCAGGTATAAAACAAATAAGTCATAGGGATGTAACGTACAGCATAGGCAATATAGTCAATAGCATTGTGTTAGTGTTGTACAGTGTCAGATGGTTGCTGGACAAATGATGGTGATCACTTCTTTAGGTATATACATGTTGAAAAACTATTGTGTACACCTGAAACTACTATAATATTGTATGTTAGCTGTATTTTAATAAAAAAAATCTTTTCTAGAAGTGTGTGCTCACTCTTGCAAACTCTCTCTTTTTCTCTCTCTCTCTTCTCACATGTTTATCTCTTTTTTTAAATTAGTATTGTGTGGTAGTAGAAAGAAACTATGTCTTCTTTAAAACCTTGCTTAGGGCTAACAGTGCCTCTGTAAATTATACCTACTTTCACTTTAAGTCTTACTAATATACTTATTGGAAAAGTTTTATATGCTGTAATAGTTGTTTGAAAATGATGAATCATCCCTTAGGAAGGTTCAGTTGTACCTTTATAATTGGTAGTAATAACAGTGTCTGTCACATAACAGTAAATTACAATGTCTATCACATCATAATAAGCAAATAATTTCTTCAATGAATGAACACTTTCAAAAGATATATATTTTTTGTTGGAGAAAGTATGAAGATAAACACAATAAAAACACAATGATGTATATAAAAATAATTTACAAAACCCTCTGATTCAATTCCTCTAATGAGAAGTTGAAGGGGTTAAGAAAATGGCTAAATATACAAGAAAGAGGAATATACTTTCAGGAGAGCTGAGGTCCTTTGAAAATGTATGTTTGGACTACACAGGTTCTACAAGTCTCAGAGTGCCTAGTAACACATATGAGTGACCTTGGTAATGACTGGCAAGCAGGCTGACTGTAAGAGCATGATCTATGGCTAACACACTTTATCATCCATGCCACCTCCTGGAGTTCTTTGTATGGGGTAAGGATTCACTGGGTCTTTGTTAAAGATGTGAAAGAATGAAAAGAAAAAGGAGTATGATATGATGGCAGAGTGGGCTTTATATAATTAAAACCATTAAATATCAACTTGGATGAATCTTGTGTCATAAGCTAAAAATTTCTTAATAAAGATTATATCACTATAAGATAATTTAAATCAATCCGAACAATAAAAATCAATAATAGCCTTGTTTAACCCAAACCGTACATTGGTAAGCCAGTAAATCAGAATCATTTGTGTGTCTTCCTTACAACAGAAATTGATTTCAATACTGGTCATTCTGTGAATAAGTGGGATTAAAAATGTTTAACCATGAGCTTGCAATATTTTGGAGGATGCAATTTCCCAAAAGTGTCCACATGCAACAAAAAACTATGTGAGGATATTTCTGAGGGGGAATATCTACTTGTAGTAGGAAGCCACATCTCAGGGGGTGTCAAAAGGGCACTGAACATTTGCCTGTTTTCTCTATCAGAGTTGGAGACTGCTCTAGACAGAGGGCTAATGCTGGTAATTAAAGCCATCTCACAGGAGCCATGGTGGATGCTTTGGAAGTTCCTTGGCTGGTGGATACCAAAATAGCTCATCAAAAGTAACCATTTAGGTCACCTTAGAGCAGGAACAGTGGGGGACAGAGACATTTGGAGGGCTTGAGCAATCGTTATTTACCAACCAAAATGAAAGTGTTTCAATATTTTGAACAACCGGTATAATTGTATCATAATGAATATCAGTCCTGTTTACCCATTTCCTTAGTCATATACATTTGGTAAATGTTGAGTTAAACAGAGTTAGACAAATTTTCTTTTTACTGTGGGAATTCTCAGAACCTTAATTGATAGTGCGCATTGTGAATCTTTAAGGAAGAACTGTGGTATCTAGTTTTGTTTTGTTGTTTTGTTTTTCTAATTTACTTGGACATGGAAACTTTTTCTATAGAGTACATCTTGGGATTCTTCTTCTTTGAAGCTTCATTAATAAGTTCTGAACTAGGCATGTGAATTAGTCAGGGTAACTAATGTTGTAACCACCCTAAAATCTCGGTGATTTTTTTCTTTCTCAAATCACAGTCCAAGATAGGACTGGGTTGCTCTCCTGGGTAGCTTTCTTTTTTAAATAGTGACTCAGGGATCTAGATTTTTCTGTCCTGTTCTTCTGCCACTCCCTGGGGATTCCTCAGAGTTCTCCACTGTATTTCCTTCACCAGTCCAGAAGAGGGGGGGAAAAAGGCACGTTGAATTTTAAGATGACATACTAATTTTATAATTTGTCCACAAATTCTTTCATAATTCTCCTCTCAGAAAGTAGAGGTTAATTTTTCTTCTCTTGAGTGTAGGCCAGAATCGGTGACTTACTTTTAACGAACGGGGCAGAAGAGATGATGAGTAACCTCTGAAACTAGGTCATAAAAGGCACTCAGCTTTCTCTTTGCATTCTCTCTCTCTCTTTCTTGGATCACATTCTCTGGGAAAATTAAGTTGCCAGGTTATGAGACCTGTGCCATCTCGTAAGCCCCACGTTTGGTTTCATGCTCAGCAGTTGCCATATTACCATTATTAATATTTTTTTAACAAAGTACCCCACATTTTCTGGTTGCACTGAGTCCCACAAATTATGTAGTATGCTCTGTGTGAGGATACTCAAGCAGCTTTATGGAAAGAACTATGTGATAATGAACTATGGCTTCCTACCAATTACCAGGGAGGAAATGAAGATTCCTGCTAACAGCCATGTGAGTGGGCTATCTTGGAATTGAATCCTCACACCTTGTCAAGCTTTCAGATAACTATAGTCCTGCCAACATCTTGATCACAACCTCATGAGAGGCCCTGAACAAGAACTATGCAACTAAGCCACTTCTGGATTCTCTACCCACAAAGAATGTAAGGTAATATATATTTATTTTTTTAAACTACTCAGTTTAAAAAACTGAGTAGCATGAGGTGAAGCTAATAGGCTTTTATGGTACAGAAGATTCAGATAAGGCTTCCCTACAGAAGTAATATCTAAGCCATAGACTGCAGGTGGAGTCATGTTCTCTAGGCCAAGAAGGTGTCAGAGAAGGGTAGTGGTAGAGTTGGAAGTCTTCCAGGGAAAGTCCACATCAGAGGTAATGGACTGAAGATGGGCTTCCAGAGATAGTACAACAAAGGAATTTAGTAACAACAAACAAACAAACAAACAAAAGTGCCTTAACTGATGGACTATGGAACCAAAATTGATTTGCAATAAAGGTTAAAATAGGAGGAGATTGATGACTAGAGAAAAAGTTGAAGATTTCAAGAGGAGGCAAAAGGAAAGATGGAGTTGGGATAGTTGATCGATTGATTAGAAAGATAGGAAGTCATGCTCAAAAATTATGATGTATAAATCAATTATTTCATGATAAACAGATTCTGGGCATAGTAGAGTGAGTGGCTAAAACAGAAGAGTGAAAGAAGTCATTAGACATAAAACATTAAACAAACTGAGGCCAAGTGAAAATTACAGTCCTCCAGCCTCATGGCAGGACTTGAAATGAGACATACATTGTGAGTCAGGTGTCAGAATATTAATAGATGACCTTGAAAAAGACAGAATAGAAAATGATGGTGCCAATAATGTATGTTTGAAAAGAACAGAGTTTGTTTGAGTTTGTTTTGCTTTGTTTTTTACAAGAGTAATAATTTTAAAATAGCTCTTGGAGACAATGAGCATGAACCACCTTCTGACCCTAAGATATGTAGGATGTGGAAGCTTGAGCAACTGTCACCAATAAAGAAGTTGTGTTCTAAATGTATCCTATAAGTCTTTGGTACCAAACGAGAATAATTTAAAGTCAAAATGTCCTCAATTCCTAAACTAGTTACCACCACAAAAACATTTGTCTCAATAAAGAATTTTAGCTTTAAATAATATAATGTACAAGTCTTTAAAGAAGGGATAAAATACTTTAAACTATAAATTGTAAAAGTTTAAAATTATATGTGTGCATGCATATGTATATATGTATGTATATATGTATATGTGTATATATATGCAATAATTATAATAAACACATATTCATAGTTCAAATAGAGTTAATGTTATTTAAAGAAGGGAGAATTTCCTGAAAGAAGTCTACCCTTCATATGTCCCATTCTGCTTTTTAAACTCAGTCATTTTAGAAACAAACAAAAAGGACTCAAATTTTATCAGCTCTTGTCAAGGAAATGAATCAAAAATTGGATCTGGTCATAAACATCCATATATATGTATGTATACAAAGAATATGCAGAAACTTGTAAAACAGCTGTGAAGATTTTCATTTTATTAAAGAAATGTATAAACACTTTATAAAAGAAATGCAAAATGTTATAAGTCAAATACATGACTATCTCACTACCTTCTACCTACATTGATCTTTGCATCCTCAATAACGTTGTCTCCAAGGTTTTAACACTATGTGCTGCACATTTCAAAGCCTTAACCTACCAAAAGAAAGTGTTCTATAAACAAAGCAGTTATATGTTTCAGATTTACCTTCCTGTGCATTTTAATAATATTGACTTCTTTTTTTTTTTTTTAACACCTACAGCACCTGTTCTTCCTAGGTGGTCTCCTATCCAGCTTAGATTCCGAGATCAGACAGGATGGGGCATGTTCAGCGTAGCATGGCCATAGACGAACATTGACTTCTTTATCAAGCTACTCGTCAGAAGATTAATTGTTTACAATGAGAAGGTAAAGTCTCTCACTAATAACATTCTGTAGAGTAAGTTCCTCCATCCTCTTCTACAAACTATGAGAGCTTCTGGGTGATTAAACTATTTAAAGAACACTGTAGTCTATGGCCATGCTACCCTGAACAAGCCCGATCCCGACCGATCCTGGAAGCTAAGCAGGGTCAGGCCTGGTTAGTACTTGGATGGGAGACCACCTAGGAAGACCAGGTGCTATAGGCGTAAAAAAAAACTGACAAGGTCCTTGCAATCTGTGAAGTCAACCAAGAGTTGCCTCACCTAAATTAATTAATTAATTAATTAATTAAAGAACGCTATGAGTAAACAATCATTATCTTCAATCTGACACCAAAGACACGGAAGGACTCTGGAAGTCAGCAAACAATGTAGTCGCCTAGATACGGAGTAGAAACCAGTTAGCAAAATAAGTAAATCCTTAGGTCAAAGCAAGTTGACTGAGATTAGGAGAAACTAATTTATTACAGAGAAAGAAGGTGACAATCGATCTGGGAGGAGACAAACTCAGATGTGGAGTTGAGTTGGTTGTTATTATCCTGGATAGATACTCTTCCTAATGTAACTAAGTGACTTGACCGCCTGATAAACTTCACTGTTACATACTGCCACAGCACAGTGTATTACAGCCAAGAGGACGATCATGCTGCAAACGACTTACTCTCAGCAGTGATACATGAGAGAACAGGGTGGAGATCAGGCAGGCTTCAAGGGCTGCAGTGACGCCCGTTCTTCAGAGGATCACACTGAAGTAGGAAAACCGTTGCCCCTGGCTGCTATTAGGCCGTGCTTTCGCAGGCACGTTTGAGATTAGGCAGCGCCTTCCCTTTCCTTCTTTTCTCCATGCGTGTGGTAAGAACGGACATATTTGGCCAAGAGGATAGTATAAAAGAAAAATAGGCTTCCTTCTCTAAATTCTCTAACTATAAGCTTTGAGGAAATAGGAAAGGAATGTTTTTTTTTAAAATCTGTGATGAAAAAATAATTATGGATCGAGTAGATTGTACAGTGGCCCCTGCTTGCTGTTGCTTTCATTATCCTAGTCACACTTAATTGATTCGTCATCAATGCTTTTTAATTGATAGCTTCCTTTACTTCAACACTTCACATCAAATATTGGTGTCCCTTTAATTTTTTTCCATTGTTTTACCTCTGCTGTTTATTTTTCCCCTGTGCCTCAAAGCATCTGGAGCATGGATCATACAGATAACTAGGGATTCTGCTATTTTATTTTAAACTCCATTTGTGAAGTTGTCATATTCTCACTGCCTTTGTTTTATTTCAATGCTTTTTGCCTCGCCTCATTATGTCCAAATAAACATATTCCATTTGATAGTGCTCGTGACCCAGAATGTCTTTTCAATAGTTATAAACCTATTTCATCACGTAACAGCAAAAATCAAAGTCAAAAGAAAAATGGTGTTTCTAACACATAGGATTTGAACTAACCATCTTCTATTTTACGAATTTTTTTTCTAGCATTAGTTTTAACAAATGATGAAATTTGAACCCAGGACAATCTCTGGACCAGGACAATTAGCTGGCACGGGACAAAGATTAATCGCTTTTCTTCTTTCTCCTATAGGTTCTGCAAAGAATATTTTTAACCTCTCTTTCTCAAAACACAGACTTTCAAACAGTTATTTTCCACTCCATTCCTGCCCATTGAAAGTTGAAAAGCTTCTGGCAACACACTGAATTTTTAAAAGCCTTGGAACAGAGTTGAGTAGATCACCAGTGTCCTCTAGTGTTCAGAATAGGAAACCCTTTGGAAACCACAGCGGCAGTGGCTTTGCAAACGCAGCTGCTAGTCTTTTTGTTAGGAAGAGATGTGGTTTGTTTTCATTTGGTAACCAAAGAGTTTTAGCTTTTCCCATAAATTCTCTGGAAACAGAAATGCCGCATTTTTCGGGTCAGGTGGTATTTATTTTATAGTTATCTCTAAAAGCACAATGAAATTCAATTACATCATTCTTGAGGGAACTAAGAATAGAAATAAATTTTTTTAATAGAAGAAACAATTTCAGCAGGTTTTGTCTATATTTAAGGAAGAGTAATACCAAGAAATTAATACAGACTCACAATCTACGTCGGAAATTGTGTGTGTGTTTTGAATCTCTTTCTAAGTAAATGTGAATATGACTTGTTTTTACTAATAGAAAAATTAATTCAATCTCTAAAAATCTACAGAAGACAAGTTATCCTTCTTGTCCTGGAGAGCAAATAAATAAGACATTTTCAAGAGAGTTCACAAGCAAAACCATCTGTTTGAAATCATTCTGATTATAGAAGCTGGTAATTCTTAGTCTCAAGGGAGGCAGATAAAAGGTTGGAATCTTTTTAAAGGTGATACATCGTTCCAGAGTTCCCTAGAGTGTCCCTCCTCCCTACCATACAGCTGCAGGCCCCTCTCCCCTGCACCCGCTTCAGCTCCAAGGACAATGTAGAGTGTGCAAGAGTCCAAAACACACCTGGACTACTGTGGTGAGAGCTGTGGTCCTTGGGGTGTTGTGTACCACATACAGCAATAAGAATGATTGAATGACAGGAAGAAGATGACTCATAAACTCAAACGAAAACATGGAAATATGTTTAGTTTGGCCAAAGAGAGATGATGGTGGTCAGCAAATGTGTGACTCCCAGAGAAGTTATTTTAAATGGTAGAAATAAAGGACGAACGGAAAAATGAACTGGTAAGGGTAGAGTGACATTGAAAATATTCCCCAACCTGAAATTTAGAGAATCATGAATGTATTTCCAAAGAAAAAAGAAAGTTTAAATTTCAGGATCTAAATGCCAAGTCAGATAGAAGGATGTTCATATTCTAAGGTGTTTTGAAAATTCTAGAGTATGTAACGTGATTGTCTACAATTGACTGACCTCTCCTAACAGCTAAATTAAGCAAGCAATCTCCATTTACATTTTTTTTCTACATAAATTTTTCCCTCTACACTGGAATTTCTCCTACTATTTTTTGTTTTCCTTTTCTATCACCTCTTTATCCACACATATGCCTAGAAAATTCTGTCTTTGTCCATATGATTCATTCTCTATATTCATTTTTTTCCACAGAAATTTTCCTTCCTGCTCTATGCAATGGTCACCTAGGACAACGTTTTAATACCCTCAGAGGACAGTATAGATAGTTTACAGGCTATGACAGTAGCCTATTGCAATCAACTGAATGTGTCTTCCCCCTCTCCTTCAATTCATATCTTAAAAACTTAATCCCAAAATGATAGTATTTGGAAGTGGACTCTTGAGGAGGTAATTAGATCATTAGGATAGAGTCTTCATGAATGAAATTAATGCCCTTATAAGAAGAGGCCAGAGAGTAAGCTAGCTCCCTTTCTACTGTGTGAGGTGTGAGGATACAGCAAGGTGGCCCTCTGTAAACCAGAAAAAAGACCCATACAAAGAACCCCAACATTTTGGGACCCTGGTCTCAGACTGCCAGCCTCTAGAACTGTGAGAAATAGATGTTTGTTTTTTAAGCAACCCAAGCTATGGTAATTTGTTATGGCCTGGGTTACAATGCCTGTGGGGAAAAGCTGCTTAGATTTGAATAGTTCTGTAAAGTCAGGCAAATCACTCATCTGCCCTGTGCTTCAGGATGTAAAATGGGGGAAATTATAAGACCAGGTGTAAGGATTAAATTAGTTAACATTTAACTAATAACGTCTGACATATAAGAATCACTGTTAAAATGTAAGTGATTTTTAAAACTCTCTTTGCTACAATAAGAAGAACATACTTTACATCATGACTGTGTGTGTGTGTGGGTGGGTGGGTGGGTAGGTGTTTGTGTAATGGTAATATATATACATATAGGTCATTAAACAAAAAAAAAATTTCATCATATAATAATTACCTTATGATGTAAAGTGCATTCTATTTTATTCTGTTACTGGAAAAAAAGTTGTGACTATGACCGACTAAATAATTTTTGTCTCATTATTGTTTCTTGACTCAGTTTGAAAAACAGATCTTAAGATATAAGTGCAAGGCTACAAAGCTTGCTGGGATGTAAGAGGGAAATAGGGTGCACACATATCATTGTTGGAATTTCTGACGAATCTCACAACTCTGGAATATCATGTTAACATTGCAAGTCTACAACACAGCACTGCCTTTTCTTGTGGGAACAGAATTTTTCTTTTTAACCAAAGATAGAAACCACTACTACAACAGCAGCAACAAAAAACTGTCACCTTGCCAGAGCTTCATGTCCTAAGGTAATCAAATGATAGAAGTTTCTAGTATCTTGTAAAAGATTATGTTAGAAGCCGTAAGCATGTGCCTCCAGGACACCAGCACTGCCAAGCAGGTTTATATAACCAAAGAGCACTTAGTGGATGCTAAGCAGACAGGTAGTAGTTTCTTTCCCATTTCCGTCTGAAGCTGTACAACAGACAACTGGACATAAGATTCCCATGACTCCGTAGGTGTATGAATGTATGATATTAGAGTGTATAACATACAGTCAGAATAAATATTGCTTAATAAAACATATCTTTTGTTTTAAGTATATGTTTGTATTTATGTGGATGCTATAAAATTTATTTCTTACATTGAACATCATCAAATAATTTTTAAAAATACCATTTCAGACAATGTGACAATTCTATGGGTGGATCCCAAGAGGGGCTACCTAAAGATTAACTTCAATTAGTAAATATACTGTGTCTTTTCTTTCCCATTGATTTCTCTTGTTTGTTCCATATTCATAAAAACAAAAAGATGAAGGGATAATATTCTAAAATAGTGGAGTGTGCCTGTAACCAAACAAGGAAAAGTCTACGTAATAATAATAATAAGGAACAAATATTAGTCATGGTGAATGTGGCCAGTTGGTGCCCTGCAGAAGCTCTTGGGACAGAATGCAGAATTCAGAGTGGAGTCTGCTCTTAGAGAAGTGGTCGCCTGAAATGGTTGAGGTACAGTTGGCTGCCCTAGAAAAGTGTTCTGTTCTCACAGACTCAGCCTCAGATGCACAAAATTCAGACAAGGGAACAAGTCAAGTGAGAGACAGCTTGCATATAAACAGGAGTTAACTACAAAATGCTCTTCTAGAGCTCTTTTTATTTTCATTACCCCTTGCACTGCAGACACAAAAGATAATTTAATTCCACAGATGTGACTCTCTGCCGACTGTACGTACCTCAATGACTATCATTTTCCAATCAGAACAGAGCATTTTTCTGCCCTTTCCTGGAAAGCATTACATCTCTTTGTCCAGTATTGCAGACTCCAAGACATCTGATTTTAAGATGTGAATCCAGATGCTCTTAAAGGTCTGTCTACTGTAGTAATTACTACTGAGTTCTTCAAATACTCTCTTGCCAGTGACTCTCACTGCTATATTCCGCTTTAAAACAGAAAAAAAAAAAAAAAAAATGAGCCTTCATCTTCCAACGAGGTCATCTAACAATGACCCTAATTAGTAGCTGACCTAGAAGCCTTGATGTGGAGTACTTGTTTAAAATCTAAATCTAGGCATGGAATCAGACCTAAATAATGAATTTATGAGTTCACTGAGGTCAGACAGATGCTGCTGAATTAATAGTATTCTGAAATGGTGGATACAATGGTTCGTTGCTCAGGATAGATTGTGCCAATAACAAATAACAGTCAGCAAATCTCAGTGGCCTCACATACAGAGGTTTATTTCTTACTCACCCAGCATGAGTTGGCAGGGGTCTCTGCTCAGCATAGCTGTTTAGGGATCTGAACTAACAGGATCTATCTCCAAACACACTTCTGTGATCATCACAGCCAAGAGAAGAGGGCACGTCAAATTGTTTAACAAGCGTACACCTAGAAGGAACATATATCACTTCCGCTCTCTTTTATTGACCAAAGCAAGTCACAGTGCCACACTTTACTTCAGGAGAATGGGAAAGCGCAAAGCTACCAGTGTTTAGAAGGAAAATGAGAAACATTTAGTAAATGACCCTACGGACTACCGTTCCCCTCATCTTTCACATTCGTTTGATGACCAAGACCTGTTCATCAACAACGCATTTCAGTTTCTGTTTCTGTTCACTTGTTGACTTAGTCTATAATCTCATGATCCTTCAAGTGGATTATAGAAGGTTTAAGTTTAGCCCGTAACCTATTTTTATAAGCCGGTCCTATTGAATTCTTACAGACCGGTATATTTTTTTCCACACCTTTATGATTCTTCTCACATTTATCCCTGTTTTTATTTTCTCTCCCTGAAAACAGTCCCCTCACCCTCCCACAGCTGTCTCAAATTTTACATCCTTTATTAAGGCTTCCTAGAAAATGCCACTTACTCTCCAGTCCATGTTATATTTAGTAACACTGTGATACTTTTTGCTATTTGAATTTTTATTACAAGAACTTGTATCTCCTTTACTACAATTATTAATATGTAATCATTTTATGTGCACAAGAATGTAAGCTCCCTGATGGTAACAATTATTCTTCCAGAAGAGACAGGACAATGTCCTGTCGTGTCATTCCACACTTCTGTGCTTCTACCCCCATTTTTTTGTCTTTGTGTTCTTGGTGGCTAAAATACTGTCAGAACTCAATAAAATCCAAATTAATTTATTAACTTGTACCAAGACATATAACTGACAGACATTTCTGATATTTAGTCCATACCAGAAGGAAAAGCTATTAAAAATTTTTATTCAATATAGACACAGAGATTAAGAGACCTGAAAGGTGTTCTGGAACATTGTCATGAAGCCATAGTGGTTGTTCATGTTCTCTTTCCTGAGCTCACTAGCATATATGTATTAATCTATGATCGTTTGGATGGTGTAGGATAGACCCTTAGAGCTTTGTTCATTTCTAAAACTCTTCTAGAATGTGATTCTCTTAATACCTGTCATTGCGAAATTTCCATCACTTCGTTCCTACTTTTATAACTTGACACATTTCCCCAGGTTGAAGCTTTTATTTATATTCTACTTAATGAGGCTACTTGTTCCCTGATGGTTCATAGGAAAGCATCTCAGTCTCAACCCGACCACTAGACTAGCAACTGTATATTGTGAGGGATCAGAAATAGAAACCTTACTCTCTCATTGGTCATGAGTGGATTTATTCCCAGCAGTGATGGCTAGATTAGAAAGTTCCCAAGGGTGTGTGTGTGTGTGTGTGTGTGTGTGTGTGTGTGTGTGTGTGTTGCAATGGAGGAGGTGAATGTGTATCTACTTACTTTCTGTATTCTGTGTTTTTAATCCCTTTTTATTTGCTTTAGCACCATTAGGCCACTAACACAGTCTGTGTTTTGTACAGCATTCATTTTTCTGGGGGATCCTCCCTACTTGCAATACAAGGAAATTCAATATTAAACTAAAGCCAGAAAGAAAAACACAATAGTTCATTCATATGTCAAACTAATTATAGTTACTTTGCTTATTCCAAATCTCAAGAATACTCATTTACTTCATATAATTTCCACCATATAAGAATGCAATTTCTCTGATATATACTGTCAAATTTCAATTTATAGTCTTATTTATGATTACAAATAACTGTTAATGATATAAGAAGAATATTCCCTTGTCTTTGCTTATATTTTTAATCTTAAAACACAGATTCTCAGCAAACACTAACTAAATCTCACTAGATTTGAAATGAAAACTCATTGTTCTCATTGAGAGAAATCGAGTTCCCTATAACTCTGTGTGGGTGTCTATTAAATAAGATCTCAAACAATAAGCTCAGGTCCACACTAGAGGAAAATGAAAGATTCTTTAAGACTTCTAATAGAAAAGTTTCCACCTCCTTTTATTCCCCTTCACTAACACATATATTCTCAGTGCAATGGTTGTTCAATGAAGAGCTCAACTTCTTGTGTATGTTTCTTCCCTCTTCAGAATCCCCCAGGGAGACACTCCAAAGAAGTTGGACACATTTGAAATTTCCCTATAAGACTGGCCATTCCATGTGTTGTCAAATCTAATTTTATAGAAACCCTGAAGTTTCCCCTATATAAATGAAGGTATATGAATTTAGCATAGTGAACTAACAATACATTGATTGTCATTATCTTTTTTACCAGCTTCTTCCTTCCTAATAGAACCTAATTTTTTCATGTCTACTCTTCCTCCTTGTGTCTCACGGGAACTGACTTCCTACCTGCCTTCCCAGGTGTATCATGACTAGGTTAAACTCATGATCCCGTCACCCTGTCTGTGACTGGTTTGGGGGAGAGGGGTGCATGTGATCATAAAGCCAGATCTTCACAGGGCTTCTGGGAAAGTTTTTTTTGTTCTTAAGAAAATGACACTGAAATAAAGAGTTTATTTTCTGCCTCTGGACATTCCCACTTACTGACCTGACTCAGAAACTGCTTTACCAACCTGCACATGTGAAAAGAGGGTTGAGGGCTGCTCAACAAAGAAATGGAAAAAATAAAGGAATCAGGTCCTTGAGGACATCATTGAATTGTTGATCATACTGCACCTGGGGCCAGAGCTCTTCTTATTCTGACTTTCAGCTATGCAGGAAAAAATAATCCCTCGCTCATTAAGGTCTTTTGAATCAGATTCAGGGACAATTTATTCCTATCTCAGTGACTCTGTCCTTACTTCTGGCTGTTGTACATCACGCAGGGAACCAATAACAAAACCATTTTTATTTCCCAATGGTTCTATTTAAGAGTTGCCAGAAAGAATACAAATACAGGGAGCCCAGTTAAATTTGAATTTCAGATGAACAAAAACAATTGTTTTAACATAATTACATCCCATTCAATGTTAGGGATATACTAATACGAAAAAAAATCATTTTTGTATTATCTGAA
Source organism: Pteropus vampyrus (assembly GCF_000151845.1). Lineage (NCBI taxonomy): Eukaryota > Metazoa > Chordata > Mammalia > Chiroptera > Pteropodidae > Pteropus > Pteropus vampyrus. Next base: position 37,140,365 of record NW_011888782.1, on the reverse strand, counting down.
ACTCAAATTTAAATGGGTACCCTAGATTTTTATTTGTTAATTTGGTAATCCCAGTTCTATTAGAAAAATATTTGAAGAAGAGCTTAAAGAGTTACTTCTCAGTAAAGCAGCGGGAGGTAGCACAAAATAAAATATATGCGATTTGATTAACAGGTATCTGATCCGATTTACAAGCCATTTGAGAATGAGGGAAAAATTTAACTCAAATTTTCATTCATAATATAGATAATATAAATAGTCACAAATTTGTGCAGAAAACCAAATACATTATCACCAGGTGTATTTTCATGAAAGTAAGTGAAAAGAAGGGAAATTTTTTCAATACCAATTCTGCATTAATTTTAGCCCTTAAAAGCATACTTATGAAAGGCATTACTTTTAAACTAACTTCTATTTTCTTTTTTTCAGGCTCATATCTGTTCAGATAGATCCCTGAATTTAAGATGTCCAGATATGATATTTAGTCTCTGCATTTGTTAGAAGGGATTTGTAAATCTCTAATGAAGAGAGATTAGGGAAGGAATTCAACTAGTTTATCCTATGGTAAAAGTACACTAGAATGTGATCATGAAGTTCTGGGTTTGAGACCCAGGAAGTAAGAATAAAAAACTGAGAAAATGAACATGTATTCTCTTATTTTTGCAAAAGTTTTGTTAGATTTTAAGCAATGTCCTTAATCTCTAATTCTTAAAGTCTAAAATAGGGAAATGACTTGTTTACCATACAGGATTTTTTGTGAGTTTGAAAGCACTTCACAAATGATAGGTCCCAATAAGATTATAAATTAACATTATAATTATGGTACTACAATTAAAATAGGTTCCATAAAAATCAATTAGAGAACTATAATTCTGGAAATAATCTCACCACTGCAATCTGTAAAGATAGTATTTCACCGTCTCTTACATGTCTTAAGAAGAATTCATTTACATCATAACTTTCTTCTGTACAGAGGAAAGTGTCTATTTCTTCTGTACAGAATCTCATCATCAAACTGTCCTATGATACAGATGCTCTCAATGGCATGCAACTGGGTACTATTACCTCTGCAGTCTTTCCAAAGAGAAATATGGACATGTTTCTTCTATAATAATGACATGATTTGAAAACTTCTTCTCAAATTAGGCAACAGGATCATTTAACTAATGTCACATTTGAAACTTTGGTCTTCTAATTTGATTATTTTGACTTTTAGCGCTTCTCTGCAAAACTACGGATAGATTGAATGATTTACTTAAACCAATTCTTGTGTCATGGGGACAATAAATGGGAAAAGTTATTAAGTTCATTATAAGCCTTTGATTATGTTAAAATTAAAAATACATATCACCTAAAAGCCTATGGAAGCTAAAATGTTTTTGAGATTTTTTCAGAGAAGGTTCATAGAAAGAAATGTTTGTAAATTGTTAATCAGGATAAAAACATTCCAATCAAACACAGAGAAATTTTCATTGTTCTTTAAAACTCATACTTTCAAGATGTTGCCAGAGTAAATGACTGTCTTCTAATTATACAATTGTTCTTGCTGCAGCACTTCAGTTTCCAATCAAGACTGTTATGGTATAAAGACACAGAACAGAATGAAATATTTTTATGAACATAAAGAAATCTATGGTGCTACAACAATGCCTGCATTATTTCCAGGACTTTTGCCTCTTTTTGCACAAAAGAGACAAGTTGATACATTTCAAAAGTATTGAAATTGAAACTTGATTGTTCTAATAGTACAATGGTATGTGACTTCGAATGCCTTTCTGTAACACAGAAAAACTCAATAACAATTTATTTTATCCTCACTAAATTTCCTGAACTTAATCTCCAAACATGTATTGAGCTCCAGCTATATGCCACGAACAACATTAGCAGCTGAAGCTAGAAAGAAAATTAAACACTGTCTCTTCCTTTTAGGGCCTTTATTTATAGGGATGATAACAAGTCTATAACCTAAGAATCTTGTCACCGGTACTGTTTGCTTGTTTGTTTATTTTTGTTTATTTTTATTTTGTTTAATGAAAAGATCTGCAATCAACTCAATTATGATTTTATAGCTATATTTCTGAGTATAAGAATAGTTTTGAATTTTATGTAATTTTATATGCCCCAGTCAGCCATTGCCATCTATACCAATTCTTAACTATTACATACATTTGAAGATTGTATCAAGGATTAGAAATAATTTAAATGCTTAGCACAGTGTATCACACATTGTAGGTGTTCCATAAATGGGTATTTTAAAAATCAGCTTCACAGTGAACTTATATCACAAATATATTTTTGAAAAGCTGTAGTTATGGCTACAGGAAGGAAAAATGAGTTTAAAGGTGATGGTTCTAGATATTCATACAAACAAAAAGGAAAATTAAAATTTCTTATTCATGTTGATGCAAGTTGTGAGAGTTAAAAAAAAAAAAAAAAGAATTAAAAGATGTTGTGTGCCAGTGTCAGCTAGGAAATCTTCAAAGGCATAGATATAAGTTATGAAGCTTTTTTATATTTGAGGATTTTTTTTAAAGAGAAATAGAAGAAAAGGCTACAGGAAATAAAATTGGGTTTTGGAACTGCAGTGTTCTAAATGAAACACACACACACACACACACATATATTTCATATATATCCTAATATATACATACATCTATGTTTTAAATGAATTTTTAGGATTGCTATGTATACATATATGTATGTTATATATATTCTCAATGTGTTGAAAGGATAAGGCAAGAGAGAGAAAGATACCCATGTAGTTAATTAAAAGGGCAGAGTGAGCAATTTACATGTGACCAGTGATAACATTCTAAGAAACACAAACAATCAAGGAATCCTATTTTATCCTTTCTGTTTCATGTTATTTCTCTGTACTAATAATGAAAATACAGCATAGAACTAAAAATAGAGCAATGACAGATCCTTTCCATTCAGTTATTCCTTCTTCAGCTAGCTGAAGGTACAACATGTTGGTAGAAAGTGCACATATCAAAAAGTTAAATAAAAACAGTTGAATTTGTGCAGTATTCCCATTGTTCTGGAAAGAACAAAATACACACACACATACACACACACGTGAACTGCTAAATATGAATTGTGTAATTTTGGTGACTGGATATGAGTTCAATGTTCTTATTTTTGCATTTAAGACTGGCATTACACGACATAAATAAATATAAGCAGTAAAAGTCATGCTAAAATTAAAAATGCTAGTTTTTTAAACTTAGAACAAAATTAAATAGCAAATATCACAAACACTGACAAATCAAGAAAGAAACTGCAGGAGGAAAGAAACTGCAGTAGAAAAGAAAAAGCTTTACAAAATTACTGCTAACAGCAATTTTTGTTTGCTTGTTTTTTGAAGAACTGGCCTCACATTTTTATTTTGCACCACACCTGGAAGTTTGCCTAATCAAATCCTCCCCAGTAGAAGTGATATCTATTGCATTATGTCAGAATCTCATTCTTGCTTCTCTATCACAGACTGCATCTCCTTTGTTTTCCTATGAAATCCTATGCAGCTGTCACTACTCTGACTGCAGGGACATTCTTATTCATCTGGTTTAGCTTTAGACATGGCACAAAGGTATGTGTCTTTGGTATAAGCAGAGAATTTATGAGAGCTCATGGAATATGTTCATTTTTAGAGCTCACAATTTGAGGAACAACACTTAAATCTCAGGTCAAATTTAGGCAAACAAACAATTGACAACAACGACAACGACAACAATAAACAACAACAACAACAAAAAAGTGAGTGACATAATCATTTGGTGAATAAGGAACCACTGAAAGACTTATTTCGTGGCTGAAGATCAGGATAATTGGGGAACTGGGCAGGGGGCAGCGGATCATGAAAGCTGAATTCTATTATAACAAGATTATAATAAGAGCAGTTGCCTATTACTGAGTGTGTGCTATGTGCTAGACTTCCCTCCAGGTGCTTCACCAATCTCATTTCCTTTCTGCTTTGAAACAATGTTTTTGAGATAGCTATTTTTATCCCATTTTATAGGTAACATAGAAACATGGAGAAGTGAAAGCTAACACAACTCATAAAATGTGGAGCCAGTAATTAAACTGCCTGCATTCCTAACCCAAACTCCTAATCTCTGCCCTACAGTCTAAGCACATCCATTTGTTTAAAATAGGTCAAGAAATTAAAATAAAAACAATGAGTAGAAATTGTTAGGAGAAATATTTGCACTCAAGACCAGAAAATGACTTATTCTTAAAGCTTATGCTTTGTAAACCAAAACTTAAAACTTGGATCAAATCTAAAGGAAACAATTAAGAGAAGTGGATGATTTAGCCATCTGTTTATGAGAAACCACTGAAAGACCACAGAAAGACCAAAACTGTCTTAGAGCTGCCAGTAAATAGAATGCATTGTCTCTCAAATTTACAGGCTCACCACCACTGATAAGATTAGAAATAGGCTCGATTGTGCTTTACAAGAATGTTTGTTGGTATGGTGATGTAGTTTAGAGGCTAAGAATAACTTTAGACAAAGAACGTAAGATTTATTTCTATTTCAGCATTAAATAATTGTGAGACTTTAGGAAATTACTTACATTCTCTAAGAATATGATTCTTCTTCTGTAAAATAGGAATCATAATAATACCGCATGGAGTTGTGAAGATTTAATGAGACTGTATGTGAGGCATCTAACTCAGTGTCCATGCACAGGAGTAAATAATAAAGAAAACAATCACTATTTTGGTGTACATGTCTATGACAAAGGTAGCAAGAAGAAAGGATTTTTATTTTTATTAGATTAGAATAGATGATGTTAGTACTTTTTACAATTATCAATTTATATAGGAAATGACTCAATATCTAAAACTGAAAATTTGGCAGGAAGCCAGAGATAGATGTAAAATATAGATATAAAAAGAACAATTTAAATAACAAATTAAAATTTTAAACTTAATTTTAAACTTTAAATTTAAATTTAAGTTATTTAAACATAAATAAAATGAAAAATATAGGGTTTACTAGCCACATATCAAATTCTCAATAGCCATATATACCTGATGCTTACTGTATTGAACAGAGAAGATGTAGAATATTTGCATTGCTACAGAAAGTTCTATTGGACAGTGCTGTCTCCAGAGGAAGGCAGAGTGCTACCTGTATTTGAGTCTGTGGTCTCAACTTCAGGGAGAGTTTCTACTTTCTCTTCTAATTATACCTAATCATTTATTTTCTCCTTCCATATTTCCACTCTCTCACTTAATATTTAGAAGCAAAGCTCTGCAGTAAGCAGATTTCTAAGAAAGTCTAAAAATTTCTACCACCGCATGTAAAATTCCCTCTCCTTGAGTGTAGATGGATCTGAACTAATCAGGTGAGCCCCTTTAAAAGAGGGTTTAGAAATTAGAAAAATAAATCCGCAGGATTCAAAGCAACAGAGACATTCTCCTGCAGGCATTGAAGGAGCAAGGGGCAATATTGAAGAGAAAGCCACATGGCAGAGCATAAGCAGGTAAATTCTAAGAACTGAGAGCAGCCCTGGTTAATAGCCAGCAAAAAAACAAGGACATCATTCCTACAATCAAAAGGAACTGGATTCTTCTAACAACCTGAATGTCCTTGGAAGAGGACCCTGATCCTCAGATGAGAACACAGCCATGGTCAACACTTTGATATTAGCCTCCTAGGATCCTGAGCAGAGAACCTCATCAAGCCATGACTGGACTCTCACCTACAGAAATGTGAGATAATAAATGGGTGTTGTTTTTGGCTACTAAATGCATAATATAGTTGTTATGTAGAAAGCTAATACAAACTTCTAGTAAAC